>NW_017618708.1:5413910-5748366 GCF_001879475.1 Ipomoea nil
CTCCATAACATATTTTGCTCTCTAATTCAATACAAATAAACAATATTAAAACAAATAAAATTGATCATTGACTCATTGTACAGTGCTCGGAGAGTACAATATAATGCATGCCCCTTGCGCTTGAAAAAGTATATTTTACACACCCTCTTTTATATATATATATATATATATATATATATATATATATATATATATATATAGGGAGGGGTTCAGGTGCGGGTATAGCTTCCCGTGCGGTTGTGCGGTTAGATTTGAGCCGTTGATTAAATTTAGATCAACGGCTCAAATCAATGAAAATTTAAAAAAAAAAAAAAAACGCTTGTCTGGAAGAAAGAAGCATAAGCTAAAAATGGCACACCTTAAGTGATAGAAACATGCACCTTAAGTGTTAGATCTTAGGCACAAACTCATGTACATTATGTACAAAACCCACACACATTAAGCACAACTTCACGCACATTAAGCACAACACACACGCACTTTAAATATTAACTCACAGACTTTAAATTTCAACAACTATTGACATTAAGCACAAACACGCAAACTAAGTACAAAACCCACGCACATTAAGCACAACCTCACGCACATTAAGCACAAAACCCACGCACTTAAATTATTAACTCACAGACTTTAAGTTTTAACAACTACTCACATTAAGCACAACCTCACGCACATTAAACACAAACCTCACGCACCTTACGCATAAACCTCACGCATCTTATATGCAAAACTCACACATATTAATCACAGATCCGTTCACCTTAATTTTGACCTAGATGTAAAAATTACAAAATTGCCACCGCATTTTTTTTTTTAATTTTGGTAATCCTGGACGTTGATTTAAGCGAGATGAAACCTAATTATATATATATATATATATATATATATATATATATATATATATATATATATATATATATAGATTTTGGTTCCTGTGAGGTCAGGTCTTCCCGTGCGGCATACACCATTAGGCATGCATAAATGCACCATACAATGTTCGAAAATACACCAGAATGAAATGTCAAAAAATCACCATACAAAAAAAAAATACACCACACATAATGGTGTATTTACGAACACTGTGTGGTGCATTTATGCATACCTAATAGTGTATGCCGCACGGGAATACCTGACCTCATATGAACCTGACCCTATATATATATCATACAATTTACATTGTTTAAATGAAAATGAAAATAAAAATATTAAGAGATAAAGAGTATGTAAGAGCATACCCAATATTCAAGTACGTAAGACATATACCTAAGGGTATTCAGAATAAACCCGTGCCGCACGGGTTTAGCTCAATGGTTTAGTGGGCAGTATTTGGGGTAAGAGACCAATGTTTGAACTTCGGTAGCGGCAGTGTGAAAATTATATCTAAAGTGGGCATATTCCTTGTGCACCGGTTTGAGATAAGGTATTCAGAATAGTGGATTTTATGTAGTTTTTGCATGTCTAAAAACTTAATGGGGGAGAATTTTTTTGGTGGTTTTTCATTACATCATAAGGAGCTAGTTTTTGTCTTCACAGTGGGATTCACCAAGAAGAAGAAGAAAAAAAAAAAAAAATCAAAGTTGTGTGAGCGCAAAACTAGCTAGCGCCCGGACGCGTTTCTCTTAAGCTTTTTTTTTTTTTTTTTTTTTTCAAATTTCTTTAGGCTCTGTAACCCACGGTCAAGCAAAATGTGGGAACAAAGCATGCTGATGTGCAGTACTTAAAACCATAGCAAGTTGATCCTGCTAGTTATATTAGACCATTGAAGATGATGACGAAGCAATGGGTTGAGAAAAAGTCAGCTAGGGACCCCGTCCATGAGTCGAAAAAGAAAGGACATCCCAACAAGCCATGAACAACAGTTACCCTAGCTTAATACATGCCAAAGGGGTTTCGCCTAAGTAAAACAAACGAACTTACTTGAATACCAATGAAGAAAATGTTGAATCTCGAACCCACAACTTCCCCTATGAAGGAACAACTTGGTGCCATTGAATCACAAGGTCTTTGCAGACTAATATAATATTTAATGAACCAACATATGCCAACAAAAGAAATCATGTACTAAACTAATATATTTATATTAATTTTGGTACTAACACAACTCACTCAATCCACTACATCTAAACAGCAGGAAGAAGAGACAAGGCCAAATCCATGAATAGCATCAAAACTGAAGAAACTTAAGGAATACTAATTCTAGTACCAAACACCTATATATATTACTATATAGGAAGATCAGAGTTAGCTAAGCTAGCTTTAAGTTGAAAAATGAAAATGTTTCATTCACCCTTTGGTGATCTGTTATTACCTTATTATCTCAGCCACCTTCTAAGGTCACTAGTACAAGGAGAAACCTCACCACCACCACCACCACCACCTCCAACACTCTCGGTGCCGCAACAAGACGAATAGTTAGACTGCTGCTCATATCCAAATGCACTCACCACGCTCTTGAAGCTCGGGCTCCTCAAGTTATGCAAATACCCTCCCATTCCATAACCCTCACCGCCTGCAGCATTGTTAACCGGGAAGGATAGGCGTTTCTTGGCCGATCCTATTCCTATTCGCTCCCTCTCGGGGGTCGATGGCCTCTGCCGGGGAGCACTTTGTGAACGAATCCTGGCCTTAGCGGACTCGGTTGCAGCCATGTAATTTGGCATTATTATTGTAGCAACACTTGCAGTACCCCTAGGCTGCTGGTTATTATTAGGTCTTAGGCTGGGGGTGTGAGCCGAATGGTAGCTGTTTCTTTCTACTTCTCTCGAACACCGGGGACTGGCAGAGCGGAGGTGTATAGGAGGAGCTGTTCGGGAAGGAGAAGGCGTGGCGGGAGAGCGGAAGGATTGGTGAGGTCTATGAAGAGGTGAACTTGGTCTTTGATGCTGCTGCTGATGATTTGATCTTCGGGGATTACTAGGAGGCAGATAGGAGTAAGGTTGTGAAGTATCAATTTCGACAGTTTTAACGTTGTCAATTATGTGATGATGATCAGTTGAAGGTCTTTCCCTGACATTATTATCCCCCCATGGTTTTGCTGCTGCACCCATCATCATCCATCTCTCCTGCTGCCTTTCCCCAAATTCATCCTCACTGCCTATTGACTGATTTTTACCCCCTCTCCACATCTACAATATATATATATATATATATATATATATATATATATATATATATATATATATATATATGATGAGTAGCTCAAATTAGAAACTAATAACAGCACCAAATTAAACTAAGGAATGGAATATATATAATGATACAAATTAAAATTAAACCTGTTGGGATGATAAGTTAGTTTGTCGCCTAAAAGCTGCTTCTTTTCTGCTCTGGAGCATTGCTTTAACCTCCTCAATAGTATGCGAGCGTTCATCCCAATCATCTGGGATGCTACTACCTCCATCTCTAGACTGTATAGTATATAACAACACACAAATTTAACTGCACAATCAGTTATTGTTGGACAGAGATGGATAAATGCCAAGTCTGATGGCTAGGGAATTGTTAGACCCAGACTAGTAAATGGTCAAATCTAGCACCCAGTATCCCAAAAATGTAAGAAAATGAAAATGTGTATAGGAAATTAGAAATTACCATTGATCTCCTATCAGAAAAGTGTTGAACATAACGAGGGGGATTATCCCAGATGGAGATGGGGTTGGTGTTGTCACTGAAAGTTGAATTTCTGGTTCCTTCATGGGAATGGGTGATGCGCTGGTGAAGTATCCGAGACTGTACTCGAACCAGAGCTTGCATACATCTCAGTGTCATCTTTGCTTGCTTCCTCACATTGTGACCTCTTACCAGAGCTTGCAACTTTACTAGTCCTTTGAGTGCGCTAAGAGCTCGCCTCGCCTTCAATCAATTTCAATTTCAATCCAGATAGATGCAGTGGAGAATGGAATTGGCGGCATATATATATTTATATATATAGATAGATACATAACATACCAGATATCCTCTGAAGGCAGTTTGAATTATAACGGCAGCAAGATGTTGTTCCCTGTCCCTTGTTGCATAATAATAATAATAAACATTACTAGAAATGGGAGAAGGGTTGGCAAGACGATGAGCAACTTCCATGGCTGCCTGAGCAGTGGCAACGGCAGCTTCAGCCACCGCAATGGCATTATTATTATTATTATTATTATTATTATTATGCCTCTGCTCTTCTTCTTCTGAATCTGCGTTATTTGTGTGCTTAGGCAGCTGAACAGCTATCCCTTGTTGAGTAGGAGTAGCGTTTTCATGGCTAGCTGCCTTCCGGAAAAGCCACCTTCGCTTCTCCCTTTTCTGCATATATATCATGAATGAATTATATATGAACCACAGACTCCTCAAACAAAAACCATCCAAATAATGGATCTAAACTTTGAAAGAAAAAAAAGTAACTATACCTTTTCTTCGTCATTATCTTCAAGCTGAATATTATTTGTGTGATTTCTGTTTTGAGGTGGGTCTTTAGTAGGAGACCTGAAAGCCCTTTTCACAGCAGTCAACCAGGAGGATCCTCCCTTCTTTCCCATTTCTCTATACTAGTAGCCTGCACTCTGATCTGCAGCAGCAACTACTACGGAGTATATATCTATATCTATATCTAGGCTTGTTGAGAAGCACCTAGATAGCTATAAACACATATATACAACTGCAAATTAAATGAAAGAGTTAGTCAGACAGAGCTGAGGGAAGAGAGAGAGGGCGGAGTTTTTATTAATGTGGAAGCTAAGCGCATGCGTTTCAATATATCTTCTTCTTCTTCTGGTTTTGAATTTGTGATTGGGTGGGTTGTGTAAAGGACAACAGTGACGGGGGTGGGTCTGTCAGAAGTCAGAACTATCACAAAGTGATCAGAGGGAGTTTTTTTTTTTTTTTTTTTTTTTGGAATAGGTAATAAAAGGTAGCTTTGAACACTAAATTTAATAATTTGGTGTTGCTCCACACCCTCCCAACAGTCTGTCCAGATAAGTTGGCAAAATGTGTGAGAGATAGATGGCGATGGGGTCAACAATGTATGATAATAATTATTGAGATTACCGTTGCTTTTATTATCGCCATATATGGAACTCAAAGATTCATTGTCAGTACACTACAGTGACGCTCTCCCAGGGATCCAGGGGGAGACCACAGGAGTTAAACTTACTATTTACTTTTGATGATAAGTTATCTCATGTAGGTCTCAATATGAATATTTATATTAAGATTTTATGTGTGAAAATAACAATAGAGAATACATATATAGTATTTTTCGAGGAGTTATTAAGGGGACGGAGGAAGTGGCTGTAGTGTACACATCACTCACATGCAGTCTGCATAGCATAGCATAATTTGAGTGGCTCCTTTTTCCTTTTGGTTTTGCTTTTTCACCCCTACCATACTTTTCCCACTTTAAAAAGTCGTCTCATCTCCTCTCTTGCCGTGCCCTCACGTTGCGTGCTTCTGCCGCACCCAAACAACTATAATTCTATCTTCATTTTGGTGGATATTTTTTTTTTTTAATAAATCCTCATAATTCTTTATAAATTAATATATTTCGATCTTGTGATCCCCATTTGAAATGTTAATAAATGTATGATCATATTACATAATATTTGACTAGTCGATATATTTTTATTTTAATGGGATAATCAAAAAATCTATAATTACTATTTAAGATTATACACTGAATAAATTTATTTTTATGTAATAACATGTAAACCACAGCAAAAATAAATTAGAGTGTTTTTTTTTTGAAACAAAATTAGAGTGTTGACAAGAGTAACCAAATTATAATTCATCTACTTAGAGTAACCCCAACAATAGTTATTGTTGAAAAGAAAGATAGGATAAGAGAGAGCCAAAGTTGTAGGTATTTTAGTAATTAAGGGAATTAAAAACAAAAAAGAGAGGGACAAGCTCGTATGTAAACATTTGTATTTGTTTGGATAATTAGGAAAATTCATGGTCATAGTTGAGAAGCATCAACTTTTTTTTTTATTATTATTACAAAAGAAGGGAATACTCACATTAAAGAGCAACCAGATATCAATGGGCCACAAGCCACTTGGTATCATTTTTTTTTTTAAACAGAGAAGCATCAACTTACTTCCATAAAAAAAAAAAACTAAAATATTAACAAAAATAATTGAATTATACTCCGCTAGCTACTTAACCACTTTTGCAAATCTACACTTTTATTTCGAATTAATTCTATATTTTGTCCTAGATTTATAGGTGACAATCCGCTTTAGTTATTCTTTTCTAGAACATTCACCTTTGGTCATAGTATTATTGTGGTAGGACTATTTTTGGTCTTCCGTCGACAAAATCATTAAAGCCCGCATGGACAGCTTAACTGGGGCAAATTATGTTGTGCATCCTTTGCAAAAACGACATCGTTTTGACTAAAAACGCGCGTCCCACTTAAAAAAAAATCCAGTTCCGACTCCCGACAATGGCATTATGTTGTGCATAATTTGAACTACATATCCAAAATGAATAAACTAAATATCCAGAATGCATGAACTAAAAATCCAGAATGAATGAACTAAATATCCAGCATGAATGGAAAAAAAAAAAGACCAGTTTCGATTTTCGTCTAAATATCCAGAATGAATGAACTAAATATCCAGAATGAATGAGTACAACATAATACTGTTGACGGGAATCGAAACTGATTTTTTTTAAGTGGGACGCGCGTTTTTAGTCTAAACGACGTCGTTTTTGCAACCAATGGTGCACACAGTTGCACAGCATAACGGTTGCTCAACTGGTCATAGGGCTAAAATTTAAAAAGAATTAAAATATCATTAAATACAAAAATGATCATGCCACACTAATATTAGGATTAAAATTGAAATTAACTCCTTTTATTTTTAAAATTTTCGAAAATTTCAATCGTCAGTACCTTAACATAGTTTATGTATAGATAGAAGTGGAAATGAGGAAACCAATAAATGAATTAATAGATTGTAAGAATTTTAGGATATAATAAAAGCAACAGGACTAGTCAAACTGAGGAGGAATCTTCTTGGTGTTCTACATTAATGAAGGAGGCACGTGCTGATCTGATCTAATATGAGTATTACGGACTAAACAACAAACACATACCCGCATCCATCTCAGATTCAGGAAATAAAACTAACATTACCAATTCAAGAGGATAGAGTAAACGAGGCAAAGAGCAGAGTACGAACCTTTTAGGCAGGGGCGGAGCCAGGAATGAGTAGTGCGGGGTCAACTACGGTTGAAATACTAAATCAAATACATTAATATTCAGTTAACATATTTCAAAATAGTCATTACATTACAAATTTAATAAAGTTTAGAATAAATAATTTATAATTGAATCTATATTAAATTATTTTGTAATATGCTTTTCAATGCACATTACTTTGTACGGTTGAAAAAATGAAAACATTCACGCGTGTTTTAAAAAGACTATTGATTATTTCTTGAAAACTACCATCTTCACAACATAACATAATAGCAATTGTTTTCTTAAATACATATACTACACAATTTTTATATTATTATGCATGTTAAATTAAATACAACATTTATCACGTAACCACAAATAATGTGCATAATTAACCAAACAAATGCACCTTCATATCCATTATTTAGAATAAAACAAAATCACTATTTAAAATAAACAATATAATATGAAACAAAAATTAACCAAACATGTAGTTAGAAAAAAAAAAAAAAACTAAAACAAAGATTAACTTGAAAAATATGCATAGATTTTAATGACAAATTATCTTGTTATAGCGTATATACCGCATATATGTATGGTTCTAGAGAGAGAAACTAGTAGGCAGGTTAAATGAGGTTTAACAATTTGTATGTGAGTTAACAATATAGTGAATACATAATTTGAAATGGGAGACAACAGGAGATGTTGAGAAGATGAAGAAGTTTATAACTTAACTTGTAGGATTAATTTAAGTGGGAGGGGGGTCAAATATTTTGAATGAACAACAAAATTTTAATATTCTATATAATATTTTTTTTAAAAATTAATATTATATTTAATATTTTTTAAAAGAAAATTGGGGGGGGGGGGGGGGGGGGGAGGCGCCCCTTGGCATACCTTTGCCTCCACCCATTGTAGGTTTGCTATCCTCATCCCCTACTCCGATCTGAAAATGGACAAAACATGTACGTGTATACACAGAGATATAAGAGACGTTTATCGGTGTGATCAATACTTAGTAGGTTCTTGGTAGCTATGTGACATTTTGTCGAGCATGTTGAGTGCAAATTATGAGTTGGAACTCGGAAGTAGAGATCAACTTTTCCCAACTTCAATGTGTCACGGAAGTGAAATGGATAGGAGATACAGCTGCCATCAATTAAGTTACCAACTTATAATCTAATAAAATAGAATGGTGAAATGAATAAAACATGATTTCAAAAATTAAAAGATTTTTGTGTAAAATTCGTTTACGGAGGGTGAATAAGGGCCTAAGATCAGGTCAAAAGGGTAATTGATTGACAATAGGTGAATATTCATGTACTATAATTTTGTTAGGTCTCGAGAGACGAAAGAGACTAAGTTAGCCGAAAGATGGTTTTCGGTTCAATAACGTAAGGTCCCCTTTCAAGCTAAGAAAATGCCTCGAATCAATGTTTGAGTACGAGGCGTGCGCTACGACACTGAAGTAACCCATGCCATACTTCTAAGAAAAGCTCAAATGATCATACACAAAATAAAGTGTACCTGTACCTGAAATGTACCTGTCTCCACGCCATCAACATTCACTTGAGCTCCACACATCAGCTGGTTACCACTACCACTACTTTGGTCTTGGTTTTCCTTCCCGCTTCCCTTGTTCTTGTTATTGTCGATGATGTCCCTTTTTCCACCCTTGTCATTCTTGTTTCCAGACTGGTTTCTATAAGATCTTTTCTTCAGTTGGCGTCCACTCTCATTAGGTCCTGGACTTAAGGCGTTCCCTTTCTGGCTTGCATAACCTTCAAAGGCTCGGTGCCCAACCTTTCCACACTTGAAGCACCTAATCGGGTCCCCTCTATAGTTGGTTCTTGGGTGATCCTTCGCGCACTTCTTGCAATGGCAGTGTCTTCCTCCAGTCTGATTTTTCCTTACTACACTTGGACCTTGACTTGGGCGATCATTCCCATCCACCATGTCATGGTTCCTTTGAAAGCCCTTAACTTGATCCTCATGGCTAAGTCTTGACTTCTTTTCTACTTGCTTCGCGTCTTCTTTAGCCTTTCTCTTGCTTTGGCTTTGCATGTCCCCTTGAATCTGATGTGCCCTGATGACAGGAAGATCCATTCCATGAATGCTCCGAATCCAAACGTTTCTTCTCGGCACCATTACGAAACTACAAGAACTGCACCTAATCACTAACGTTTGCCTACCGTAAACCTATTCTACAACTTTACCCACATAAAAGGCACACAAACAGGATGCAAGTATAAGCTCTTATACTTCTCACTTTAATAACTTTCACAAAACTTTCACTTTCAAACTTTAACTTTCAAAGTTTCAACTTCTAACTTTCAACTTTTAACTTTCACTTTAAAGAGAAAAAGCAAACTGTACTTTAAACACATTCGAAAAACACATAAACAGTTAAGCAAGCGTAAGAAACTCACAATCTCACCGCGTCCCTAACTGAAATACTCAAAGAACTTCTTAACTTTGGAATTCTTACACTTAACCACTTAACTTAGAGTCTTTCTCATCTTAGATCTTACAACTTAGAGTTCATTCCTTAACTTATCCATCCTAGTATTTCAACTTAGAGTTCCTATACTCAATCTTAAGGCTCAGGCTTCCTATGTCCTGGCGGTTCGTACCGCTCTGAGACCAACTTGTAACACCCTACTTTTCTATAATCTAAATCCCAATTACTTTAACTTAAACAAGAAAGATAAGTAAGATTAATTAACTTAAAAACCAACCAATCCAAAAGATACGGGTGTCACCGCCACAGTTACCACCCACAATGACTGCACAGTCTGCACAGGCTAAAAAAGATAACTAACTAGAGTCAAACTCATCAAAACATCATCAATACTTGGGAACAAACCCCGGTGTCCAAGCACCAACAAAAGATCAGTCAACATCATCTAAACATCAATATCTAAAGTAGAATCTAATCTAGAATCTACCAACTCATAACTACGCACTAATCTAACTCGTGCGCTCTCAAACACTGGGCCCACCTGAAAGGGGTTATAAAAACAAGTAGAAAATAAACCCGTTAGCAAATTAATGCTAAGTATAAAGCCACTCAACCCTGTAAAATACTATAGATATAGATTTGGAAAACGTTTGGCAATCACACGTAATCTCAAGTACTTTGCAACGCTTAAACAACAATCTCAATACATGCTCATAAACAACTCTATATGCGTGCAACCTATACTTCATATAGACATGCTTTCTCAAGTACTCAACTTAAACACAAATCTCATACTTTGAACAGATATCCCTAAACCTAGCTCAATACGCAAACTCATGCTCAAACTGATAGATAAAGAGATAATTAAAACTCAACAAACAAGCTCATGCTATCATGCCAACTCATAAACAACAACAAATTACTATACTTCTCATCATACTCTAAATGCAAATCATGCAAGTCATACAACATAAAATGTCATGATGCTATAAGTATATATATATATACTCTCGCTCTTATGTAAAAAGAAATACTTTTTCTGTGTGGAGGTTTCTATTGAGTCTCTTGACTTGCTTTTCTCTTCTTACTTTTTTTCTTTCTTACTTTCTGTTGAGTCACTTGACTCGCTTTTCTCTTCTTTCTTTCTTTCTTCCTTACTTTCTGTTGAGTCACTTGACTCGCTTTTCTCTTCTTTCTTACTAGCTTTCTTTCCTCTTTCTCAAACTTTCTCATGAATCTCTTTGCTCTTCTTTGTGCGAGGCAGGTACTTTGCGGTAACGAAGCCCTAGCGAACGGTGGAAACTCTTGCAGCCGCCACATCCGTATCAACGGAACCTCTAACTCATGGGGGTTGTAGGAACTTCACGAATCGTGAATGGACCTATTCGTGCTCGGAAATCTAATCGTAGGGTCCTCTTCGCCAGCGAACGAAGGGGGGTTGTGTTCCCTAATTCAGCGTGCTAGGTCGTAGTGTCCATCTATTTGGGCTGGATCATTTTTAGTTGCTAAGGCGTGGTTCAGTGTTTGAACGGCCTGGGCCAATCGTTGCAGGTTTGAGTCAGGAGGTCGTGGGTGTGAGGTTCCGAGGTTCCTGGATGTTCTCCGGTTGGTGCCATTCCGGTTTCCTATAGATTCAATACCGAATGTGGGTGTGCGTTGGGGATTTGCGTCATTTTCTGCAAGAATGTCCTATGCTAAGCACAGGGAGTATGTATATAGATGCATGTTAAAGAGAATTAAAACGGTAAGTAAGCTCACTGCCTCACCGCGCGTCCTAAGCTTCCTAGATCCTATGTACTTAAGCATCTAGAGTCTGAACTTAATGCCCTAAAGTTTCGTCTTAGGGGTCTTATCCTAGGGTTGAACTTAGGCAATGATACCTGATGGTTTTTGGGTTTTCAGGCCCAAGGAGGTCCAACACAACCTTCGGCTGGAGGATACACCTTTCAATAAAAATGTATGCCTGTATTGGAAATAATGTTAGCGCTCGGAATCTCTTTGGTATTCTCCCCTCTCCGGGTATTCAATCGTCTGTCCTTTTACAAGAGTGGAGGAGCCTTTAAATAGCGGCTCCTCCTCTACCGACTTGAAGGCCCTTAATGGCCGACTTCAAGACTGATCAAGATATGGAGCCGTTGGACGCCATTACTCGGTCGTCCAACGACTCTTCCAGGCTTGTAACAGCCTGACCGAGTCCTGCTTTCAATGCCCTAACGGCTCCCTTTTAAACGAGCCTCTTCAATGCTCTCAACGGCTCCTTGAACCGAGTCTTTCCCTGGGCTTGGGCCTGGGCCGACTCCAGGACTTGGCCCAATTGCTCTTCGGGCTCCTCGGACGCTAGCCCACTTCTCCTGTCTCGAACCATTTTCTTTGGGCCCCTATCTCTTGGGCCGGGGTCCTTACCTCATCAACTAGTCCCTCACTTTTTCATACCCGGTACGCTAGCCTGGGTTTGGAAAAGTAGCAACTGTCCATCTCCTTCAATCACCGTATCCACGCCTTGAATAGCCTTTTGTAATGTCCGGATCCTCAGCCATTCTCTCCGGATCTCGCGGGGCCGTTTGAAAGGAAAACGAATTGACTTTGGGTCCCTTGGCGTCCGCTGCCTTCCAAGCGGACTCGGCCTGAAAGGGAACACAAAAAGAAGACTCCTCGCCCGGCTTCTCAGAGGTCTCCTGCCGGCGCTACTCCTTCAGCTTTTCAGCCGCCGACTCCTCCTCGACGTGAGGTCGCTCCATCTTCACGCCATCCGCCGACTCCCACAACTGCCTGAGTGACTTCTCAAGACGGGTCCTTTGTTGAGGTGGCGGTTCCAGAGCAACTTACTTTCAGAATGACCTTCTCAATCCCGCTGGACGACCTGGATGGGCCAGTTACGGGCCTAATGAATGATGAGGATTACGCCCGCTACCTGGAGGCGTATCCGGATGATGAGGAGCCAATTGCGCCACCACTCATGCCAGCTTTCCGGGACTCGTTCTGTCCATCCCCACCTGGACCACCGGGGGGATTCTTTGGGGGCGACTCTTCCTCACCCGGCGAGTGATCATATGTACCGGAGTCGGCCATAGTTCGGAGGAATCTTTTTTAGGAGCATTTTCATATTCCTTGTTGTAATAAGCTCCTTGCTACTTGTACCCTCCTTTTTTATAATAATAATAAAAAATGCTACTTTCGCCTTGCCTTATGTTTTGTTGTGTTCTGTTGCGTATCCATCCGGACGACTGGTCAAGGAGTCGGTCACATCATCAGACTCTTTTCAGTCTGACACCTGCAAGATTCCCCGTATCTTGGGCGAATCCAATCTTCTCTGTGTTGACGTGCAAATCTTGCTCTTCCCGGGCGGATTTGATGGAACTAATCTCTGACAGAGATTCGCGTCATCCGTCTAATCCGGCTCAGTTATGTCAGTTATAATCTCCTCCGTGATTATCGCCTAGATATTCGCCTTCACTAGGCTATATAAAGACTCTTCTCAGTTGATGCAAATCACAACACTCTTCATTTTGCGAAAGCACGGCGCTATGAGTTACAGGGATGGTGATCGTTGCTGGTCCATTCGCAACAAGGAACATGCTCGACTGGAGCAGTTGAGGCAGAAGAGGCTGGCTAATGGAGGTCGTTTGGTGGGCGACTCGGCTTCAGACCCCATTGTGGTGCCTCCAGACATGCTGGACCTGATGTGTAGGGAGCCTATCAATGTGGAGATGGAGCCTGTGGTGGAGGATCCAGAACCGATGGTGGAAGAGAAGTGGGAGGCTCCTCCTCTCTTTGGTGTTTCTATGTCGCCGAGCGCTCTGGAGAGGCCCTTGCAAATGATCGATGACGGGAAGCCAGCCGTGTATCTGGACGAAATGCCTGAGCCTGAGCCGAGTCCTCCGCATTTCCGCTCTCAGTACCTCCTGGAAGGCCCTCCGACTGTTTGCCCATCGACAGAGAAAGAAGCCAAGCCTTGACCCGTTTTCCTCTTGTAACTTGCATCGGCCAAGTTCTGGGCCTTGTAATCTTCGCACTTATTTAAATAAACTATGTGCTTTTTGTGTCCGACCCTACTTTTTCTTATTATTTGTTGCCCGACCTCTGATCTATGGGACTGATTCCTAGTCTTGCTACGGCGAGACCCTCTTGGCGAGAGAGTCGCCAAGTCTGCTTGCCGACCTGGCGACTGGAGTCTCTTCGTGAACTTGGCTGATATTATCTGATGGGCCGGGTTCTACCGGGTCGTTCTAGAAGTTTCTAGCTCGTACCTCGTGGGCCCAGAGGCCATGGCCTATGATGGGCTTCCGGCTTAGCAGGCCGGGTCACTGACGTCCGACCCTAGCCTAGGGCAGACGCGCCGTCTGCAAGCTAACCCTAGGCCTGAACCGTCGCCCCGCCTTTTGAGGCATTAAATGCGGTGTCTCTTCACATCCCGTCACCTCCACTTCCTCCAACGAGAAGGTGACACGTGGCCGTCCTTTGGAATTCCTCCCCCTTTAAATAGCCACTTCGTCTCTCTTTCCATTCTCTTCTCCAGTCTTTCCTTTCAACCTCAACTCGAGCTTCTCCGGCCACTCTGCATTTCCTCCGATCTCTCACCTAACTTAGGTAATGTCTTTTTCTTCACATTCTTCTTCTTCCCATCGTTACTCGGTCGATAACCCGGTGGCGACTTCCCCCTCTTCTTCTTCTCCTTCTTCGTCTTCTTCTTCTCCTCCCCGTCGTATGGAACTTCCGGCGGACGTTCCATCGACGTCTTCTCTTCCTCCGACCCCCTCTTCTTCGGGGGCGGTTACTCCGATGAGCCCCGCTCCTTTAACGACGGTGGCGGCTCTGCCGGGCGGCATCGGACGGCCGCGAGGCAAGTTCGATTCAATCGTCCGTCCTTCCGGGCCACCGTCCGTTGTTAATGCGGCGGACCTGGAAATGGCCCAATACCTTCTTGGGCCTTCAGCCGTAGTCCTTGCCCCGGAAGGCCGGCAAATTTACGACCCCCCTGAGGGTTATGTCGGCATTCACTTGCACTCGGTCGCCTTTGGCTTCCGAGTTCCTCCGTGTCCTTTCCTTTCCCTCTTTTATCGCTATTATAACTTAGTTCCGGGCCAATTAGTGCCTAATTCTCACCGACTCCTCACCTGCTTCGTCAACCTCTGCCACTGGTGGTTGTGTGAGCCGGATCTGGACCTGTTTCGGTATCTTTTTACCGTGAACAAGGTCGGCTCGCACTCACCAGGCTTTGTTTAAGTTGCCGCTCGCCCGGGGCGACAGCTTTTTGAGGGGTTGTCTGACTCCATTAAGGACTGGAAGCTCCTCTATTTCTTTGTCCGGCCTGCTTTCTCTTCCTTCATCTTTCCGACCTTGTGGCCGGCCGCTCTATTCAAGCCTTGCTCTCGGTGTCCCGTCCCTCCCAACGATGCGGTCCTGGGCGGCGAGTTCTTGAGGGGCTTTGGGCCGTACTCCGTCAAGTACTGGTCCCGAGTCCGAGCCATGGCTAAGCGTGGCTTGCTGCCGGAGGGTGCGGCCACCGTAGGTAGTTTTCGTTGCCTCTCGTTCCTCTCCTTTTTATTCTGTCACATTCCGACTCGGAATACTTATGATTTTCCTTCCTTTCGCAGGTCCGTACGACTCCGAATCCTCCAGTTCCGACGAGGCCGCTGAACCGACTCCAGAGATGACGGACAGAGCCGAAAAGATGAGGCGTCGGCTGACCCAGCGCACTTCCGGCACTGCTGCTGCCTCTTCCTCCCAACCGTCTCCGGCTCCAAGGTCGACTCCCCCACCACCTCGTAATGTGGTGGATTTGACTTCGTCGCCAGTTGTGTCGCCCACTCGACAGCCGCCTCCTCCTCAGACAGAGAGTCCAAGCTCTAAGCGTCCGGCCGGTCAAACTGATGAGCCGACTCCGAAAAGGATCCGGCTGTGCCACGAGGTAGAAGAGGATGCCCAGATCTGGATGGGCGCCTCCTCCGTCCGCAAGTGGTGTGCTAACGTCTTTCTGCCTAAGGACGTGGCGGCGACTCATGCTCTGGGGGATGAGTACATCATCGAGGCCTCGCTGCGCCAGTCGTACCGCGTAAGTGTTCCCGACTTAATTCCTCTCATTCGTTCTTTCCTTTTATTATCTGACTCGTGGCCGTTTCGCAGAACCTCACCTTCCAGATGGAGATGAGCAAGCGGCTGCAGAACTTCAGGACCGAGATGCGGTCTATGGCCCTCAAGTTACGCCAGACGGAGGAGGCCTTTCTGGAAGAGCAGGCGAAGCACCTCAAGGTGTTGGAAGTGCACAACTCCGAGAGGCTGAGGGTCACCCGTCAATGGGAGGAGGAGCGGGACAAGGTGGTGACGATCGCTACGACCTCCGTTGAGGCTTACAAGAAGTCGGCCGTCTTCGAGGCGGATGTGAAGGCGGCGATAGAGGCTCGCCAAAAGGAAATCGCCAAGGAGTGGCCGTCGACGCCGGATGGTGACGAGTTCCTCCTGGACTTGGGCGAGCGTGACTATCGCCTTGGCTTTCGCGAGGCGCAGACAGAAATCCATTATGCCTTGCTGGTCCGCGACTCCTCTTTCACTCCCGAGGGCTGGGGCCTCAAGCCCGTGATAGACGCTCTTCCGGCGACTGAAGGACCGTCGGCGACTGTTGACCCGGCAGCTCTTCCGACGGCTACTGATCCGGCGACTCTTCCTGCAGCAACACCTCCTGAGCTCGCCGAGTCCTCTCTTCAGGCTGAGGACCCTTCTTCTGTTCCCCTGGCTGGACCAACGGCAGGGGCTCAAGTTGAAGGGATTGATGTCGACACCCCCTCCCCAGTAGTTTAGGGCTATTCTTTTAGGATAGTCCCTTTTGTAAAGGTTGGCCTCCTTCTCGGGCCTTTTTTAATTTTAATAAAATTCCCATTTTCTCTTTCTTTTCGTATTATCTTGGGCTTGACGCTTTTTCTTTAACCTTCAATGGTTCTGTAAATCGAAGAAGTATTCTTAAGGCATCGGACCCTGCTAACCCTGAGGGACGACTTAGGATCGCGTCCTTGTTAACTCTTCGGGTGCCAGTCGAGGCGACTTCCTTTAGCCTTTTTCGGAAACGACTAAGGGTCTGGGACCTTGTTTCCTAACTCTTTCTCGCCGAGTCCCTCAGTCGAGGCGACTCCTTGGGCTTTTTCTTTCTCAGAAACGTTTAGGGTCAGTGCCCCGTTGTTTCTTTAAATACTCGCCGAGTCCCTCAGTCGAGGCGACTCCTCTTGGCTTTTTCACGGAAACGACTAAGTGTCTGGGCCCTTGTTTCCTAACTCTTTCTCGCCGAGTCCCTCAGTCGAGGCGACTCCTTGGGCTTTTTCTTTCTCAGAAACGTTTAGGGTCAGTGCCCCGTTGTTTCTTTAAATACTCGCCGAGTCCCTCAGTCGAGGCGACTCCTCTTGGCTTTTTCACGGAAACGACTAAGGGTCTGGGCCCTTGTTTCCTAACTCTTTCTCGCCGAGTCCCTCAGTCGAGGCGACTCCTTGGGCTTTTTCTTTCTCAGAAACGTTTAGGGTCAGTGCCCCGTTGTTTCTTTAAATACTCGCCGAGTCCCTCAGTCGAGGCGACTCCTCTTGGCTTTTTCACGGAAATGACTAAGGGTCTGGGCCCTTGTTTCCTAACTCTTTCTCGCCGAGTCCCTCAGTCGAGGCGACTCCTTGGGCTTTTTCTTTCTCAGAAACGTTTAGGGTCAGTGCCCCGTTGTTTCTTTAAATACTCGCCGAGTCCCTCAGTCGAGGTGACTCCTCTTGGCTTTTTCACGGAAACGACTAAGGGTCTGGGCCCTTGTTTCCTAACTCTTTCTTGCCGAGTCCCTCAGTTGAGGCGACTCCTTGGGCTTTTTCTTTCTCAGAAACGTTTAGAGTCAGTGCCCCGTTGTTTCTTTAAATACTCGCCGAGTCCCTCAGTCGAGGCGACTCCTCTTGGATTTTTCACGGAAACGACTAAGGGTCTGGGCCCTTGTTTCCTAACTCTTTCTCGCCGAGTCCCTCAGTCGAGGCCACTTTTTGGGCTTTTTCTTTCTCAGAAACGTTTAGGGTCAGTGCCCCGTTGTTTCTTTAAATACTCGCCGAGTCCCTCAGTCGAGGCGACTCCTCTTGGCTTTTTCACGGAAATGACTAAGGGTCTGGGCCCTTGTTTCCTAACTCTTTCTCGCCGAGTCCCTCAGTCGAGGCGACTCCTTGGGCTTTTTCTTTCTCAGAAACGTTTAGGGTCAGTGCCCCGTTGTTTCTTTAAATACTTGCCGAGTCCCTCAGTCGAGGCGACTCCTCTTGGCTTTTTCACGGAAACGACTAAGGGTCTGGGCCCTTGTTTCCTAACTCTTTCTCGCCGAGTCCCTCAGTCGAGGCGACTCCTTGGGCTTTTTCTTTCTCAGAAACGTTTAGGGTCAGTGCCCCGTTGTTTCTTTAAATACTCGCCGAGTCCCTCAGTCGAGGCGACTCCTCTTGGCTTTTTCACGGAAACGACTAAGGGTCTGGGCCCTTGTTTCCTAACTCTTTCTTGCCGAGTCCGGGGAGTGATTAACTGTAACTTGTACTTTTATTCGAGTCTCTCAGGACCCTTGGGCCCATACATGTTTTGTGCCTTTCTATTGATAGAACTTCTTTAGGTGGATGACGTTCCAAATCCGGTCCACGGGCTTGCCCTCCATGGTTTCCAATTTGTAGGTTCCAGCTTGGACAACCGCGGCAATGCGGTATGGTCCCTCCCACTTAATCGCAAGCTTGCCCCCCTCTGTGGGCTGACTGGCCTGTCGATCCCGTAGTACGAGGTTGCCGACCTGGAAGGCTCGCGGACGATCCTCCGATCGCGATATCTTTTTACCGCCTGTTGGTATTCAGCCATTCGCGCACTCGCGACTTCCCTCTTTTCTTCTAAGAAATTTTTCTCAATTCGAAGACTCTCTTCGTTCTCCGTGTCTGAATAGGTACAGACCCGGTGAGTGGGCTCGACCACCTCAATTGGAACCTTGGCCTCAAAGCCGTACGCGAGTGAGAATGGACTCTCTCCCGTTGCTCGCCGCTGGGTAGTGCGATAAGCCCATAGGACTCGGTCAAGCTCATCCGCCCAATTCCCTCGAATATCTTCCAATTTCTTCCGAATCCCATCCACTAGCGTTCGGTTCACGTTCTCGACTTGTCCGTTGGCCTGTGGGTATGCCACCGACACCTTAGTGTGGCGGATATCGTGTCGGCGGTAGAAGTCGGCGAATGCCTGACAATCGAACTGTCGCCCGTTGTCGCTGACAATGTGCTCGGGCAGGCCGAAGCGGCAAATCACCCTTTTCCACAAAAAGCGTCGGCATTGGTACTCGGTTATGGTAGCCAGTGGTTCCGCCTCGACCCACTTGGTGAAGTAGTCGATAGCTATGACACAGAACTTCAAGCCTCCGGGGGCGACTGGTAATGGCCCCAACAAATCAATCCCCCACTTGGCGAATGGGATGGCGGTGGTGACCGGCGTGTAAAAGGTAGCTGGCCGAGTGTCTTTCTTGGCGAATGCCTAGCAAACGCCGCACTTGGATATCCATTCAATACAGTCCCGCATCATGGTTGGCCAATAATATCCTTGGACGACTAACTTCCGAGCGAGCGTGTGGGCGCCTTGGTGCGCGGCACAAATGCCTCTATGGGCTTCGTCCATTATTTTCTCGGCCTCGGGCCTTAGCAAACATTTTAACAAAGGTCCTCCGAACGACCGTTTATATAGTTGCCCATCAATGATTTGGAAAGAGGGGGCCTTTCATCGAACCCTTGCGGCGACTCCCGGGTCTACCGGTAACTCGTCTTTTTCTATGAATCGCCGGGTGTCCTCTATCCAGAACATCTCGGGGTTTTTCTCTCGGTCCCATTCCTAGCCAGTCACTTGCTGGATCCTTAGCGGTGTTTCTTCAATGCTTGGTCGACTTAGCTCCTCCTTCTGACAGATTTTTGTCAGGTGGTCCGGTACTCCCTCCAAGGCAATCTTGGACAATATGTCAGCTTCTATGTTATTCGTTCGGGATATATACTCTATTTCGTAGGCTCCAAACTCTTTTAACATCTCAACCGCGCGCTCTCTATATAGAGCCATCCGGGCGTTCTTGGCCTCGCACGTGCCTGAGATCTGCCCGACTACCAACCTAGAGTCAGTCTTGACTCGTAATCTTTTGACCCCTAAGGCCCTGGCGAGTCGGAGGCCGTTTAACACAGCTTCGTACTCGGCCTCGTTGTTGGAGGCTTGGAACAGGTAGCTCAAGGCATAATACAGTCGGAATCCTCCGGGAGTGATAAGCACAACACCACCTCCACAGTGCTGTCGGCTTGATGCTCCATCCGCATGCATTTCCCACCACTCGCCTAAGCAATTCTCCGTGGCGTGTTCCTTCTCTTCCTCACTCGCCGTGCATTCGACCAAGAAGTCGGCCAAGGCTTGCCCTTTTATGGAAGGGCGGGGCTGGTACTCAATCCCATATTGGGTTAGCTCTACGGCCCATTTTACCAGGCGGCCGGACGACGAAGGGTTTCGCAAAACGCTCCCGAGCGGTTGGTCCGTCAGTACTCGTACGGTGTGGGCTTGGAAGTAGGGCGCCAACTTGCGTACAGTGATCACCAATGCATATACAATCTTTTCCAGGGCGGTATACCTGGACTCAGCAGCCTTCAGGGAGCGGCTTACGTAATAGACCGGGTGCTGGACTCGTTCTTCCTCTCGGACCAACACCAAACTTACCGCTTTGCAGGAGGCGGCTAAGTACAGAAATAAAGGCTCACCCGCCTGGGGGGTAGACAATACCGGGGGTGTCGAGAGGTATTGTTTCAATTCCTCAAACGACTGCTGGCACTCGGGGGTCCAAGCGAATCCTTCCTTCTTCTTCTTCTTCATGGCTTCGAAGAAAGGCACGGTCTTATCCGCCGCCTTGCTCAGGAAGCGGCTAAGGGCGGCCAGTCGGCCGGTCAGCTGTTGCAGGTCTTTTACAGTGCTGGGAGGCTGCATGTCGACGATGGCCTGTACTTTCTCAGGGTTAGGCTCGATACCTCGCTTGGTGACCATGTAGCCCAGGAACTTTCCACCTTGCACGGCGAACGCGCATTTCTTAGGGTTCAGCCGGAGGTTGTACTTTATCATCACTTTAAAACAGTCGGCCAAATCTTCTGCGTGTTTGCTCTCCTCTCGGCTCTTGATGAGCATGTCGTCGACGTACGCGGCCATCGATTTTCCCAGCAGGTGCTGGAATAATCGGGCCACCATTCGGGTATATGTGGCTCCGGCGTTCTTGAGCCCGAAGGGCATGACTCGGTAACAATAAACTCCGTCCGGCGTCAGAAACGCGGTCTTTTCTTCGTCCGCCGAGTGCATAAATATCTGATGGTACCCCCTAAAGGCGTCCATAAAGCTCAACAGTGCCGATCCCGCCGTCTCGTCGACCAGTTGGTCGATCCGAGGTAAGGTTAACGGGTCTTTTGGGCAGGCCTTATTAAGGTCCGTGTAGTCCACGCACATCCACCACGCCGGGGGCTTGGGTACAAGGACCACATTCGCCAACCACTCCGGGTACTTAACCTCGCGGACGTGCCCGGCTGCTAGTAACGTGCTCACTTCCTTCTTCACAAATTCTCTTCGGTCGCTGGCCAGGTATCGCTTCTTCTGTATGACTAGTCGATGCTCGGGATCCACGGCGAGTATGTGCGATATGATCGATCGGTCGACGCCAGGCATGTCCTCCAGGCCCCAGGCGGAAACCCTCCGGTGTTCCCGGAGCACCTTTACAATCTCCTCCTTTACTGTCTCGGGGAGGCTGACTCCAATTCGGACCCGTCGGTCCGGCTGTGTGGGGTCGATCTTGACTTCCTCCAACTCGACGGCAGGCTCCGGGCGAGGTATTATCGTCTTTTTTTGGGGGCTTCTCTGTGATCTCATGAACCTGCATCTCGCGTTTGCCCATCCCTCTGCATGCTTGTAGATAGCAGTCGCGGGCGACTTTACGGTCACAGCGCACCGTACCTATCCCGTTTGGCGTGCGGAATTTCAAGCAAAGATGCTCGATTGAAATCAGAGCTCCTAGATCCTCGAGACCCGGTCGGCCGAGTATAGCGTTATGCGAACAGACCAAGTTTACCACAATGAACTTCATGCTGAGTTTCTGTACATCTGGATAACTGCCAATCTCAGCTGGAAGTGTGATCGACCCTTCCGCCTCCACCGAGTCCCCTGTGAAACCGGCTAGGGGAGTTTTGACGGGATTCAGCTGTTCTCGAGTCAGCCCCATTTTGATGAAGGTTTCTAGGTATCGGTGTCCACCAGGATTCGTCGAACGACAACGCCACTGATGTCCATGGCTATAACCAACGCATCTCGATGAGGTATCTCTCCGGCCGGTAAGTCTTTGTTAGTGAACACTATGGGCTCTCGGCACACCTTTTTAGAGTTCTCCTCGCGCCCGTACACCGTCCCGACGTACAACTGTCGGGCCCAGGCTTTTCTGGTGTTCGCTGAGTCACCACCTTCCGGCCCGCTGACTATCATGTTGATAACCGGCTTCTGGCGCCACTGAGCCTCATCTTCTTCGGGAGCCGGCTGCTTGCTTCGACTGTTTTCGGCAACGGCGGCGGGATCCTCATCCCCTCGATTGACCGATCTCCGCCTCCACTGATTAGGAGGCGGGGTTCCTTGCTGAATAATATCCTCCATGATCTTCTTCAGGTAGAAGCATTCCTCCGTGCTGTGGGTATAAGATTTATGATAACGACAGTACTTAGAGGTCTTACCGGTCTCTTCGTTCATTGCGCGATCGTCGATCGGCGGAGGCGGAGGCGGGGCAACCGCTTGTATCTCGTGGACCGGCCGTTCGGGAGCCGGCCGATAGGCGTGGACGACGGGTCTGTCGTATGATCGTCTAACTTCGGGTCGCCGAGTTATGTCCGGGCGCCTTTCCTTGGTTTCAGCTCGCGTCCTCTTCCCGCTGGCGGACCCGCCGACTTCGCGCTGCCGCTTATGCTTCATAGCCTGCTCTGTGTTGGCCCTCTTGTTGGCCATATGAATGGCCTCTACGTTGGTAGCCGGGCGATTGTCCCTTAAGTCTCAGTATAGCTGGCCGGACCGCAAGGACTCGATGAAGAAGGTGAGCGCCGTCTGGTCCTCGACCTCCTCTATGGACTGGATTTCTTTCTGCCAGCGGGCCAGATAAGTTTTCAAGGACTCGCCCTCATCCTGATGGATGTCGCCCAGGTGTGTTAGGTCCTTTTGTGGTTTGATATTAGCGGCATAGTGGCTCATGAAGCGGTCCGCCAGCTCTTCAAAGCTGTGAATCGACCCCGAGGGCTGCGCCACTTGCCACCTTTGTGCTGATCCTTTCAACGTGGGTAAGAAAGCGCGGAACATGACCGGATCTCGCACCCCCAAAACCTGCATCTTAGCCTGATAGCTCAGCAAATGCTCTCGGGGATCGCCGGTCCCATCGAACGTGGCCTGCTCCGGGAACTTGAAATCACCCGGTATCTTAAAGGCCATGACCTCGTCCGAGAATGGTAAGGCGGTTAGTAACGTACGTCCTGGGGATTTGGGTTTTCCCTCCATATACTCTCTCAGATTTCGCACTTCTTGGACTAAGTTTGCCACTTCGACCCTCTCTCGGGTGCGATTTCCTGTGGATTCCGTGCTCTCGCTGACTTCAGACTCGGCCGGTTGGTCATGGTTGCGGAGGGGTTGCTCCACGCGGCGAGTCTCCGTCCTGGCTCTTTTGGTACGGTTCTTCTCTCGTGCAGCTTGCCGATCGCGAGCAGCTAACGGGGCACGACTGGGTTCCTTCCGACCCAGTCGCTCTCTTGCCGACCGCCGCCCGACACTGGGACCCAGCCGAGAATGAATGGACTGTACCGGTTGGCTTTCGGCCCGTCGGTTTTGTTGCCGGTTGTCGGGCCTATGAGGCGGCTGCGAATCGCGTTGTGGCTGGCGAGTGACGGACTGTTCTCTCACTCCTCGGCTTGCTTCGGCGCAGGCACGCCCGATTGCTCGTAGCTGCTCTGGGGTGAGCTGCACCTGGGGCAACTGTTGGTTTATCGGTGGTGTCGGCGGCGGTGTTGTCTCGTTTTCCCGGCTCCGGGTGTTTCTCCGATTCAGCTGGCTTCTCAAGTCTGCCTCCCGTCCATTGTCGTGACGGCTTGATTGTTCCTCACTTCCTGCCATGTCAGGAGCTTTTCTAATTCGACTGGGATTCTAATTGTCGTTCCTTGGACTCGCCTTACTCAGGAGGACACGTGACTCTTAGTTTCGATCCCCACAGACGGTGCCAGTGATGGTTTTTGGGTTTTCAGGCCCAAGGAGGTCTAACACAACCTTCGCCTGGAGGATACACCTTTCAATAAAAATGTATGCCTATATTGAAAATAATGCTAGCGCTCGGAATCTCTTTGGTATTCTCCCCTCTCCGGGTATTCAATCGTCTGTCCTTTTACAAGAGTGGAGGAGCCTTTAAATAGCGGCTCCTCCTCTACCGACTTGAAGGCCCTTAATGGCTGACTTCAAGACTGATCAAGATATGGAGCCGTTGGACGCCATTACTCGGTCGTCCAACGGCTCTTCCAGGCTTGTAACAGCCTGACCGAGTCCTGCTTTCAATTCCCTAACGGCTCCCTTTTAAACGAGCCTCTTCAATGCTCTCAACGGCTCCTTGAACCGAGTCTTTCCCTGGGTTTGGGCCTGGGCCGACTCCAGGACTCGGCCCAATTGCTCTTCGGGCTCCTCGGACGCTGGCCCACTTCTCCTGTCTCGAACCATTTTCTTTGGGCCCCTATCTCTTGGGCCGGGGTCCTTACCCCATCAATACCAACTGTAACACCCCTAATTTTTTTTAAAACTTTCAAAGCTTATGGAATAAAGGCAAATCTATTATTAACTCCGAAACAGAGCATAAACTAAACATAGTAGTCGGGGTGCTATGCCACATCTGAGCTAGAGAACTCAGATGCACAGGCTAATATAACTAACAAAGCATAAACCATAATTAATACCCAAATGCAAATCAAGGCACGCAGGCCATCTCATCAAAGCTAGAACTACATAATACTAAGTCCACGAATCCAACTAACGCGCTCCGAAGCTACTCAACTGTCCTGAAAAAATTCGGTGTAACAACCGTCAGCGAATAATGCTGGTAACCCACTCCAACGCGTTAAGTACAATATAGGTAGATATAAGAAATCATTTTGAAACTGGAATACTTATATACTTACGAGACACTAATTTAAATCCAAGATCAGGACTCAAGACACAACAGTATAGAATAATCATAAAGACTAGCATACGGCCTAAGAACACGTTGCAAGACATAACAGAAAAGATAAGCATATAAATAACAAATAGAGACAACAGAGGCATTCAAGACAATCAGTTAACAAGTAATCATCAAAGCACACAATCCATCTTACAACCTTATACCAAGTTCCAACCTTGTAGCTCCCCTCCGTCCTTATATCAGTTCCAACCTATACCTCCAGGCCACCCTTATATCGCCTCCCTTATTCCTCCGGGCAACTACATGCCCCCACCGACAAACCACCTTTCAACCACCAACATATCAAGATAGCGCCGCAGTGCCATTCGCATGATCCGCACCTCTAGTGCCAATATCAAGGGGTTAGCGCATATAGCCCGGACATGACACCGCAGCGCTTATAACCTGACCCATGCTCAACGGCAAGCAAGTCAAAGGTGAGTTTTTGCCTTTAGCACAGTAACCGCTAGGCCTGTACCCTTTAGTACAATGACCGAGCACAAGTGGTGCCAACTGCCAACAATTCATTTCCACCAATCACAATCTCATCATCATCATCATCATCATTAGTCACACCGGCAACTTCGCAATGACCACGATACTCATCATCATTCAATCAACACATAATCAATAAATAAGAATCAAGACATAACAACAACGACACGTACTACACATAAATTCCTAGAACGATATTCAAAACATCAAACGAGACTCATACACGATAAACGGGGTACAACGGGACATGGGGAAACAACAAACGGGGGAAAACACCATGCCCCGTACCCACTTTCCAGCGGGTGGATGACCACCCGCCAGCCACCCGCCGACGGGCAGCGCTGCCCGCTGGATTGGGCTCGCCGGGCAGCGGGTAGGTGGTGGGCGGTCACCCCCTGTAACACCCCCTAAAAACCATGCTAATTAAAGCCTTAAAACATGTAGATATCTAAACCAAAACATCAAACACAGCGGAAGACTGAAAGAGGAAATATATATCAAATAAAGGAAACGGGGTGCTATGCCACGCTCACCCAAGGGTGAACGCACAGGCTAAATCTGCATTGTTCAATATCTAAAACCATCATAACAAAGTACTAAGTCTAGATTGGCTCACATGCCACAAAACATAAGAGGGGAGATATACTAGCTGACACTAAACCGCGCACTCGTCTAAGCATCACCTGAAAGAAGCATATAAAACATGGGACGACGCCCGGTCAGCGAATAATGCTGGTAACCTACCAATACATGTGAAATATCATACATAGGTAAGACATAAGTTTGTAAAGCCATTTTCGAAACGGAATACATATATATAAGTTCAAAACCAAGAGTAATAGTCAACACAAGACTCAACACTCTCAACAAGAACACGGGAACACATCCCAAGACTACAAAGAACAACAACGACTCACAAGAAGTCTCAAGGTATAATCTATCATCACACAATAGATTAATACCCAACATGCATAACTCAAAGGATAAAGACACAACAAACGGAAACACATGCCAAGGCAACACATGCCTTTGTGACTACACACGTCACAAGAAGAGAACTCACAACAACGACTACACTAGCCCTCGTGACATCACCTATCATGAGTTGATATGCCTTCCTTATGCCCGGTTCCAACCTTATGGCTACCCCCAACCTTATATCTAGTTCCAACCGTTGCCTCCAGGACTGATGTTAGCACATCTGTTCTTGTTTTTATGGTTATTTTGAATCATCACAGTAATTAAGTTCTTTCATTTTGCTTATTTAATACATGTTTTCCTTGCTATTATCATTTAATTATGGTACGCACTTGTTTTGAATGTTTTACGGTGTTTGTTAGTGTTTTTGAACCATTGTAGGTCAATTCAATGAGCAAGGGAAGTTCAAGGATGAGTTTGGAGCAATTTTGGACAAGTTCGGGACCCAGAGGACTCGACGCGTCGAGAATTTCCAGAAAGGTTTATGATCGAGACCAGCAGGTCTCGACGCGTGGAGAATTGGCTCGACGCGTCGGGCGCAGCAGGTCTCGACACGTGGAGAATTGGCTCGACGCGTCGGGCGCAGCACGAAGTCGCGAGATATTTGAGTCCAATTTGAGTCCAATTTTGTACCAGATTCCTATTTCGTCTCAACTTTATACCTACTATAAAATCCCTCCTTCCTCAACCCTAAAAAAACAGGCCGAGAGATTTTTAGAGTTCTTTGTAGACAAGAAAGAGAGAAATCAAGAGGCTCAAGTCGTCTTTGGAAGCAAGGAGGAAGCCAGGGAGATTTGGGAGAATCGCTTGGTTAATTCTTGTACTCTTCTGATGATTTGTAATCCTTTATTCATATTTGCTATGTATAATTTAGCCATGCTCGGCTAAATTCCTTAGGGATTTTTGGGTGAATTTGTCTATGAACCTATGTGCCTAGTTCGTTAATTTCTTAATATATTTATGTTTGGTTTTATGATTTGTGTTGCAATCTTGTTTTAATCTGTTGTTGTTGGTGGTTAAAGGCCTAAATTACTAGCTTCACAGTCATGTTTATGTCACCAATGGGAGTTGGGGCATAAATTAGGGCACACACGATTGCACCTAATGGTTGGTCCTTGGGAAAGGGGAACTTATTAGGGGAAGTTTATCCTAGATTATTGCTCATCGGGAGATGGTAGTAATTACGAATAATTGAATGCTGATCTTTGATCTTATTGGGTGTTTAAGCCATGGGAGTGGAAATTCACTAGGAATAGAGATTACGGGAGTAATTCGATTCCACCTTGCATTCCCATACAAATCTTAATTCCAAACCAAATATTACAAACGTTAATTGGCACTAGGTGATTAAACATTGTGATCCCAAGAATCCTATTTTGCTCTATTGTCTACAAAACCTTGCTACTTATTTTATTCTGCTTGTTATTTTATGCAATCAATCAACCTTCAAGTTTTGTTCGGACTAGTTTCATATGAGTAACCTAGTAGCTAGTGATTAGTACACCACCTCTCTGTGGTTCGACAACCCGAATACTCCGGGTATTATTTGTTTGCCCCAAATTACAGCAATCAAGGACCCCTGTACTTCTTAGTCCAACCTTTCCCCTCCTGGGACCGTCGTCCCCCACCAACAAACCACTAACAAAACCACCAATTTCATAGTACACAAGGTACCGATCACACACACGGCGACACACGCCTCGGCAACACACGCCTCTCCAAAACACGTGAACCTGACACACAGGTCACAACTCCATAATCACGTCATGGCCACCACGAGGACCACTGCAATACCTTGGTGACTAGTGTCCCATTCCACTAATTGTGCAATCCAGGTAAAGCCACACACACATCACACCTCAACAGGAATCAATCAACGGATCACAACGAAGATATGAAACCATATTCAATCAAGGAATGGATCACAGTCCAACAACAACAACGATGAATAACACAAGTTATCATCACCCATTATGAAAGTACAAGCAACACACACGCTAGCGTTTAAACACCGAACTAGCATGCTTATCAAACGGGTAAACCAAACGTAGTTCCGAAGAACACACAAGACTCGTCACGGTTCAACGAAACACAATGTTGAACACTTAGCACGATTCACGACACCAAAACCTACATGGATTCCTACCATATAGTTCTAGACATACGAAACATCAAGAAGACACTCAAATAGTTCCATAAAAGAACAACGGGAAGTCAAAAGACCAAATACCGAGTCAAAAGAATCACGGGGAACACATCCCGATCGTACACCAAAGTGTACCCCGCGGGTGGACCCACGGGTAGTCCCCTACCCGTGGTTCTGCTCGTGGGTACCAACTCCCACAAGCCACGTTCCCGCAGGTGGGGCGGCGGGTAGGGCTCTGCCCGCCGTTCCGCCCGCGGGTACACACCTATGCACAAAAATTAATCCCTTCAGGGATTTTCAACTCCAAGCTCAAATTCAAGTCCAAAACATGCCAAAACTCACCAAATACAACAAAATGACTTGAATCAAAGGAATAGCCAAGCAATGGTACACATGAACCCTAAACACAAGCTCTAGATATGCATTTTCACAAGACAATGCATAAACACTGACATTTCATAGCAAAACACATGTAGAATCCAAGAAATATTCATATAGGTAAGCAAAATAGATTTTGTAGAGCATGGGTTACCTCTTGAAGACAAAAACCTTCTCTTAACACCTCACCAAGCTCCTAACAAAGCTCACTTTCCAAACCCACACACCAAAAGATCATAAATATTCTCTTTAAGAAAAGACACCTTAGAAAACACTAAAAACACAAGATGAACATGGATCTTACCCTCCTAGATGCCCAAATGTATGAAAGGTAGAATCTTGGAGAAAACTCTTGAAGTTTTGACAAAGCTCCAACTTAGCTTGGAAGAAAAGCTATCTACCTTTTTAGGGAGAAGGTGGAGCTAGAATTTGGAAAGTGTAAGGAGAGAAATGAGGGTCTTCTACTAGGTTAGCTTACAATACTAACACAAGGTGAAAAGTCAAGAATACCCTTACTAACATGAAGAGGTGTAAGGGAACAAGGGCACTCCTTACAAAGCTTAAGGTACAACCTTGACTTTGGGGTTGACTAGTCAATTACTAGTCCCCAACTATTGAACTTTCAGGATTTTAGGAATTAAATTACAAATTGAAATAGGATTAATTATTTAATTATTCCTTAATCGAATTTGGATTTCGGGGTGTCACATCCTCTCCCCCTACAAAGAAGCTTCGTCCCCGAAGCTTGGGTACGACGAATTAGAACAAACGGTAAAAAGGAACAACAATGTGACAAGAGTGTCAAGAACAATTTCTTTTGGTCAAACCCAAAATATTCCACAAGATTTCAAGGCAAGAAAGAATTCAAAACAAGGATTGGCAAGAGTTTAATCAAACGGATATATTGAGCATAACGAACTCTAGTCCCAACACAAACACCAACTTCTAACCAACAACTAGGAACTAGACAACCAACTCAAAACACCAACTACAAAACTATCTAAACAACAAAACAACAAGCAAGAACAAGCATACAAAGCAAGCATCAAACAACTACCAAACGATAACAATGGCTAAGGAGATAACAACAACTACGGAAGGGTGAACAAGATGGCCACAACTCCACTCTAGAAGGACTCGCTCTCCGACTCCTAGGATTCCTCATCATCCTCTCCTCTGCGGCTTGAGCTGGCCTCAAGCTGGTCCAACCTCTGGTTAACTACGACGGACGGCGTCTTCATAAAAGCGAAGCGACTAAACCAACTACTCAAACTACAAGCTAACAACCACGACAACCAAGAGAGGACGACTATACGCACAACTGAGCAAACAACTACCAATGAACCTACTGACAAAACAAGCAAGGGACGCAACAAGTTCCACAACGAAAACGGTCGGCTTGCGAAACGAATGACAAAGCTTAAGAGATGAGCTGCAAACGAGGTTTTAAGCAACAAGGGTATTCGCCACTAACCAACGTTAGAGAAAGAAAGGGTTTAAAGTAAGGTAGAAAGATTGATAGGCTTGGTCACAATGAAGTTCAACACCAAAACCGTTGGTTAACAAAACGAGAGACAAGACTTAGAGATAGGTTGAGGGTTCACAAAGGTAAGACAAGAAAGAAAGATAAGGTGATAGATAGAAGATTTACCGGAAAGGAAAGCTAACTTCACACGGAGCCTAAGTCCTACTCAAAACTAGCCAACGATCTACTCCAAACAAGACGGCTCCGCTAAGGAACAAAGTACAACAGAAACTGACACCACAAGAACCCTAAACTAGATCACTCGGGATCACAGAACCAGGGTTGCATCTTCAACTGATATCTGCCGACTTCTTTAACCAAAGGAAACAAGGCACTCCCACTACTTAACTTGAGCTCGGCATCTGCGTGAACTTGATCTGACACTTCCGACAAAAGCTTCAACTGCTAGATCCAAAACACGAGTTGGATGTCTTCCTCTCCGGCTCCTGGGGTGAACTCGATGCAGACTACTGACTTAACACTTGCATTAGCACATAACCACAATTCACAGCAAGGCAACGCTTGAAAACTTCAAGTCTTCCGTTCGGATGAAGGGTCCAAAATAGGAATGGTAACAAAGGAGAAAGGTAACTCAGGGGAAAGAAGGCTCACAAGAAGGGATTCGGTTCAACGGAAAGGATTAGAGCGAAAGGTTTGGGTTTAGAAACTCAAGGACCACGTTACTCAGGAGTAGGATCAAAGTCATCAAAGTTGCAACTTAGGAAATAAGTTGCCACCTTGCATAGAATCGTTAGAAGCGGGGAATACAAGAACGAGGTTCGATTCAAAGGGGAAGATCAAGGTGAGAGTTTAGGTTCAGCAACTCGAGGACCATGTTGATTAAGAAGAAGAGAATTGTAAACGAGGTTATAGCTTAGGGAGTAAGGAATCAAAACGAGGGTTTAGGGAGTTGATAGAATTTCCTCACGGAGGGTATCTGATTTAAAACTCAAGGATAGCGTTGATTATGAAGGGAATCAAGATTTTCAAAGTCACAACTTAGGAAAGATGAGGTTGTAACCTTGAATAGAGTCGAATCAAGAAGGAAACAAGAACGAGGTTTGAAAAGATAGGAAGGATTTCTCAAAAAGGGGCAAGGGATTTGACAAGGGCAAGAGGGGAAGATCGGCTTCAAGAGACACAAAGGATTCACGACTTCCGGCGAAGCTTCGGCTTGACGCTGATTACTATGCTTGTCGAACTGAAGGCTCTCTATCACGACTTAGATGCGGCTTAACTCTTAGACCTTGCCAGATTCATTCATAAGCTGATGTCACTGCTAACTTGCACAAGATTATTTGGAAAGAAACAAGAACAAGGTTCGGAATAAAAGGATCACTTGGCAAAAAGGGTGATTGGGCTTGTCTAAAGGAAAGAGGAGATTTACGAGGGTCAAGGCAACACTTCAAAAAAACTAACGCCCGAAGCTAACACGCAGTTAGGGCAGAAAGACAAAGGAAAGTGCAGCAAAAGGATATAAGAGCTTACTTCAACGGTTCCCACTTGCATCAGACTCACAACTGTGGATCTTGCCTTACCGAGGTACCGACTTCGTACACAGGTCTTGATTGTTACTTCCACTTAGCCCATCGTTGCTTCCACTTCGATGCTTACTTCTCGACCGGGGCCTCACACTACCAACTGGTTTTGAGTCCGCTGAAGTCTTCCTCCTAAACTTGCACTCGAAGGACCGGTGACCTTTCTTGACACAAGCAAAGCACTCTATTGGTTTCCCAAGACAGACGACGCCGGGGTGGTCACTTCCACACTTCTTGCAAACGGAGCGCCTTCCCTTAGCCTTGATTTTCCGGATTGGCTGGGGAGCCTTACCTCTCTTAGAACCATCTCTTTGAAAACTTCTTGTTGATTCGCATCGGTAGCCATCAAACTACTAACCACCGGTGAAACACTTCCGTCAAGCTTCCTCTTACGGTTCTCCCGAATTCCTTTCTGAACTTGCTGAACTCGGTAGGGTTGGTTGCACAAAGGTAGGCCTCCTTGACATGCGCAGGATAGAAGCACACATGTAACTTAACCTTCAGGTCTTCCCAACTGAACTCCGGGTCTTGTCTGCAGGCTGGCCTTTCAAGCATCCACCACGAGTCCGCTTCTTGCCGAAGGTAGAATGTAGCCAACTCCACCTTGCGATTCTCCGGGCATACCACAACTTCGAAGATCTTGTCAAACATTCGGGTCCACTCGTCCAGCACTGCGGGATTTTCTACACCGGCGAAGATCGGTGGACGGAGACTTGCGACTTGGTGTACTACATCCCGGTTCCCATACTGAAGAGGGTGGTTGATGTTGAGGAGGGCATTGCTCAGCTTCTGGGTGATCTGCGTCAGTTGATGAAGGCTTTGAGCTAGCTGTTCATTGGTGGCTCCTTCTGAAGACCTTGCACGACGTCTCGATGGTGCCATCCTCGACTTCTATAGCAACAGCACGATCACGGAAGGAAACTCAGGGCCCGCACCCTTACCTGGTGCCTTAACTAAAGAGAACCAAAACTAAAAGGAAAACAAAGCACAGACAACACAACAGAAAATGATAAGAGAACTCACAACCTCACCGCGCGTCCTAGAAGTCCTAAGCCTAAACACTTAGATTCTTAAGGTCGCTTTGAGGTCTCAAACCACACTTAGCCACTTAGAAGTCTAGACTTTACCCTCCTAGGTTCAAACCTAGGCTCTGATACCAACTGTAACACCCCCTAAAAACCATGGTAATTAAAGCCTTAAAACATGCAGATATCTAAACCAAAACATCAAACACAGCGGAAGACTGAAAGAGGAAATATATATAAAACAAAGGAAATGGGGTGCTATGCCATGCTCACCCAAGGGTGAACGCACAGGCTAAATCTGCACTGTTCAACATCTAAAACCATCATAACAAAGTACTAAGTCTAGATTGGCTCACAGGCCACAAAACATAAGAGGGGAGCTATACTAGCTGGCACTAAACCGCGCACTCGTCTAAGCATCACCTGAAAGAAGCATATAAAACATGGGACGACGCCCGGTCAGCGAATAATGTTGGTAACCCACCAATACATGTGAAATATCATACATAGGTAAGATATAAGTTTGTAAAGCCATTTTCGAAACGGAATACATATATATAAGTTCAAAACCAAGAGTAATAGTCAACACAAGACTCAACACTCTCAACAAGAACACGGGAACACATCCCAAGACTACAAAGAACAACAACGACTCACAAGAAGTCTCAAGGTATAATCTATCATCACACAATAGATTAATACCCGACATGCATAACTCAAAGGATAAAGACACAACAAACGGCAACACATGCCAAGGCAACACATGCCTTTGTGACTACACATGTCACAAGAAGAGAACTCACAACAACGGCTACACAAGCCACCGTGACATCACCCATCACGAGTTGATATGCCTTCCTTATGCCCGGTTCCAACCTTATGGCTACCCCCAACCTTATATCTAGTTCCAACCGTTGCCTCCAGGACCCCTGTACTTCTTAGTCCAACCTTTCCCCTCCTGGGACCGTCGCCCCCCACCAACAAACCACCAACAAAACCACCAATTTCATAGTACACAAGGTACCGATCACACACACGGCGACACACGCCTCTCCAAAACACGTGAACCTGACACACAGGTCACAACTCCATAGTCACGTCATAGCCACAACGAGGACCACTGCAATACCTTGGTGACAAGTGTCCCACACCACTAATCGTGCAATCCAGGTAAAGCCACACACACATCACACCTCAACAGGAATCAATCAAAGGATCACAACGAAGATATGAAACCATACTCAATCAAGGAATGGATCACAGTCCAACAACAACAACGATGAATAACATAAGTTATCATCACCCATTAGGAAAGTACAAACAACACACACGCTAGCATTTAAACACCGAACTAGCACGCTTATCAAATGGGTAAACCAAACGTAGTTCCGAAGAACACACAAGACTCATCACGGTTCAACGAAACACAATGTTGAACACTTAGCACGATTCGCGACACCAAAACCTACATGGATTCCTACCATATAGTGCTAGACATACGAAACGTCAAGAAGACACTCAAATAGTTCCACAAAAGAACAACGGAAAGTTAAAAAACCAAATACCGAGTCAAAAGAATCACGGGGAACACATCCTGATCGTACACCAAAGTGTACCCCGCGGGTAGACCCACGGGTAGGCCCCTACCCGTGGTTCTGCCCGCGGGTACCAACTCCCACAAGCCACGTTCCCGCAGGTGGGGCGGCGGGTAGGGCTTTGTCCGCCGTTCAACCCGCGGGTACACACCTGTGCACCAAAATTAATCCCTTCTTGGATTTTCAACTCCAAGCTCAAATTCAAGTCCAAAACATGCCAAAACTCACCAAATACAACAAAATGACTTGAATCAAAGGAATAGCCAAGCAATGGCACACATGAACCCTAAACACAAGATCTAGATATGCATTTTCACAAGACAATGCATAAACACTCACATTTCATAGCAAAACACATGTAGAATCCAAGAAATATTCATATAGGTAAGCTAAATAGATTTTGTAGAGCATGGGTTACCTCTTGAAGACAAAAACCTTCTCTTAACACCTCACCAAGCTCCTAACAAAGCTCACTTTCCAAACCCACACACCAAAAGATCATAAATATTCTATCTTTAAGAAAAGACACCTTAGAAAACACTAAAAACACAAGATGAACATGGATCTTACCCTCCTAGATGCCCAAATGTATGAAAGGTAGAATCTTGGAGAAAACTCTTGAAGTTTTGACAAAGCTCCAACTTAGCTTGGAAGAAAAGCTATCTACCTTTTTAGGGAGAAGGTGGAGCTAGAATTTGGAAAGTGTAAGGAGAGAAATGAGGGTCTTCTACTAGGTTAGCTTACAATACTAACACAAGGTGAAAAGTCAAGAATACCCTTACTAACATGAAGAGGTGTAAGGGAACAAGGGCACTCCTTACAAAGCTTAAGGTACAACCTTGACTTTGGGGTTGACTAGTCAATTACTAGTCCCCGACTATTGAATTTTCAGGATTTTAGGAATTAAATTACAAATTGAAATAGGATTAATTATTTAATTAATCCCTTAATCGAATTTGGATTTCGGGGTGTCACACCCCCCCCCCACTACCCCCCAATGGTACATATGCAATTTTTCAGTCCCGGGATCACTCGTGGAACCCGAAACCATGTCCAGACACATTCAAACACATAACGACAACACCACGAATCCAATTAACGAAATTAAATCAAGAATCACACCGAATACGTTCTAACACGATTCCTAAACATGCCAAGACTCAACATTAATCATATAACGGTTCAGGGGCATCCAGAACCACATGAACATCAAGAAATCTATATGTAAAGTCCTAAATACAAGTCCTAGGCTAGACTCAACACCCGATCATGCATAATCCCACCCAAATATACCAAGAACATCATAATACGAAATTCACGATATAAACCCTAGGGCTCTAGACATAATTAAAATATGAGATCATACATATAGTCAATCACAATATCAAGAACATCAAGATTATCAAATAAGCACAATATAAATCCTATGCAAGGGCTCTATCAAGGCTCAATCACAGAATTACACATATGATTATCAAGGAAAATAGGTTTTGTAAGACATGGGTTACCTCTTAGCCCTAATCAATATCCTTGGCTACTAAGGTTCTTCTCTAAGATTCTTCTACCAATAGGTCTTCCTAGGCTTGGTGGTGGGGGATTTCCCTGGCTGGATCACCTGAGAGTATTTTTGAGTGAGGGAGAGGAGAAGGAAGGTTCTATCTGCTTTCTACTCCCCTATTTATACTTTTAAGGGAAACCTATTCAGAGTCTAAATAGTTTTTGCCCGTTTCCTTATTCCCTATGGGCTTAAGGTTCCTGGTTCAGGTAAGGCTCCACGATCCATTGTGGACCGTCCGGGTTAATTAGGATAATTATAATTGGATTAAATCTCTCTTAATTACTTTAATTAACAGGATTGATTTAATAATTAATCCAGATTTGAAGGTCGTAACACGGGGTGTTACACCCTCCCCCCTAACAGAAAGCTTCGTCCCCGAAGCTTATACATGATGTGATCAGACCTAACTCCTCAGTCTAAGGTTCAGTCTATGTTACCTTGTGCGAATAGCCCGGGGTAGCGTTCCCTCATGGTGCTTTCGAGTTCCCATGTTGCCTCCTCGATTCCGTGATTGGACCAGAGGACTTTAACCATTTGTATGGTCTTCCGGCGGGTTGCTCTTGTCTTTGTGTCCAGGATCTTTACAGGCTTTTCCTCTTAGGACAGGGCGTCATCCAAGCACACGATTTCGGGTTGCAATACGTGAGCTGCGTCATATACATATTTCTTTAGTTGCGACACGTGAAATACGTCGTGTACCCGTTCTAGTTCGGCTGGCAATGCGAGGCGGTAAGCTAGGTTCCCGATCGACTTTTTCTAGGATTTCATAGGGAACAATAAATCTAGGACTTAGCTTCCCTTTCTTTCCGAATCTCATCACTCCCCGAGTGGGTGAAATCTTTAGCCAAACTTTCTCTCCTGTGGAGAATTCGGCTTGTTTCCTACCTAGATCGACGTAGGACTTTTGGCGGTCCTGTGCAGCCTTCATTCTTTCTTGTATGCGTTTGACTTTCGTTATGGTGTCTTGTAGATATTGTGGCCCCAGAGTCACTAGATTGACCATGTCTTCCCAACATATGGGAGTCCTACACTTTTGACCATATAGCACCTCGTAGGGTGCCATGCGGATGCTTGCGTGATAGTTGTTGTTATAAGAGAATTCGATTAGATCTAGATGTTCCTCCCATATTCCCTGGAAGTCTAACATACAGGCTCTCAGCATATCTTCGAGGGTTTGGATCGTCCTCTCGGTCTGGCCGTCGGTAGTGGGGTGGAAGGCGGTGTTCAATTTTAGTCTCGTCCCCATGGCCATTTGCAGGGATTTCCAAAATTGCGAGAGGAATCTGGGGTCTCTATCAGAAACGATGTTTCGTGGGACCCCGTGATATTTGACCACCTGATTTATGTAGGCTCTGGCTAGTTGTGTCATTGTCCAAGTCTCTTTCATGGCAATAAACCACGTTGTTTTGGTCAGTCGATCCACTATTACCCAGATTTTGTCTTTTCCTGTTGGTGTCGTGGGTAGACCTCCTACGAAGTCTATTGATATAAAATCCCACTTCCCTTGGGGTATTTCGAGGGGTTGTACGAGTCCCTTTGTGGCACCCCGTTGTTTTCTAAAATAAACTATGTCCCGATATTAAATATTTTTTTTATTTAAAAATATTTATATATCTAGTTATTTCCAAAATGGGCTTTGGTTTATTTATTTTATAAATAAACTATTACTTATCTTGCTACCCAAATGCCTAAGCCCAAAATGATTTTTAGATCCTAAAAGCCTATTAGCTATTCTTGAGCCCAAGTGTGTTTCCTAATAGTCTTGATCCAACTATCTAAACCCAAAAACCTAACCCAAACCAAAACAGAAGCGTACCCTAAATAGTAACCTATCTATCTATATCTCTAATATACGTATGTAAATATGATTGTAGATAACATCAGCAGCAAACAACCCCTGCCTCTTCCTTGCCTTCTCCGTAGCTCCCTCCCTCTCGGCTTAGCTTCAACAAGGGGGAACATCTCCCGATTCCTTTCCTCTCTGAGCTTAAGCTTCACCTCAAACCTTCCCCTCCTTTCCTCTTCTCGCCGGCGCGAAGTTCAAACCCTAGAAGCTCCGGCAGCAGCAAGTCACGACGAACAGGGCAGCGGCTGCTTCGACGACGTGGTCCATCTCCGGTAGTCGTCTAGCGGCGACGGTTGAGCAGGTGACGACAGCTTGGGCTGCGCACAGGGCTTCTCAGCTTCTCCTTCTCGTCGACGGCGACGGAGTGGTAATGGTCCCGTTTCCGGCAAAAGCAATCAGTAAAGCAAGTGCGGTGTTTAGGGTTCTTTCTAGCGGTCTGACGAAGCTTTCCGGCAGATGAGTTCTTCTCTTCGCAGAGTTCGTGCAACGGGCAGAGTGGCGGGTGGTGAACCTCCCAAGACACCACCCGCTGGAACCTTCTTCTGGAAGATGAACAGGCGGCAACGGGTGGTGGTTTGGGCTCCTTCCGGTGTAGCTAGTGGTCTTCCGGCGTGGCTGAGCTATGCAAGGGTGTTGGCAGGCAACGTAGTGGCTGATGGTTTTGGTTGGCACCGGCGAGGTTTCTGGCAGAACGATGGAGAAGAAGAAGAAAGTGGTGAGCTTTGCCTATCCTTGTTGTTTATTATGTCTTAAGTAGTTTGTGGTTAATTAGAGTTACTAAGTGGGTGCTTAGCTTAGTTGGTTAGGCTTGTGATTAAGCTAAGGGGGTAGCTAGGCTTCGAATCCCAGGTTGGTTTAAGTAATTAAGCATTATAAGGTGTTTGTTTCTATTTTATAGCTTTAGCTTGAGCTTGGTTATTAGTGTATTAATGTCTCAATTAGTTTTTAAAGAGAAGCTTAGCTTAATTGGTAAAGTTTTGGGTAATCCTAAGATAGGTTAAGGTTTAATTCCCCTTAATAACTATTTAATGTTTTAATAGCTTGTTAATTAGTGAAGATTTGATTTAATCCCTAGGTTCCCGATAGCATGGCTTTATGAGTTGAGCCTATGTTGGCGTTGTTTTTGGATGGTTAGGTGAATGAGGTAACCCATGCTTTACAAAACCTATTTTCTTACTTATATGATGATTCTTGGCTTCTACTTGTGATTCTTGTGATGATTTGTAAGATTTGATGCATGATCTTGTGGTGATGCATGTTTAGAGCTTGTTCTTAGGGTTTTTGAATGCCATTGCTTGGCTATTTCTTGGGTTCAAGTCATATTATTGTTGTGTGTGAGATTTTGGCTGTTTTGGACTTGAACTTGGCCTTGTTGTTGATTTTCCCCGAAGGGAAATTTTGGTGTATAGGTATGTACCCGCGGGCGGAACGGCGGGCAAAGGCCTACCCACTGCCCCACCCGTGTGGAACCGGCCTCGTGGGTGTGTGTACCCGCGGGCGGAACCACGGGTGGAGGCCCACCCGTGGCCCCATCCGCGGGGTACATATTTGGTGACGGGGGGGGGGGGGGGGGGGGGGATTTGTGTAACACCCTGTGTTACGACCTCTAATCCAAACTAATTATTTAATTACGTACCCTAAAAAGATAATTAAAATCCATTAATTAACTAAGAAGGGTCCACCATAAGCCCATGAACCCTTATCCCTAAAACCAATCCCTTAGTCCTATAAGAAATAGAATTAGCAAACTCATACCATTTAGACCCTAATTGGGACTCTTAGATATATAAATAGGGACATAGGAGGCACCTAGAACCCACACCGCAATAACTTTCACCACGCAAGAATTCCCAAGAATTTCCATAGGAGAAATCAAGAAAGAAGAGATCTTAAAGAAAGACCCTTCATAGCCAAGGAATTTAATTAAGGCTAAGAGGTAACCCATGTCTCAACAAAACCTATTTTCCTTGCTATAATCTTCTTCTTTGGCTCCTTATTATATGCTTGTGTCTTGATGAAATCTTCTATGATAATTGTGATATGATCTTGATAATTGATGAGATGATTTTATGTGTGATCTTGATGATCTTGATGTTGATAAGAGGATCTTGATGATTGTGTGATGTTCTTGATAAATCTTGATGTTTCTTGATATTAAAGATGAACTATGATCTTGATGATTTAAATATGATTAGAGCCCTAGGTTGAATCGTGAATTTCGTATTGGGATATTCTTGGTATATTTGGGTGGGAATTCACATGTTCGGGTGTTGATTATGTTTAAAAGTCATGATAGGATGTGTTCTATGTGATTATTGTTTTTGATCCGTTAATTGTCTACGTAGTGTCATTAATTGCGTTTAAAAGTGTCTAAGCATGGTTTCGGGTTCCACGGAGGATCCCGGGACGTATATTTTGGAAAAGAGTCAGTGGGGGGTAGGGGGACCTGTCACCTACCCGCTGCCCGAAGTAACGCCACCGGCAGCGGGCAGCCGGCGGGCAGACGACTGCTCGCTGGGCACCCGCTGCCCGGAGGACTATCGCCGGCGGGTGGCCCTCCACCCGCCGGCCACCCGCTGGAATTCGCCCACTTTGGGACTTCGGCTTCCCCGTTTGATGTTCCCCAACCCCCATGGTGTCCCAACGGACTCCGTTTGTCGTGCATGAGTCTAGTTGATGTTTCCGGTACCGTTCGTAGGATAAAAGAGTCTTGTGTATTGCATGCTAGTTGAATCGGTAACCCGTTGGCCTAGGAGGAAGACGCATGAACCCCTTAGGACTATTCTTAGTATGTGGATAATCACGCATAAGTTTATTTATACGCTTTCCCCCTTCCCAATGTGCTAATATGTGTTACTATGTGTTATGTGAGCATGATACCCCAATTTGGTTGCGATCAAATTGGTTATACACGAGCTGCGGTTCGTTATCTTGGCTGCGGTCAAACTGGTTACTCATGAGCTACGGTTCGTTATCTTGGCTGCGGTTCGTCATAACTGTTTTTATCTCAGGGTTTGTAAGGTTGTGCGGAGGTGCTTCTCGTGTTCCTCCTTGTCTCGTGAGTAGACCAAGATGTCATCGATAAATACAATCACGAAGTCATCAAGGTAGGGCCGAAATGCGCGGTTCATGAGATCCATGAATACTGCGGGGGCATTGGTTAACCCGAATGGCATTACTGTGAACTCATAGTGGCCGTAGCGAGTTCGGAAGGCTATCTTTGGGATGTCTGGGTTGGCTACTTTTATTTGATGGTATCCAGATCTCAAATCGATTTTTAAGAATACCCTTGCTCCCTTGAGTTGGTCGAACAAGTCGTCTATCCGACTGAGAGGATACTTGTTCTTTATGGTAACCTGGTTCAATTCTCTGTAATTAATGCATAATCGCATGCTTCCATCTTTCTTTTTCACGAATAGTACCGGTGCTCCCCATGGTGAGGTGCTGAGGCGTATGTACCCTTTATCTAACAAGTCCTGTAGCTGTGCATTCAGTTTTTGCATTTCTTTTGGTGCCATCCTATAGGGTGCCTTTGAGATAGGGGCAGTGCCCGGCATTAACTCCACGGTGAATTCCACTTCCCATGGCAGAGGTACCCCAGGGATTTCATCTGGGAAAACGTCTGCGAATTCGTCCACTACCGGAATTGCCTGTGGTTCGTTACTTTCAGCATCCAAATCCTCAATCGAGCACAGAAAGGCTTCGCACCCTCTTGTTAAGTACTTCTTCATCTTCATCATGTTTACTAGTTTGACTTCCGAATTCTTAGTGGATCCGCGGTAGGATACCCATTTCCCGTTTGGTCCCCTTAAGACCAATTTTTGTTCACCACATAGAATCTGTGCCTTGAATTTCCCCAGCCAGTCCATTCCCAAAATTACCTGTATTCCGTCCAACCTGAACAGGATTAGATTGCTAGGGAATTCTATTCCACCGATGGTGATCATTATATCCTTGTACATGCGATCACACTTCAACACTTCGCCTGATGCCACTTTGACTCTTAATTGCACCCCAAAATTTTGAAACTTTTAAAACTTATATAATAAAGGTAATTTCTCATTAAATCCCAAAACAGAGTATTACTAACATAAGAGTGCGGGGTGCTATGCCACATCTGAGCTGGAGAACTCAGATGCACAGGCTAAACTAACTAAATATCCTTAGTACATCATCATGGCACGCAGGTCGAAATGAAAAACTATCTATCTAATCCAAGTTCTTCTAGCGTGCTCCGGAAGCTAATCATCTGTGCCTGAAAGCCAAATATATCTGTTCAGCGAATGATGCTGGTAACCCACTCCAGCGCGTTGAAATACAGTATAGGTATATATATATATATATATATATATATATATATATATAGGAAAACCATTTCCATTTTGAAGCAGGAAGATATATACTTAGGAGACTCTAGCTTTAAAACCAGGAATAGACTCAACAAATAGGGGTAAGCACAATAATTAATGATAATAGTTAAATAGAAACAACCATAATAAAGAATACGCAACTAAGGTCACAGATTACTTTCAAATCAATCATATCATCATCCAATCATCATTTGTGACACACAATCACACTGTGGTGGCGCCACGGGACCAATCACATGCCCCGAACATGAGGGTTAGTGCATATAGCACTAACACGGTCCCGCCGCACCCTACCTCATACCGCGGCATGAAGGGAGTTGATCGCAACCAACCCTATAGACCGCTGACGAACTCAGCGGCGGATCACAATCCTACACACCGCTGACACGCTCAGTCGGTGGACTGTGATCCACTTTACAAGGGGGGACTTACGATCCTACAGACCGTTGACGGGCACAGTCGGTGGGTCATAGCGGATCAAGCCCTACACACCGCTGAGGGACTCAGTCGGTGGGCGATGATTCTCGAGACTACGACCCTTTGAGAAAGGGGCAGTGCCCGGCATTAAGTCCACGGTGAATTCCACTTCCCTTGGTAGAGGTACCCCAGGGATTTCATCTGGGAAAACGTCTGCGAATTCGTCCACTACCGGAATTGCCTGTGGTTCGTTACTTTCAGCATCCAAATCCTCAATCGAGCACAGAAAGGCTTCGCACCCTCTTGTTAAGTACTTCTTCATCTTCATCATGTTTACTAGTTTGACTTCCGAATTCTTAGTGGATCCGCGGTAGGACACCCATTTCCCGTTTGGTCCCCTTAAGACCAATTTTTGTTCACCACATAGAATCTGTGCCTTGAATTTCCCCAGCCAGTCCATTCCCAAAATTACCTGTATTCCGTCCAACCTGAACTGGATTAGATTGCTAGGGTATTCTATTCCACCGATGGTGATCATTATATCCTTGTACATGCGATCACACTTCAACACTTCGCCTGATGGCACTTTGACTCTTAATTGCACCCCAAAATTTTGAAACTTTTAAAACTTATATAATAAAGGTAATTTCTCATTAAATCCCAAAACAGAGTATTACTAACATAAGAGTGCGGGGTGCTATGCCACATCTGAGCTGGAGAACTCAGATGCACAGGCTAAACTAACTAAATATCCTCAGTACATCATCATGGCACGCAGGTCGAAATGAAAAACTATCTATCTAATCCAAGTTCTTCTAGCGCGCTCCGGAAGCTAATCATCTGTGCCTGAAAGCCAAATATATCTTTTCAGCGAATGATGCTAGTAACCCACTCCAGCGCGTTGAAATACAGTATAGGTATATATATATATATATATATATATATATATATATATATATATATATATATATATATATATATATATATATAGGGTTGAGTTCAAATGAGGACAACAATATATAGAGGACTGTGAGGACAAATAATGGGCACACAACAAATTACTATCATGCACACAATTTAATACATAATGACACACAACAATACATGTAAGCATCAGGTTTCGAACCCAGGCTCTATTAATTAACAAATGTATGCACGCGACATACAAACTGTGACACACGACTACATTCAGCCATGCACACAACATACAGGATAATGGCATACACTACATCTGTCCTTACAGTCCTCTATAATATACTTGTCCTCATTTGAACGAAAGTCTATATATATATATATATATATATATATATATATATATATATATAGGAAAACCATTTCCATTTTGAAGCAGGAAGATATATACTTAGGAGACTCTAGCTTTAAAACCAGGAATAGATTCAGCAAATAGGGGTAAGCACAATAATTAATGATAATATTTAAATAGAAACAACCATAATAAAGAATACGCAACTAAGGTCACAGATTACTTTCAAATCAATCATATCATCATCCAATCATCATTTGTGACACACAATCACACTGTGGTGGCGTCACGGGACCAATCACATGCCCCGAACATGAGGTTCAGTGCATATAGCACTAACACGGTCCCGCAGCACCCTACCTCATTCCGCGGCATGAAGGGAGTTGATCGCAACCATCCCTATAGACCGCTGACGAACTCAGCGGCGGATCACAATCCTACACACCGCTGACGCGCTCAGTCGGTGGACTGTGATCCACTTTACAAGGGGGGACTTACGATCCTACACACCGTTGACGGGCACAGTCGGTGGGTCATAGCGGATCAAGCCCTACACATCGCTGAGGGACTTAGTTGGTGGGCGATGATTCTCGAGACTACGACCCTTTGAGAAAGGGGCAGTGCCCGGCATTAAGTCAACGGTGAATTCCACTTCCCTTGGCAGAGGTACCCCAGGGATTTCATCTGAGAAAACGTCTGCGAATTCGTCCACTACCGGAATTGCCTGTGGTTCGTTACTTTCAGCATCCAAATCCTCAATCGAGCACAGAAGGTCTTCGCACCCTCTTGTTAAGTACTTCTTCATCATCATCATGTTTACTAGTTTGAGTTCCGAATTCTTAGTGGATCCGCGGTAGGATACCCATTTCCCGTTTGGTCCCCTTAAGACCAATTTTTGTTCACCACATAGAATCTGTGCCTTGAATTTCCCCAGCCAGTCCATTCCCAAAATTACCTGTATTCCGTCCAACCTGAACAGGATTAGATTGCTAGGGAATTCTATTCCACCGATGGTGATCATTATATCCTTGTACATGCGATCACACTTCAACACTTCGCCTGATGCCACTTTGACTCTTAATTGCACCCCAAAATTTTGAAACTTTTAAAACTTATATAATAAAGGTAATTTCTCATTAAATCCCAAAACAGAGTATTACTAACATAAGAGTGCGGGGTGCTATGCCACATCTGAGCTGGAGAACTCAGATGCACAGGCAAAACTAACTAAATATCCTCAGTACATCATCATGGCACGCAGGTCGAAATGAAAAACTATCTATCTAATCCAAGTTCTTCTAGCGCGCTCCGGAAGCTAATCATCTGTGCCTGAAAGCCAAATATATCTGTTCAGCGAATGATGCTGGTAACCCACTCCAGCGCGTTGAAATACAGTATAGGTATATATATATATATATATATATATATATATATATATATATATATATATATATATATATATATATATATATATATAGGGTTGAGTTCAAATGAGGACAACAATATATAGAGGACTGTGAGGACAAATAATGGGCACACAACAAATTACTATCATGCACACAATTTAATACATAATGGCACACAACAATACATGTAAGCATCAGGCTTCGAACCCAGGCTCTATTAATTAACAAATGTATGCACGCGACATACAAACTGTGGCACACGACTACATTCGGCCATGCACACAACATACAGGATAATGGCATACACTACATCTGTCCTTACAGTCCTCTATAATATACTTGTCCTCATTTAAACGCAAGTCTATATATATATATATATATATATATATATATATATATATATATATATATATATAGGAAAACCATTTCCATTTTGAAGCAGGAAGATATATACTTAGGAGACTCTAGCTTTAAAACCAGGAATAGATTCAGCAAATAGGGGTAAGCACAATAATTAATGATAATAGTTAAATAGAAACAACCATAATAAAGAATACGCAACTAAGGTCACAGATTACTTTGAAATCAATCATATCATCATCCAATCATCATTTGTGACACACAATCACACTGTGGTGGCGTCACGGGACCAATCACATGCCCCGAACATGAGGTTTAGTGCATATAGCACTAACACGGTCCCGCAGCACCCTACCTCATTCCGCGGCATGAAGGGAGTTGATCGCAACTAACCCTATCGACCGCTGACGAACTCAGCGACGGATCACAATCCTACACACCGCTGACGCGCTCAGTCGGTGGACTGTGATCCACTTTACAAGGGGGGACTTACGATCCTACACACCGTTGACGGGCACCGTCGGTGGGTCATAGCGGATCAAGCCCTACACACCGCTGAGGGACTCAATCGGTGGGCGATGATTCTCGAGACTACGACCCTTTGAGAAAGGGGCAGTGCCCGGCATTAAGTCCACGGTGAATTCCACTTCCCTTGGCAGAGGTACCCCAGGAATTTCATCTGGGAAAACGTCTGCGAATTCGTCCACTACCGGAATTGCCTGTGGTTCGTTACTTTCAGCATCCAAATCCTCAATCGAGCACAGAAAGGCTTCGCACCCTCTTGTTAAGTACTTCTTCATCTTCATCATGTTTACTAGTTTGGATTCCGAATTCTTAGTGGATCCGCGGTAGGACACCCATTACCCGTTTGGTCCTCTTAAGACCAATTTTTGTTCACCACATAGAATCTGTGCCTTGAATTTCCCCAGCCAGTCCATTCCCAAAATTACCAGTATTCCGTCCAACCTGAACTGGATTAGATTGCTAGGGAATTCTATTCCACCGATGGTGATCATTATATCCTTGTACATGCGATCGCACTTCAACACTTCGCCTGATGCCACTTTGAATCTTAATTGCACCCCAAAATTTTGAAACTTTTAAAACTTATATAATAAAGGTAATTTCACATTAAATCCCAAAACAGAGTATTACTAACATAAGAGTGCGGGGTGCTATGCCACATCTGAGCTGGAGAACTCAGATGCACAGGCTAAACTAACTAAATATCCTCAGTACATCATCATGGCACGCAGGTCGAAATGAAAAACTATCTATCTAATCCAAGTTCTTCTAGCGCGCTCCGGAAGCTAATCATCTGTGCCTGAAAGCCAAATATATCTGTTCAGCGAATGATGCTGGTAACCCACTCCAGCGCGTTGAAATACAGTATAGGTAAATATATATATATATATATATATATATATATATATATATATATATATATATATATATATATATAGGAAAACCATTTCCATTTTGACGTAGGGAGATATATACTTATGAGACTCTAGCTTTAAAACCAGGAATAGACTCAGCAAATAGGGGTAAGCACAATAATTAATGATAATAGTTAAATAGAAACAACCATAATAAAGAATACGCAACTAAGGTCACAGATTACTTTCAAATCAATCATATCATCATCCAATCATCATTTGTGACACACAATCACACTGTGGTGGCGCCACGGGACCAATCACATGCCCCGAACATGAGGTTTAGTGCATATAGCACTAACACGGTCCCGCAGCACCCTACCTCATACCGCGGCATGAAGGGAGTTGATCGCAACCAACCCTATAGACCGCTGACGAACTCAGCGGCGGATCACAATCCTACACACCGCTGACGCGCTTAGTCGGTGGACTGTGATCCACTTTACAAGGGGGGACTTACGATCCTACACACCGTTGACGGGCACAGTCGGTGGGTCGTAGCGGATCAAGCCCTACACACCGCTGAGGGACTCAGTCGGTGGGCGATGATTCTCGAGACTACGACCCTTTGAGATAGGGGTAGTGCCCGGCATTAAGTCCACGGTGAATTCCACTTCCCTTGGCAGAGGTACCCCAGGGATTTCATCTGGGAAAACGTCTGCGAATTCGTCCACTACCGGAATTGCCTGTGGTTCGTTACTTTCAGCATCCAAATCCTCAATCGAGCACAGAAAGGTTTCGCACCCTCTTGTTAAGTACTTCTTCATCTTCATCATGTTTACTAGTTTGACTTCCGAATTCTTAGTGGATCCGCGGTAGGACACCCATTTCCCGTTTGGTCCCCTTAAGACCAATTTTTGTTCACCACATAGAATCTGTACCTTGAATTTCCCCAGCCAGTCCATTCCCAAAATTACCTGTATTCCGTCCAACCTGAACTGGATTAGATTGCTAGGGAATTCTATTCCACCGATGGTGATCATTATATCCTTGTACATGCGATCGCACTTCAACACTTCGCCTGATGCCACTTTGACTCTTAATTGCACCCCAAAATTTTGAAACTTTTAAAACTTATATAATAAAGGTAATTTCTCATTAAATCCCAAAATAGAATATTACTAACATAAGAGTGCGGGGTGCTATGCCACATCTGAGCTGGAGAACTCAGATGCACAGGCTAAACTAACTAAATATCCTCAGTACATCATCATGGCACGCAGGTCGAAATGAAAAACTATCTATCTAATCCAAGTTCTTCTAGCGCGCTCCGGAAGCTAATCATCTGTGCCTGAAAGCCAAATATATCTGTTCAGCGAATGATGCTGGTAACCCACTCCAGCGCATTGAAATACAGTATAGGTATATATATATATATATATATATATATATAGGAAAACCATTTCCATTTTGACGTAGGGAGATATATACTTAGGAGACTCTAGCTTTAAAACCAGGAATAGACTCAGCAAATAGGTGTAAGCACAATAATTAATGATAATAGTTAAATAGAAACAACCATAATAAAGAATACGCAACTAAGGTCACAGATTACTTTCAAATCAATCATATCATCATCCAATCATCATTTGTGACACACAATCACACTGTGGTGGCGCCACGGGACCAATCACATGCCCCGAACATGAGGTTTAGTGCATATAGCACTAACACGGTCCCGCAGCACCCTACCTCATACCGCGGCATGAAGGGAGTTGATCGCAACCAACCCTATAGACCGCTGACGAACTCAGCGGCGGATCACAATCCTACACACCGCTGACGCGCTTAGTCGGTGGACTGTGATCCACTTTACAAGGGGGGACTTACGATCCTACACACCGTTGACGGGCACCGTCGGTGGGTCATAGCGGATCAAGCCCTACACACCGCTGAGGGACTCAATCGGTGGGCGATGATTCTCGAGACTACGACCCTTTGAGAAAGGGGCAGTGCCCGGCATTAAGTCCACGGTGAATTCCACTTCCCTTGGCAGAGGTACCCCAGGAATTTCATCTGGGAAAACGTCTGCGAATTCGTCCACTACCGGAATTGCCTGTGGTTCGTTACTTTCAGCATCCAAATCCTCAATCGAGCACAGAAAGGCTTTGCACCCTCTTGTTAAGTACTTCTTCATCTTCATCATGTTTACTAGTTTGACTTCCGAATTCTTAGTGGATCCGCGGTAGGACACCCATTACCCGTTTGGTCCCCTTAAGACCAATTTTTGTTCACCACATAGAATCTGTGCCTTGAATTTCCCCAGCCAGTCCATTCCCAAAATTACCAGTATTCCGTCCAACCTGAACTGGATTAGATTGCTAGGGAATTCTATTCCACCGATGGTGATCATTATATCTTTGTACATGCGATCATACTTCAACACTTCGCTTGATGCCACTTTGACTCTTAATTGCACCCCAAAATTTTGAAACTTTTAAAACTTATATAATAAAGGTAATTTCTCATTAAATCCCAAAACAGAGTATTACTAACATAAGAGTGCGGGGTGCTATGCCACATCTGAGCTGGAGAACTCAGATGCACAGGCTAAACTAACTAAATATCCTCAGTACATCATCATGGCACGCAGGTCGAAATGAAAAACTATCTATCTAATCCAAGTTCTTCTAGCGCGCTCCGGAAGCTAATCATCTGTGCCTGAAAGCCAAATATATCTGTTCAGCGAATGATGCTGGTAACCCACTCCAGCGCGTTGAAATACAGTATAGGTAAATATATATATATATATATATATATATATATATATATATATATATATATATATATATATATATATATATATATATATATATATATATATATATATATATAGGAAAACCATTTCCATTTTGACGTAGGGAGATATATACTTAGGAGACTCTAGCTTTAAAACCAGGAATAGACTCAGCAAATAGGGGTAAGCACAATAATTAATGATAATAGTTAAATAGAAACAACCATAATAAAGAATACGCAACTAAGGTCACAGATTACTTTCAAATCAATCATATCATCATCCAATCATCATTTGTGACACACAATCACACTGTGGTGGCGCCACGGGACCAATCACATGCCCCGAACATGAGGTTTAGTGCATATAGCACTAACACGGTCCCGCAGCACCCTACCTCATACCGCGGCATGAAGGGAGTTGATCGCAACCAACCCTATAGACCGCTGACGAACTCAGCGGCGGATCACAATCCTACACACCGCTGACGCGCTTAGTCGGTGGACTGTGATCCACTTTACAAGGGGGGACTTACGATCCTACACACCGTTGACGGGCACAGTCGGTGGGTCGTAGCGGATCAAGCCCTACACACCGCTGAGGGACTCAGTCGGTGGGCGATGATTCTCGAGACTAAGACCCTTTGAGATAGGGGTAGTGCCCGGCATTAAGTCCACGGTGAATTCCACTTCCCTTGGCAGAGGTACCCCAGGGATTTCATCTGGGAAAACGTCTGCGAATTCGTCCACTACCGGAATTGCCTGTGGTTCGTTACTTTCAGCATCCAAATCCTCAATCGAGCACAGAAAGGTTTCGCACCCTCTTGTTAAGTACTTCTTCATCTTCATCATGTTTACTAGTTTGACTTCCGAATTCTTAGTGGATCCGCGGTAGGACACCCATTTCCCGTTTGGTCCCCTTAAGACCAATTTTTGTTCACCACATAGAATCTGTACCTTGAATTTCCCCAGCCAGTCCATTCCCAAAATTACCTGTATTCCGTCCAACCTGAACTGGATTAGATTGCTAGGGAATTCTATTCCACCGATGGTGATCATTATATCCTTGTACATGCGATCGCACTTCAACACTTCGCCTGATGCCACTTTGACTCTTAATTGCACCCCAAAATTTTGAAACTTTTAAAACTTATATAATAAAGGTAATTTCTCATTAAATCCCAAAATAGAATATTACTAACATAAGAGTGCGGGGTGCTATGCCACATCTGAGCTGGAGAACTCAGATGCACAGGCTAAACTAACTAAATATCCTCAGTACATCATCATGGCACGCAGGTCGAAATGAAAAACTATCTATCTAATCCAAGTTCTTCTAGCGCGCTCCGGAAGCTAATCATCTGTGCCTGAAAGCCAAATATATCTGTTCAGCGAATGATGCTGGTAACCCACTCCAGCGCATTGAAATACAGTATAGGTATATATATATATATATATATATATAGGTAAACCATTTTGAAGCAGGAAGATATATACTTAGGAAACTCTAGCTTTAAAACCAGGAATAGACTCAGCAAATAGGGGTAAGCACAATAATTAATGATAATAGTTAAATAGAAACAACCATCATAAAGAATACACAACAAAGGTCACAGATTACTTTCAAATCAATCATATCATCATCCAATCATCATTTGTGACACACAATCACACTGTGGTGGCGCCATGGGACCAATCACATGCCACGAACATGAGGGTTAGTGCATATAGCACTAACACGGTCCCGCAGCACCCTACCTCATACCGCGGCATGAAGAGAGTTGATCGCAACCAACCCTATAGACCGCTGACGAACTCAGCGGCGGATCACAATCCTACACACCGCTGACGCGCTCAGTCGGTGGACTGTGATCCACTTTACAAGGGGGGACTTACGATCCTACACACCGTTGACGGGCACAGTCGGTGGGTCATAGCGGATCAAACCCTACACACCGCTGAGGGACTCAGTCGGTGGGCAATGATTCTCGAGACTACGACCCTTTGAGATAGGGGTAGTGCCCGGCATTAAGTCCACGGTGAATTCCACTTCCCTTGGCAGAGGTACCCCAGGGATTTCATCCGGGAAAACGTCTGCGAATTCGTCCACTACCGGAATTGCCTGTGGTTCGTTTCTTTCAGCATCCAAATCCTCAATCGAGCACAGAAAGGCTTCGCACCCTCTTGTTAAGTACTTCTTCATCTTCATCATGTTTACTAGTTTGACTTCCGAATTCTTAGTGGATCCGCGGTAGGACACCCATTTCCCGTTTGGTCCCCTTAAGACCAATTTTTGTTCACCACATAGAATCTGTGCCTTGAATTTCCCCAGCCAGTCCATTCCCAAAATTACCTGTATTCCGTCCAACCTGAACTGGATTAGATTGCTAGGGAATTCTATTCCACCGATGGTGATCATTATATCCTTGTACATGCGATCACACTTCAACACTTCGCCTGATGCCACTTTGACTTTTAATTGCACCCCAAAATTTTGAAACTTTTAAAACTTATATAATAAAGGTAATTTCTCATTAAATCCCAAAACAGAGTATTACTAACATAAGAGTGCGGGGTGCTATGCCACATCTGAGCTGGAGAACTCAGATGCACAGGCTAAACTAACTAAATATCCTCAGTACATCATCATGGCACGCAGGTCGAAATGAAAAACTATCTATCTAATCGAAGTTCTTCTAGCGCGCTCCGGAAACTAATCATCTGTGCCTGAAAGCCAAATATATCTGTTCAGCGAATGATGCTGGTAACCCACTCCAGCGCATTGAAATACAGTATAGGTATATATATATATATATATATATATATATATATATAGGAAAACCATTTCCATTTTGACGTAGGGAGATATATACTTAGGAGACTCTAGCTTTAAAACCAGGAATAGACTCAGCAAATAGGTGTAAGCACAATAATTAATGATAATAGTTAAATAGAAACAACCATCATAAAGAATACACAACTAAGGTCACAGATTACTTTCAAATCAATCATATCATCATCCAATCATCATTTGTGACACACAATCACACTGTGGTGGCGCCATGGGACCAATCACATGCCCCGAACATGAGGGTTAGTGCATATAGCACTAACACGGTCCCGCAGCACCCTACCTCATACCGCGGCATGTAGGGAGTTGATCGCAACCAACCCTATATACCGCTGACGAACTCAGCGGTGGATCACAATCCTACACACCGCTGACGCGCTCAGTCGGTGGACTGTGATCCACTTTACACGGGGGGACTTACGATCCTACACACCGTTGACGGGCACAGTCGGTGGGTCATAGTGGATCAAGCCCTACACACCGCTGAGGGACTCAGTCGGTGGGCGATGATTCTCGAGATTACGACCCTACACACCGCTGGCCCATCACTCAGTGGATCGCAGCCTGCCGTAGCCCTACACACCGCCTGATTACTCAGGTCGGTGGACTACAGCCTTCCTTGGGCTAATTGGCCCTACACACTGCCTGGCGCGTCCAGGTCGGTGGGTCATAGCACCCGAGGCCCATCTGGACCACAGCCCAAGAAGTGAATCACTGACCGCAGCCAGGAGAATGAACCGCAGCTCATAAGTAACCAAACAGTGGACTGCAGCCCTATATAGTATTTATATACCTGACCGATCGCAACCGACTTGGTTAACCGTTGGGATGGTTCTCAACCCATCCAACTGCCCGCATAGCCAATTTGATCGCAACCAAATTGGGGAATCATGCAACACATAACACATTGGGAAGGGGAAGACACATAAATAAGCTTACGTGTGATCATTCATACTAAGAATAATCCTAAGGGGTTCATGCGACTTCCACCTAGGCCAACGGGTTACCGGTTCTACTAGCATGCAATTCCTAGATTCTTTTATCCTACGAACGGTACCCGAAACTGTAACGCCCCGAAATTTTGAAACTTTTAAAACTTATATAACAAGGGTAAATTCTCATTAAATCCCAAAAGTAAGCATAAGAGTACGGGGTGCTATGCCACACCTTAGTTAGAGAGCTCAGGTGCACAGGCAAACTAACTAAAATCCTCAAGGTAAAGTCAGTACATAAGCATGACACGCAGGCCGAGAAAGGGAAACTAGCTACTCTACGCTTCAGGTCTCTAGCGCGCTCCGGTGTATACTTGTCTGTGCCTGAAAGCCAAATATATCCTGTTCAGCGAGAGATGCTGGTAACCCACTCCAACGCGTTGAAATATATTATAGATAGATATATATAGATATATGAAAATCATTTCGAAGTAGGAAGATATATACTTAAGAGACTCTAGTTTTAAAACCAGGAATGGACACAGCAAATAGGGTAAGCAAAATAATTAGTGATAACAGTTAAGAAGAATCATCATCGAGAATACGCAACTAAAGTCACAGTCTATGCCCACATTAAACATCATTCTAATCATCATTCAATCATCATTCAATCATCATTTGTGACACTCAATCACACTGCTCTGGCTCCATGGGACCAATTGCATGCCCCGAACATGAGGGCTAATGCGTATAGCATTAACACGGCCCCGCAACACCCTACCTCATACCGCGGCTTGAAGGGAGTTGATCGCAACCAACCCATAGAGGACCGGTGACGAACTCAACGTCGGACCACAATCTGACACACCGCTGACGCGCACAGTCGGTGGACCGTGATCCCCTTAACAAGGGGGGACTTACGACCCTACACACCGTTGATGCGTACAGTCGGTGGACTGTAGCGGATCAAGCCCGACACACCACTGAGTTAGACTCAGTCGGTGGGCAAAGATCCTCGGAGACTACGGCCCTACACACCGCCGTCCCATCATTCAGTGGATCGCAGCCAGCCGTAGCCCTACACACCGCCTGATTACTCAGGTCGGTGGACTACAGCCTTCCTCGGCTTATTGGCCCTACACACCGCCTGGCGCGTCCAGGTCGGTGGGTCATATCACCGAGGCCCATATTTGGACCTGTAGTCCAAGAAGTGAATCAATTTGGCCTTAGCCACTTCTGAGCCTTAGCTCAGGAACAATCCATTTGGCCATCAGCCACTTCCGAACCTTTAGTCTGGGAACAATCCATTCGGTCTTCAGCCGACTTCCGAACCTTAGTCCGGGAACAATCCATTTGGCCTTCAGCCGACTTCCGAACCTTAGTCCGGGAATCACCCAATTGGTCTGTAACCAAAATGGGGGATCATGCAACACATAACACATAGGAGTACGTAATAGCAAATTGGGAGGGGAAAGACGTATAAATAAACTTACGTGTGGCCATTCACATACTAAGAATAGTCCTAAGGGTTCGTACAACTTCCACCTAGGTCGACGGGTTACCAATTCCACTAGCATGCAATTCCCAAGACTCATTTAACCTACGAATGGTATCCGAAATATCAAACTAGACTCAAGCACGACAAACGGGGTCCGTTGGGACACCATGGGGGAGCGGGGAACATCAAACAGGGAAGCCAAAGACCCGGGGTAGGGTACGGACCAGCGGGTAGCCGGTGGGTGGAGGGACACCCGCCGGAGAACACTGTTCCGGGCAGCGGGTTGCCGACGGGCAGGCGGCTGCCCGCTGCCGGGCGGTGTTCTTCGGGCAGCGGGTAGGTGGCGGGTACCCCTACCCCCACCTACCCCCCACTGATTCTTTCATCAAAAATTCGTCTCGGGATCTCTTTGTGGAACCTGAAACCATGCTTAGACACTTTTAAACGTAATTAACGACACCACGTAGTCAATTAATAGATCAAAGGCAAGAATCATGTATAACTCATCCTATCACGACTTCTAAACATAAACAACACCCGAACATGTGAATTCCCACCCAATATATATCAAGAACATTACAATACAAATTCCCAATCCATCCTAGGGCTCTAATCCCACCCAAATCATCAAGATCATATTATATCTTTAACATCAAGAAATATCAAGATTCGTCAAAAATTATCACATAAATATCAAGAACTTCTCTTCAACATCAAGATCATCAAGATTATCAAGAATGCACATAAATCATTTTATCAATCATCAAGAACATATCACAATTAACATAGAAGAATTTATCAAGACACAAGAATATAGAGGGAGGCCAAGGAAGGAGTTTATAGCGAAGAAATAGGTTTTGTTGAGACATGGGTTACCTCTTAGCCTTAATTAATTCCTTGGCTATGAAGGGTCTTTCTTTAAGATTTCTCCTTTCTTGATTTCTCCTAAGGGAATTCTTGGAACTTCTTGTGTGGTGAGAGATTATTTGTGGTGTGAGTTCTAGGTGCCCCTTATGTCCCTATTTATATATCTAATAGTCCTATTTAGGATCTAAATGGTATGGGCTTAGCTAATTCTATTTCCTATAGGACTAAGGGTTGGATTTAGGGATAAGGGCCCGTGGACCATGGTGGACCCCTTTTTAGCTAATTAATGGATTTTAATTCCCTTTTTGAGGGTGAGTAGTTAATTAATTAATTTAGTTTAGGGGTCGTAAGTTCGTAACACGGGGTGTTACAGAAACATCAAGCTAGACTCAAGCACGACAAACGGGGTCCGTTGGGACACCATGGGGAACGGGGAACATCAAACGGAGAAGCCAAAGACCCGGGGTGGGTGACAAACCAGCGGGTAGCCGGTGGGTGGAGGGCCACCCGCCGGCGACAACTTCCGGGCAACGAGTGGCCGGCGGGCAGATGGCTGCCCGCTGCCTGGCGGTTTCACTTTGGGCAGCGGGTAGGTGGCGGGTACCCCTACCCCCACCTACCCCCCACTGACTCTTTAATCAAATACGTGTCCCGGGATCCTTTGTGGAACCCGAAACCATGGTTAGACACTTTTAAACGCAACTAACGACACCACATAGGCATTTAATGGATTGAAAGCAAGAATCATATTGAACATATCCTAACATGACTTCTAGACATGAACAACACCCAAACATGCAAATTCCCCCCCCAAATATAAATCAAGAACATCACAATACCAATTCCCAATCCAACCTAGGGCTCTAATCCCCACCCAAATCATCAAAATCACATTTTATTTTCATTATCAAGAACCATCAAGATTTATCCAGAATCATCACATAATTATCAAGAACCTCTTTTTAATATCAAGATCATCAAGATCCCTCATAACATCATCACATCAATCAATCAGGATTATATCACAAATATCATAAAGAAATTCATCAAGACACAAGTATAGAGAAGGAGCCAAAGAAGAAGATTATAGCAAGGAAAATAGGCTTTGTTGAGACATGGGTTACCTCTTAGCCTTAATTAATCCTCCCTTGGCTATTAAGGTTCTTCCCTAAGATTTCCATTCGCTTGTTCTCCCTAGGCTTGGTGGTGGGGAATCTCCCTGGAATATTTTCGTGTAATATAACTATGGGTGGTAAGGTTTCTAATTGCTTTCTAATCCCCTATTTATAGAATCAGGAATCCTAATCATAATCTGAATAATAAATGCCTACTTTCTTTATTCCTAATAGATATATAAGTCTAGGATTCCTAATTAGAATCTGACTAGTAAAAGGTTTACCCCCTTTATTTCTAATGGGCTTAAAACTCTAGTTTAGGAAAGGGTTCACAATCCATGGTGGACCACATTAATTAATTAAAGGGAATCCTAATCAAATTAAATTCTTTTTAATTATTATTAACGGAATTAATTAAATAATTAATTCGGGATTGAAGGCCGTAACACGGGGTGTTACACCACGAGTCCCGGTCCGAACGACACGTAGCTGAGCTACAGAGGGCCCGACCAGAACCAACTTTGGCCTGGCGGAGCTTGGTGACGGGGCTTGAGAAGCCCCGCCACTTGGTTTTACGTGAATTTTTGGGGCAAACAAATAATACCCGGAGTATTCGGGTTGTCGAACCACAGAGAGATGGGGTACTAATCACTAGCTACTAGGTTACTCATATGAAACTAGTCCGAACGAAAATTTAAGGTTGGGTAATTGCATAAAATAACAAGAAGAATAAAATAAATAACAAGGTTTTGTAAACAATAGAGCAAAACAGGATTCTTGGGATCACAATGTTTAATCACCTACTGCCAATTAATCGTTTTTAATATTTAGTTTGGAATTAAGATTTGTATGTGAATGCAAAGTGGAATCGAATTACACCCGTAATCTCTATTCCTAGTGAATTTCCACTCCCGTAGCTTAAACACCCAATAAGATCGAAGATCAGCATTCAATTATTTCCAATTACTACCATCTCCCGATTGACAACAATCTAGAATAAGATTCTCCCAATAAGTTCCCCTTTCCCAAGGTCCAACCATTAGGTGCAATTGTGTGTGCCCTAATTTATGCCCCAACTCCCATTTGTGACACAAACATGACTATGAAGCTAGTAATTTAGGCCTCTAATTACCAACAGCAACAGATTAAAACAAGATTGCAACACAAATCATAAAACCAAATATAAATATATTAAGAAATTAACGAACTAGGCACATAGGTTCTGTGACACCCCGTATTTTCCTAAAAATAAATTATAGTCCCGATATTAAATATTTTTTATAAAAATATTTATATAGCTATTTATTTTAAAACGGGCTCGGGTCTACCTATTATGGTGAACCAATATTTTTGTACAAAATATGCCTAGACCCAAATGATTTTAATTCCTAAGAGCCTAGTGATTATTTTTGGAGCCCAAGTGTTTTATCATCCTAAGCCTATACCTCTATAGCATATTTAAGCCTTGAACCTAACCCATCAAGCCCAAATGTTTATATAAACATATATGTGTTATTATTGTGTAGTCCAAAATGTTAAGCCCATATGCTGTGTGTCATTCTTGAACCTAAAAGAATTACCCAACCCAACTTCCTAACCCAACCCATTCATTGAGTAACCCTACTGTCTAGTGTGTATGTGTATGCATAGTATCATCCATCCCTTGTCCATAATGCAGCCGTGAACCTCCCAGCTTCCTCCTCTTCGACATAGCCACAATGGCCGAACACCATGAACCTTATAAAGCAACACCAACCATCATCAACAACAACCGCAACTCTTGTTCTCCTTTTCTTACCCTTCGACCTCCTGCAAGCTGCAATCTCGGGCAGAGCACACCGGCTTGGACAACGCAAGGCAAAGCTGTGATCTTTCTCTCTGTTTTTGACGCGGCGGTGATCCGGGAAGAGCTCCGACGAAGAAGTGACGGTGATGCTCTCTTGGCTCCTCCGGTCGGCGAGCAGTCTCGGCGTGGGCAGAGCAGTGGCCGTCCCCTCTTTTTTCTTAGGCGATGGAAGTCGGGCAGAGGCAGTGTGGATGGTGGATCGGCGGCGACGGAACGGAGCATGGGGCGGTGATCTTTCTCCCTTCGAGCAGAGCAACAGAACCTCCGATGAGCTCCTCCTCCGGCGTCGTGGTAGCTCCGGTGAAGCAGAGCAGACACGGGTGGTGGTAGCACCCGTGTTCTACTCGCGGTTTCCGACGTCTGCATGAAGATCGAAGAAGATGATGGTGAGCTTTGGCTTTGTCGTTGTTGCTTATATTAGGTTAATTAGATTTTATGTTAATTAGTTTATCAAGTAATTAGCTTAGTGTGTTGGTAAGAAGGGTGTTTGGTGTTGGCAGTAGCTAAGGTTTGAATCTCACCTTGGGTTTTAGTTAATAGCTTTATTAGGGAGCATGATTATTAGCTTAATTAGTTCTTTAATGTGTGATTAAATTAAAAAGAAACATCTTAGCTTAGTGGTAAGGCGTGTGGTTAGGTTTGTGAGTGGCTAGGGTTCAACCCTCATCATAGCTTAAATAGTTAAACCTTATTTAGTTGTTTTAATTACTAAGTTCATCTTAAGTATGGTTATTAGCTTATCTATTAGTGTATTTGTGTTGAGAATAAATTAACAATAGGATGCCTAGCTTTGTTGGTTGAGCTTGCGAGTATTTAAGGAAAGATCTAGGGTTCAATTCCTCTTATGAGCATAATTAGTTTTGTCCGCTCTTGTTAATTAGTGAGAATCCGGTTTGATTCACAGGTTCCCGGTAGCTTGGCTTTTTGAGTTGAGCCTAATTTGGCGTTGTTTTGGTTGGGTAAGCGATTGAGGTAACCCATGCTCTACAAAATCTATTTTGCTTACTTATATGATGATTTCCTGGATTCTACATGTGTTTTATTATGAAATATGAGTGTTTATGCATTGTCTTGTGAAAATGCATATCTAGAGCTTGTGTTTAGGGTTCTTGTATATTGCTTGGCTATTCCTTTGATTCAAGTCATTTTGTTGTATTTGGTCAGATTTGGCATGTTTTGGACTTGAATTTGAGCTTGGAGTTGAAAATCTCCGAAGGGATTATTTTGGGCACAGGAGTGTACCCGCGGGCAGAACAGCGGGCAGTGGCCTACCCGCCGCCCACCCGCGGGGAACAAATGGCCGGTGGGTATTGTACCCGCAGGCGGAACCGCGGGTAGGGGCCTACCCGTGGGCCCACCCGCGGGGTACGTAATGTGGTTTGGCGGAGATTTGCTCCCCGTGATTCTTTTGACTCGGCATTTGGTCTTTTGACTTCCCGTTGTTCTTTTGTGGAACTATTTGAGTGTCTTCTTGATGTTTCGTATGTCTAGAACTATATGGTAGGAATCCATGTAGGTTTTGGTGTCTTGAATCGTGCTAAGTGTTCAACATTGTGATTCGTTGAACCATGATGAGTCTTGTGTGTTCTTCGGAACTACGTTTGGTTTACCCATTTGATAAGCATGCTAGTTCGGTGTTTAAATGCTAGCGTGTGTGTTGTTTGTACCTTCTTATTGTTGATGATGACTTGTGTTAATCATCGTTGTTGTTGGACTGTGATCCATTCCTTGATCGAGTATGGTTTAATATCTTCGTTATGATCCGTTGATTGATTCCTGTTGAGGTGTGATGTGTGTGTGGCTTTACCTGGATTGCACGATTAGTGGTATGGGACACTAGTCACCAAGGTATTGTAGTGGTCCTCGTGGTGGCCATGATGTGATTATGGAGTTTGAGGCCTTTGTGTAAGGTTCACGTATTTATTTCTGGGATAACATGTGTTATCCAGGGCATGTGTTGCCATGTGTGATCGGTACCCTCGTGTACTATGAAATTGGTGGTTTTGTTGGCGGTCGTTGGCGGATGGGGACGACGGTCTTCGGAGGGAAAAGGTTGGACTTGGTGTACAGGGGTCCTGGAGGTAATGGTTAGAACTAGATATAAGGTTGGGGGTAGCCATAAGGTTGGAATCGGGCATAAGGAAGGCATATCAATTCGTGATGGGTGATGTCACGAAGGCTTGTGTAGCCGTTGTTGTGAGTTCTCTTCTTGTGACGTGTGTAGTCACAAAGGCATGTGTTGCCATCGATTGTGTCCTTTTTCTCTTGAGTTATGCATGTCGGGTGTTAATCTACTGTGTGATGGTAGATTATGCCTTGAGCCATTCTTATGAGTCGTTATTTCATCTTGTGTCTTGGGATGTGTTCCCGTATTGTTGATTGTGAGTGCTTAGAGTCTTGTGTTGACTTCTGTTCTTGGTTTTGAACTTATATATACTGTATTCCGTTTCGAAAATGATTTTGTATATATATCCTATCTATGTATGATACTTAATAGGTATTGGTGGGTTACCAGCATTATTCGCTGACCCGGAGTCGTCCCATTTCTATTTGTTGCTTTACAGGTTGGGTAGCTTTGGAGAGCGCGCTAGTGGCCTGTAGAAAGATTAATCTCTTCCTTTAATAGTTGTTGAGGCCTGTGAGCCTAAGTAGTTGAATTGTTAGACTGCTATAGTTGTAGTATCTGCCTGTGCATCTATGTTTGATATAGGTGTGGCATAGCATCTCCCGGATTTATGTAGTTCGCTTCCGCTTTTCTTATGTTGATGTTTAGACTGTTTATCCCTTTAAATTAAGTTTTAAAAATTGTTGAAATTCGGGGGTGTTACAGGTTCATAAACAAATTCACCCAAAAATCCCCAAGGGTTTTAGCCACTCATGGCCATAATAACAATCAATACAACGTTTAAAGATAAACAAATAACAAAGGGAATAAGAGAAAGAGTGAAAGAGTTCTCCCGAATCTTTCTAGCCAGTTCTCTATTCCAAAGCTAGTTGTAAATCTTCAAATTGGTTCTCTTTGTGCTTTGCTCTTGATTGCCTTCCAAAAACCAAAATCTGGGAAAAGAAGTGTTCTAAGGGTTTGTGGAAGATGATCCTTTTATAGCAGCAACCCAATGGAATTATTTTAGGATGGTTCCAAATTTCAGCTTTCCGCGATCTCGACGCGTTGAGCCTCTAATCTGGGCGACTCTTGAAGCTACTGGAAATTTTCGACGCGTCGAGATGCTGGCTCGACGCGTCGAGGCTCTGATGCTCCGACTTCTTCGTGTTTTGATCCTTTTATGCTTGAAATTCTTCCCTTGCTTTTACACTTAGCCTGTAATGATGAAAAAACACTACCAAACACCGTAAGGTATTCAAAACAAGTGTAAAACCATATTCTAACTAGAAAGCAAGGAAAACAAGTATAAAATAGGCACGATTAGGTAACTTTGCTACTGAGATGAATCAAAATAGCTATAAAAACATGCACAGATGTGATAACATCACCCCCTCACACTTAAAACTTTGCTTATTCTCAAGCAAAACAACTAAGCAAAACCACATGTCAAAACACTAAAAATCACTCCCGCTTTCTCGTGCACAACTTAGCATACCACAAACCAACTCACTGCAAGACACATGCTTCCAGAATCATCTCTGCTTAGCACACGCGGTGCATTTCCAAGGCAATATACAAGCACCCAGATTATTAGTAATGAGAAATCTAGTGTGCACATGTACTCAGTTAGGTTTATGCAGAACACAACATCAGGAAAACATCCTAGGCTTGCCCTTCCTACTCCTCTTGTATAGAACTTAAATTTCATGTAAAGATCAAGTAGGTCTTTCTTGAGCTTGTAATGGGGCTAAGGGTTACGGTTTATAACAAAAAGGGGTATGGGTTAATAACAAAGAGAGAGAATGACACAATTATCTATAGTTTTGTATCCTTAGAAGAGATAAACCACTGACGAATAAGGGAGCAAAAAGCAACTCATCAAGACTATAACAGCTCTGAAGGATAAGGGGATTTATGTAAAGAATTTCCTCAATCAAAATTTGATTTGAGTTTATTTGGGATATAGAAAGATAAAACCTTTTTGGGTTTTTTTTTTTTAGATTATTCTCTATTTTTTTTTTTTTTTTTTTTTTTTTGCGAAGCTTAGAGTCAAAACTGCAAACTGAATAGAAATGAACGGGTTCATAAAACAAGTAATAACCCCAAACTTCAATCTTTTTTTTTTTTTTTTTTTTTTTTTTTTTTTTTTTTTTTTTGGAACAAATTTGCTTTTAAGTGAGCTCCGAAGAAATCTCTTCTATAAGATTTTTTTTAAAGACAAAAGTTACATTCTCTCTTGGGTGGAAGGATTGTATTTGGCTAGGGGCTAAGGGTTATAATAATGGGGGTAAATCAAAGAAAAAATAATCACAAATAGGGAATAAGTGCTTAGCACTTATTTTAAAAGAAATAAAAGGCTCAAGGGGGACACAAAGGGTAATACATATGTAGGGACAAGTTTAAAGGTTAAGGGTTACAAAGAATGGCCTAAATCGTTTCAATACATGCAAAAATTAGCCTAAACTTGAGGAGTAATGGGACAAGCTCTAGTAAGCCAACCAATGCCAGAATCCCACATAATCGTTCACTAGCACACGCACTAACCACTAGATTAAGAAATTAGTCCGGTTATGAGTGGGTGGCAAGGATATTAACAAGGGAAATAGATTACTAATGTGTTACACTTTGATTTCATCCATGGCATAATGAGATGCAGCAAGTTCCACCAAAACAAACCACTACCCGACACGAGAGAGCAAGAGCAACTTAGTGTCAAGACAAGCAATTCGTCAGAAATAAAGAACATGAGTCATTCAAGCGAGTATTTAAGTAGAAGGAACAAGCAACACATATAGCACAAGTTTTACAGTTAAAACAAAGTAATTATAACAATTTTTGGGTGAAAAAGTAAATGACCAACCTAAAACAGTAAACATAAAATACGAAAGCAAGACTAAATAAAAAAAATAATAAAAATGCGAAGATCAGGAAAAAGAAGGGAAATACTTCAATCCTTCATCCCCTCACACTTGGAGGATTACATTGTCCCCAATGTGTTAGTAATGTTATATTTCCTATTTAATTATTATGTAACATTAGAGTTGAAATAGTCCTATAACTATTAGCTATTGACTAGGTGTAGTTAGGTAGGACTCTAATCTCCTTTTGTATTCCTGTATCTTCTCAGAGTTCAGTTTAACAATAATCTGTTTCACTCATCTGGTATCAGTAAGCTAGGTGAACCTATTATCTCTCCCTCTCCGAATATGTCGACTAATTCTAGCGAACGGACAGTCACCGCCGCTACACCGTCGACTACCACCACCCCAAACACCCTTTCATCGGCTCACCACTTCATCTCTATGAAGTTAACCACCAAGAATTTCCTGTTCTGGCGCACTCAGCTTGTTCCATTCCTCCGTGGACAGGGGCTACTGGGGTTCGTCACAGGCGATACGTCGTGCCCGCCGGCGACGTTGGACACCCCGGCTTCCGGCGATGCTGCTTCCGGCGTCACGGCCACCACGTCTCCGAATCCCGCTCATGGCGTATGGGTACAGCAGGACCAAAGCATTCTGTCTCTGCTTGTATCCTCGATGGCGGACGAAGTACTATATCTCGCCGTAGGCCGCACCACGTCGCAGGAGGTATGGTCGTCCATCACAGCCGCGCTTGGTTCCTCCACACGGGCGAGATGCCTTAATCTCCTGGCGCAATTCCAGTCGCTCAGGCAAGGCGATAGTACACCCGCGGAGTATCTCGGCCGCGCACAATTCAGTTTATCGATAATCTATTTCACTCATCCAATGTAACAATTTTAAGTTAAGGAGAAAGGAATTGAAGTATTGCCATAGGATCTTGGGTGTCAAGGGTGAGAGAGAGCATTGGAAAAATAATACGAGAAGAAAAGGCTGTTCACATTTGCTATTATCTGGGATCAGACGTCTCGACGCGTCGAAAAATTCCAGAATAGAATTTTTTCGAGACGTCTTGAGCTCGACGCGTCGAACCGAGGGTTCGACGCGTCTAAAAATTCCAGTAGCCTTTTTCTCCGAAACTGCCTAGGCTCGACGCGTCGAAAAATTCCAGTGTGGAATTTTTCACCCAGGTCGAATACTAGCCTTAAGATTTAGCTAGAAACATCTCCTACATCACCAATTAACACTGAAACCAAAGACCAGTCAAATTTAGCAAAACAAAAACTAAAACAAAAAAAAAAAAACAGCAAGAGTAAAAACGCAATAAATTAAAGGATAACATGGGGTGCCTCCCATGAAGCGCTAAGTTTAACGTCGCTAGCTCGACCTATCCTGGTTATGGAGTGTTCATCCCGGTTGATCCGCGAGTTTGATCTCATCACACCATAGACTCTTAAAATGCACCTACTCATCATGTGTCACCTTGAAAGTAAGGTCAAGGTGCAAAATTGACTTGCAATCAATGACTTTTGGCTCATCAAGAACATTAAATTCCACATTTTCTTCCCCAAAGTCAAAGATCATGGACCCTTTCCTTGCACCAATTATTGCTCCAGTAGTGGCCAGGAAGGGTCTCCCCAAAATGAGTGGGACGTCTGGATTCATTGGAACATCTATCACAACAAAATCACAAGGCACAAAATACTTGTCCACACGAACTGGGACATCTTCAAGAATTCCAATAGGCTTTGTGATGGATCGATCCGCCATTTCCAAGGTGAATTGGATTGGTTTTGGTTCTCCCAACCCTAACCCTTGGCAAAGATTGAGTGGCATAACACTCACACTGCCTCCTAAATCACAAAGGGATCCCTTTAGAGGTCGGCCTCCAATCACACAAGAAATTGTGAACTTCCCCGGATCTCTATGCTTAGGTATATTCCTTCCAATTCCTGGGGTCAAAGCTCGATACTCTTGTGCCACAGCAACCATCTCTTGTTCCCCATATTTCTTTTTCTTAGATAGAATCTCTCTCAAAAATTTTCCATAAGAGGGAACTTGTGAAAAAAAATCAAGGGAATTGAAACTTTCAAACCCTCAACAACCTCCAAAAACTTTTTCCACCTACTTTCTTTTGTTGTTTCAAAGTTTTGAGGAAAAGGCAATGGGGGTACATACCTTCTCACAGGCTTCTCTACTTCCTTTTGAACTGGTGGATTGTTTTGCACAACAATAAGCTCATCTTCTATACCATCAAGTATCTCTTCAATCTTCTCCTCAACTGTCTTTTTAAGAATTGATGCTTTGGTTGGAAGAGGTGGCTCTTCAAGTACTTTGCCACTCCTTGTCATAATAGCATTTACATATTCCCTTGGATTCTCAGTCATAGCTGGCAACTTCCCTGTGCCTTTAGTACTTGATGTAGAAGGTTGATTTGCTAACTACTTTTGTAACACCCCCTAGTTTCCATGCTAAATTAAGCCTTAGACATGCAGATAACTAGTCATAACATCATACACAACGGAAGACTAAACAGGGATTATATAAATAGGAAATAAAGGGTGCTATGCCATGCCCACCCAAAGGTGAACGCACAGGCGAAACATCTGCATAATCCACAATCTAAATCCATACAGAAACAAGAGTATTAATGTCTAACATTGGCACACGGGCTACAACATCTCAAAACAAAGGGATATAAGCTAACAGGTTCTAGACCGCGCTCTCGTCTACTCATCACCTGAAAGAAACACATAAGATATGGGACGATGCCCGGTCAGCGAATAATGCTGGTAACCCACCAATACTTGTGAAATATCATATGTAGATAAGATATACGTATGTGAAATCACTTGCGAAACGGGATATAGTATATATAAGTTCAAAGCCAAGAGTAGAAGTCAACGCAAGACTCTTTTCACTCATAATAAAGATAAGGGAACACATCCCAAGACCACAAGAAGTAATAACGACTCATAAGAACGGCTCGAGGCATAATCTACCATCTCACAGTAGATTAACACCCGACATGCATAACCCAAAGAATAATGACACAACCATCGGCAACACATGCCTTTGTGACATCACACGTCAAAAATAGAGAAATACACAACAACGGCTACACAAGCCTTCGTGACATCACCCATCACGAATTGATATGCCTTCCTTATGCCCGGTTCCAACCTTATGGCTACCCCCAACCTTATGTCTAGTTCCAACCGTTACCTCCAGGACCCCTGTACAACCAAGTCCAACCTTTTCCCTCCTGGGACCGTCGTCCCCCACCAACAACCACCAACAAGACCACCGATTTCATAGTACAAGAGGGTACCGATCACACACACGGCAACACATGCCACCCTAGAAATACGTGAACCTTACACAAAGGTCACAAACTCCATAATCGCGTCATGGCCACCACGAGGACCACTGCTGTACCTTGGTAACTAGTGTCCCATACCACTAATTGTGCAATCCAGGTACAGCCACACACACCATACCACAACAGGAATCAATCAACAGATCACAATGAAGATATGAAACCATACTCAATCAAGGAATGGATCACAGTCCAACAACAACGATGATTAACACAAGTCATCATCAACAATAGGAAAGTACAATCAACGCACATGCTAGAATTTAAACACCGAACTAGCATGCTTATCAAACGGGTAAACCAAACATAGTTTTGAAGAACACACAAGACTCATCACGGTTCAACGAATCACAATGTTGAACAGTTAGCACGATTCACGACACCAAAACCTACATGGATTCCTACCATATAGTTCTAGACATACGAAACATAAAGGAGACGCTCAAATAGTTCCACAAAAGAACATCGGGAAGTCAAAAGACCAAATACCGAGTCAAAAGAATCACGGGGAACAAATCCCCGAACAAGCCAACATTGTTCCCCGCGGGTGGACCCACGGGTAGACCCCCACCCATGGTTCCGCCCGCGGGTACATACCCACAAGCCACCTTGTACCCCACGGGTGGGGCGGCGGGTAGGCCACTACCCACCGTTCCGCCCGCGGGTACATACCTGTACACCAAATAATCCCTTCGGGGATTTTCAACACCAAGCTCAAATTCAAGTCCAAAACATGCCAAATCTCACCAAATACAACAAAATGACTTGAATCAGAGGAATAACCAAGCAATGGCATACATGAACCCTAAACTCAAGCTCTAGATATGCATTTTCACAAGACACTGCATAAACACTCACATTTCATAGCAAAATCACATGTAGAATCCAAGAATCATCAAATAGGTAAGCAAAATAGATTTTGTAGAGCATGGGTTACCTCTTGAAGACTCAACTTTCACTTTAGACACTTCACAAAGCTCTCAAAAAGGTTCCCTTTCCACACCCACTTCAAGAACACACCAAAACAACATAAAGATTTCACCTTTATAATAAGATACCTTAGAAAACACTAAAAACACAAGAGGAACTTAGATCTTACCCTCCAAGATGCTCAAAAGTATGAAAGGTAGAATCTTGAAAGCAAACTTGAAAGATCTTGGTAGCCCTAGGTGTGGCTTGGAGAAAAAGCTATCTAGCTTTTAGAGAGAAGAGAGAGAGCTTATGATTTTTCTCTTGGAGAGTGTTTGAAGAAATGAAATGTGTCTTCCTAGGTTAGCTTGAAAGACTATTGTCAAGGAAATGTCATATTTGCCCTTACTAAAATGAAATGTGTACGGGATCAAGGGAACAACTCACAAAGATTTAGGTACAACTTTTGACTTTGGGTTGACTAGTCAATTACTAGTCCCCGACTATTGAATTTTCAGGAATTTAAGGAATTTGGATTACGGGGTGTCTCAACTTTTCAAATATATTTTGGCGAGCATTCATCTGATCCATCCTCTCTGTAAGCTCTAGCTGACCTTTAACCAATTTTTCCAACAATACTTCCATATTCGACGGGACAGGTGCTTCCACATTAGGCTTAGCTTGATTTACTGGAGCTTGATATCCTTGGTTTTGCCTGAACTGTTGCGGAGGACCCCCTCTATAATTTTGCTGTCCCTGAAATCATGGTGGTTGACTTTTACTATTCAAGTGTTGGGAATTAGCTGCCCCAGCTGGATTACTCCAAGAAAAACCAGGATGGTTCTTTGGTGCATTTGGATTGTAGGTCCCTTGAGGTTGGAATGCAGGTTGTATACTACCATACCCTATCACATCAACTTGTTTCATTGTGGCTTGAGAATCAACACTGAGGCACACCTCTGAATCGTGCTCTCCTCCACAAAGCTCACACATCATTATAGATCTTGGAGGAGTATAAGATGTAGAAGCATTACCTGGAGTTTGATTCTTGATAGCAATCTGAGCCAACTGTTGAACTAAAGTGGCCACATTATAAAACTTAGCTGATAGAACTGATATTTGATCAATATCATTCGCACCTACCACCAATTTTTAGGAAGATCTCTCTAAGTACCAAGTTGTTCCATTCATTGCAACCCTTTCCAATAGTTTTTCGGCTTGATCTGGCTCCAGAACTGTGAATGATCCCCCCGATGAAACATCAACTAGGATTTTTGAATTATCTAATAATCCTTCATAGAAAACCATCAATAAGTCCCAACTCTGAATACCATGATGTGGGCATTGTCTCTTCATCTCCTTGAATCTTTCCCATGACTCTGCCAAAGGCTCACTAACCAACTGTCTGAAATTTTGAATTGACCTCCTCATTTTCTGAGTCTTAGATATGGGATAAAATCTCTTAAGAAACTCTCTATGCAACTGATCCCAAGTTTCAAAGTAGTTCACGGATAAGAGGCAAGCCAACTGCTAGGTTTGTCCCTTACAGTGAATGGAAAGAGGCGAAGCTTGACAGCTTCACTCGAGGCTCCATTAATTTTGAATGTACTACATATCCTCAGAAATTTGGCAATGTGAGCATTAGGGTCTTCTGTTGGTGACCCACCAAAAGGGTCTGTAGCAGTCATCTGAATGATAGCCGGTTTGATTTCGAAATTATTAGCCTCAACCCCTGGCACATTGATACTTCCATTATCCCCTATTTCTGGAGCAATGTAGTCTGCCATGGGTCTCCTAGCGTGTAGTGGTTGATTGAATCCCCCTTCATTGAGGGCCAGATTGTTTTGATTCCCATCTTGCGCCATCCTAACCTGTTTTCTTAAGAACTTAGCCTGCTTTTCGATCTCCGGGTTAAAAGGTTCTAATCCTTCGTTCCCTGAAGAGCGAGTTCGCTTACAACACCAAGACTACTGATAAAAGAAACACAGCACAATACAAGAAACTCGTTATCGATTAGCGAAAATAAAAATAAAGTAATAGTAAAATAGACTAGACTCCTAAAGTAAGACTTTCGCTAATGTCAGTACGTAGCGCCACCTCCCCGGCAACGGCGCCAATTTGATTGCGGTAATTTGGGGCAAACAAATAATACCCGGAGTATTCGGGTTGTCGAACCACAGAGAGATGGGATACTAATTACTAGCTACTAGGTTACTCATACGAAACTAGTCCGAACGAAACTTTAAGGTTGGGTAATTGCATAAAATAACAAGCAGAATAAAATAAATAATAAGGTTTTGTAAACAATAGAGCAAAACAGGATTCTTGGAATTAAGATTTGGATGGGAATGCAAGGTGGAATCGAATTACTCCCGTAATCTCTATTCCTAGTGAATTTCCACTCCCGTGGCTTAAACACCCAATAAGATCGAAGATCAGTATTCAATTATTCCCAATTACTACCATCTCCCGATTGGCAACAATCTAGAATAAGATTCCCCCAATAAGTTCCCCTTTCCCAAGGTCCAACCATTAGGTGCAATCGTGCGTGCCCTAATTTATGCCCCAACTCCCATTGGTGATACAAACATGACTATGAAGCAAGTAATTTAGGCCTTTAATTACCAATAACAACAGATTAAAACAAGATTGCAACATAAATCATAAAACCAAACATAAATATATTAAGAAATTAACGAACTAGGCACATAGGTTCATAAACAAATTCACCCAAAAATCCCTAAGGGTTTTAGCCACTCATGGCCATAATAACAATCAGTACAACGTTTAAAGATAAACCAATAACAAAGGGAATAAAAGAAAGAGTGAAAGAGTTCTCCCGAATCTTTCTAGCCAGTTCTCTATTCCAAAGCTGGTTGTAAATCTTCAAATTGGTTCTCTTTGTGCTTTGTTCTTGATTGCCTTCCAAAAACCAAAATCTGGGAAAAGTAGCATTCTAGGGTTGATGGAAGATGATCTTTTTATAGTAGCAACCCAATGGCATCAATTTAGGAAGGTTCAAAAAAATAGCTTTCCGCGATCTCGACGCATCGAGCCTCTAATCTTTGATACTTTGACTTCTTCCTCTTTTGATCATTTCGTGCTTGAAATTCTTCCCTTGTTCTTACACTTAGCCTGTAATGGTGAAAAAATACTACCAAGCACCGTAAGGCATTCAAACCAAGTGTAAAATCATATTCTAACAAGAAAGCAAGGAAAACAAGTATTAAATGGACACGATTCAATAACTTTGTTACTAAAATGAATCAGAAAAGCTATAGAAACATGCACAGATGTGATAACATCACCCCCTCACACTTAAGACTTTGCTTGTCCTCAAGCAAAACAACTAAACCAAACCACAGGTCAAAACACAAAAATCACTCCCACTTTCTCGTGCACAACTTAGCAAACCACAAGCCAACTCACTGCAAGACGCATGCTTCCAGACTCATCTCTGCTTGGCACACGCGGTCCATTCCCAAGCCAATATACAAGCACCCAGATTATTAGTAATGTGAAATCTAGTGTGCACATGTACTCAGTTAGGTTTATGCAGAACACAACATCAGAAAAACATCCTAGGCTTGTCCTTCCTACTCCTCCTGTATAGAACTAACATTTCATGCAAAGATCAAGTAGGTCTTTATTAAGCTTGTAATGGGGCTAAGGGTTACGGTTTATAACAAAAAAAGGGTATGGAATAATAACAAAGAGAGAGAATGACACAATTATCTATAGTTTTGAATCTTTAGAAGAGATAACCCGATGGCGAAAAAGGGAGCAAAAGGCAACTCATCAAGACTATAACAACTCTGAAGGATACGGGAGTTTATATAAAGAATTTCCTCAATCAAAATTTGATTTGAGCTTATTTGGGATATAGAAAGATAAAACATTTTTTTTTTGAACATTTTTGATTTTTTTTTGGATTTTTCGATCCTTTTGCATAGCATAGAATCAATACTGAAAACTGAATAAGAAATGAACGGGTTTATACAAACAAGTAATAACCCCAAACTTCAAATTTTTGAAATAAGTTGCTCTTAAGGTAAGCTCTGAAGAAATCTCTTCTATAAGATTTTTTTTTTTTAAAGACAAAAGTTACATTCTCTCTTGGGTGGAAGGATAATATTTGGCCAAGGGCTAAGGGTTATAATATGGGGGTAAATCAAAGAAAAATATTACGTAAATTATCAGAAAAGGTTTACTGACTTAGAATACTGATTGATTCAGTTAAGTTCCTACTTAGTAATGATAGATCATGAAGAGAACATCAGAGAAAAATAAACAAACACACAGAACGAACACTCACAATGTTTACCCAGTTCGATACGGTGTGTATCTACGTCTGGGGGACGATCACATAGGCGTCCAATCCACTAAGTCATAATCCAATGTACAAAGGTAGATATACAATATCTTACCCAAGTGCCCCACACAAGGTACATACCCAGTCTACACAGGTTTAGTGGATTGTTGAAGATGGAGAGCCATGCATACAGAAGTCCAATGAAATCCCTTCACTTGGAGAGCCAGCTCTGATGCAGTCCACTTCAGTGACGCTCTATAAGGTTGTTCCCACAACAGTGTGATCTTAGTGTCCTTTCGTTTAAGCAGCAGTAAATCTTCTCAAGTTCATCATCTTAATCACCATGAACATGTTGTATTGAGAAGGTGCATGACCATCAAAGATCTAGACTCATCAAACTGATCTGGAGTGTTTCTTCTGCTTATTTTTTGGCGTAACCCTAGTTCCCTTAAAGAACTGGTACTTATAGATCCTTCTATAAACACTCTCCATAAAAGATCTTTGATTGTAGAAGGTAGGACTATAAAAGAGGAATGTAATCTCAGCTAATCAGGTCCATTACCTTCTTTGAAGATACGCTGATCGTCTTTCCATACTGAGCTGATAAAACCGCGTAAGACTCTTAAGGAAACAGCTTTCCTAAATCAGATCTTCAGTGTCAGTTCTTCTGTCGTTGCTTCTGCTTGATCAGTAAACTGTAGACCCAACCGAACAGACTCTAAACCTATCTTAGTATGCCATAATAATATTGCCAATTATAATATTGGGGTTTTTGAACATAAAAACACTAACAAAAAATAATCACAAAGAGGGAATAAGTGCTTAGCACTTATTTTTTAAAAAAATTAAAAGGTATAAGGGGGGCACAAAGGATAACACATACATAGGGACATGTTTAAAGGTTGTGGGTTACAAAGAATGGCCTCGATGCGTCAAAAAATTCCAGTAGCCTTTTTCTCTGAAATTGCCTAGGCTCGACGCGTCGAAAAATTCCATTGTGGAATTTTTCGCCCAAGTCGAATTCTAGCCTTAAGATTTAGCTGGAAACAACTCCTATATCACCAATTAACACTGAAACCAAAGACTAGCCAAATTTAGCAAAATAAAAACTAAAACGAAAAAAAAAAGCAAGAGTAAAAATGCAATAAATTAAAGGATAACATGGGGTGCCTCCCGTGAAGCGCTAAGTTTAACGTCGCTAGCTCGACCTAACCTAGTTATGGAGTGTTCATCCCGGTTGACCCGCGGGTTTGATCTCATCACCCCATAGACTCTTCAAATGCACATACTCATCATGTGTCACCTTGAAAGTAGGGTCAAGGTGCAAAATTGACTTGCAATCAATGACTTTTGGTTCATCAAGAACATTAAATTCCACATTATCCTCCCCAAAGTCAAAGATCATGGACCCTTTCTTTGCATCAATTATTGCTCCAGTAGTGGCTAGGAAGGGTCTCCCCAAAATGAGTGGGACGTCTGGATTCATTGGGACATCTATCACAACAAAATCACAAGGCACAAAATACTTGTCCACACGAACTGGGACATCTTCAAGAATTCCAATAGGCTTTGTGATGGATCGATCCGCCATTTCCAAGGTGAATTGGATTGGTTTTGGTTCTCCCAACCCTAACCCTTGGCAAAGATTGAGTGGCATAACACTCACACTGCCTCCTAAATCACAAAGGGATCCCTTTAGAGGTCGGCCTCCAATCACACAAGGAATTGTGAACTTCCCCGGATCTCTATGCTTAGGTATATTCCTCCCAATTCCTGGGGTCAAAGCTCGATACTCTTGTGCCACAGCAACCATCTCTCGTTCCCCATATTTCTTTTTCTTAGATAGAGTCTCTCTAAAAAAATTTCCATAAGAGGAGACTTGTGAAAGCCAATCAAGTAAGGGAATTGAAACTTTCAAACCCTCAACAACCTCCAAAAACTTTTTCCACCTACTTTCTTTTGTTGTTTCAAATTTTTGAGGCAAAGGCAGTGGGGGTACATACCTTCTCACGGGCTTCTCTACTTCCTTTTGAATTGGTGGATTGTTTTGCACAAAAATTGGCTCATCTTCTATAACATCAAGTATCTCTTCAAGCTTCTCCTCAACTGTCTTTTTAGGAATTGATGCTTTGGTTGGAAGAGGTGGCTCTTCAAGTACTTTTCCACTCCTTGTCACAATAGCATTTACATATTCCCTTGGATTCTCAATCATAGCTGGCAACTTCCCTGTGACTTTAGTACTTGATGTAGAAGGTTGATTTGCTAACTGCTTTTCAAACATATTTTGGCGAGCATTCATCTGATCCATATTCTCTGTAAGCTCTAGCTGACCTTTAACCAATTTTTCCAACAATACTTCCATATTCGACGGGACTGGTGCTTCCACATTAGGCTTAGATTGATTTACTGGCGCTTGATATCCTTGGTTTTGCCTGAATTGTTGCTGAGGACCCCCTCTAAAATTTTGTTGTCCCTGAAATCTTGGTGGTTGACTTTTACTATTCAAGTGTTGGGGATTAGCTGCCCCAGCTGGATTACTCCAAGAAAAACCAGGATGGTTCCTTGGTGAATTTGGATTGTAGGTCCCTTGGGGTTGGAATGCTGGTTGTATACTACCATACCCTATCACATCAACTTGTTCCATTATGTCTTGAGAATCAACAATGAGGCACACCTCTGAATTGTGCTCTCCTCCAAAAAGCTCACACATTATTATAGGTCTTAGAGGAGTATAAGATGTAGAAGCATTACCTAGAGTTTGATTCTTGATAGCAATCTGAGCGAACTGTTGAACTAAAGTCGCCACATTATCAAACTTAGCTGATAGAGCTGATATTTGATCAATATCATTCGCACCTCCCACCAATTTTTGGGAAGATCTATCTGAGTACCAAGTTGTTCCATTCATTGCAACCCTTTCCAATAGTTCTTCGGCTTGATCTGGCTCCAGAACTGTGAATGATCCCCCCGATGAAACATCAACTAGGATTTTTGAATTATCCAATAATCCTTCATAGAAAGTGATAAATGTATAATTTTTCATATTTATACCCCATGTTTAGCCCTGCTTTGCTTATGAAGTGTCACAATGTTGTTCAAAATGATCTTTATTTTGCTCATTTGCTCCTTTATGCACAATTCATTATCTTTGAGTAGAAATGAAGGATTTTAGATCATGTTAGATGCATTTGGAGTCAAGGGGAGCTAAGGTGAAGCTAAGAAGATGGATGCAACACTTCCAAAGGAGCCAAAGAGTGATGTTTTCAATGGTGTTGATCATATGGACACATTAAACCAAGACAAAAGTGGAACAAGCGTCAACAAGCAGAAATTCTCGCATGGATCGGCCACTATTCTTTTTTCGGGTCATATCTTGGTCTTGAAGTATCCAAATTAAGTGATTCTTGTTCCATTGGAAAGAAGACTCAAAGGGCTACAATTCTTATAAATACATCAAAGCCTAAAAATGAATCCAAAGGGGTCAAAATTGTCCTTGAAGTTGAAGTTCCAAACTTACAATTCAAAACTGACCACTGTTTGGTTTTTGGACCATATCTCGATCTAGGAATGTCCAAATGAAGTGATCTGGACCGTAGTTCCAAATTATGAAGTTTTGAAGGCCAAAAGACACGGCCAAGTGCACGGCTGTGTCTGTGGCCGTGTATTTTCTGTGCATTCCAGTAGCTACTGCCGTTTTGGACACGGCCAGGGACATGGCTGTTAGTCATGTTATTATTTTGTCACATTTTATATGTTGCTTTATTATTCTGTGTAATAGGCTTAGTCTTCTGTGGCTACCCTATTAGATAGGACTTATTTACGTAGAACTGTTTAGCTATTAGTATTGTATTTCCTATCCTTTTGGAATTGAATCGATATTCAATTATCTCATCTGGTATCAGTTAGACCAGGTTGTTTCTCTCTCTCCCCACCACCACTTCCGATTCCCTCTCCTCCAAAAAGCCCGGTTAATCACCACCGTGTCAGCCTCCTCCGAGCGCACCATGTCTGCCGACGGGACTCCATCTTTGGCAACAACCCCAAATCATCTAAACAGTGCACACCACTTTGTTTCAATGAAATTAACTTATCGGAATTTTTTGTTCTGGAGAACCCAACTTGTCCATTTCCTTCGTGGCCAGGAGCTCATGGGATACGTTGATGGTGAATTTCCGTGGCCTCCGGCGATGATTGACGCCTCACCGGCGACTGGCAAGTCCACGACGTCAACCACCACCTCGGTTCCCAATCCAGCCTACAAGGCTTGGATTAAGCAAGATCATACCTTGCTGTCTCTCCTCAGCTCATCCATCTCGGATGAGGTGATGCACCTTGCGGTCGGACAATCCACATCCAAGGCGGTCTGGGATTCCATCAACACCGCTCTTGCCAGTTCAACTCATGCAAGGTGTCTCGGCATTCTCGGCCAGTTTCACACTCTCCGGCAGGGTGGCAGCAGCACGGCGAAATACCTCGGGCGTGCCCAGTTATTGGTAGAAGATCTTGCGCATGCCGGCCGCCCGATTTCCCTGGACGAACAAAATATGTTCGTTCTCCGGGGGTTGCGCCAGGAGTATCATGCCATGGCGTCTTCCTTGACCGCTGCCGGCACTCCGGTCACCATTCCTCAGATTGCAGATTATCTCTGGGCGCAGGAGTTCCTTCATGCCGAGGACTATCCGGTGACTCCTGATTACGCTGCTCCAGCCGCCTTCTACGTAGGTCGTGGCCGCAACGGAGGATGCGGCAATGCAGGTGGAGAGAACTCAGGCCGCGGCAACTCCGGGAATCCGGGTCGCGGCAGAGGTGGCCGTGGCCATGGCCGCAACGGCAGAGGTGGTAGTGGTCCTAGATGTCAGATATGTAGGGCGCAAGGGCATATAGCCCATTATTGCTTCAAGCACTACGCTCCGCAACCCGCACCACAAGCCAACATGGCTGTTCCCGGCGATGACACGGCGGCCGGTTCCACCGTCTCGGGGTGGTTCCCGGACACGGGGGCCACGACGCATGCTACACCCGACGTGTCTATGATGTCACAGTCCGATGAATATAATGGTCTAATGTTTCCAAAACACTAAATCTGTCAAATGTGTTATATGTTCCCCAGCTATCTGTCCCATTATTATCTGTTTATCGTTTAATAAATGATAATCATGTTTTCTTTGAATTTCACAAAGATTGTTTCGTTGTGAAGGATTCGGTCACTCAGGCGGTTCTGCTTAAAGTTCCTACGGTGGGCGGGTTGTACAAGCTTCCTGTTTCTCAATCTCATTTTGTGTTTCTCACATCCCGTACCACTCCAGTTGTCTGGCACCGCAGGTTGGGTCATCCCCATGCACATGTCCAGAATCAAGTCCTAAATTTCTGCCCAGTTTCACCAAATAATACAAAGCCGGCCGAATTGTGCTCATCATGTCAACTTGGCAAATCCTCTAGATTTCCCATAAATAGAGTTGCGTCTTCTAGTACAAATGTGTTAGATTTAATTTTCACGGACATATGGAGTCCGGCTGTGACACCTCGAAATCCAAATTCAATTATGGAATTAATTAAGTAATTAATCCTAAACCAATTGGTATTTTAATTCCTAAAAATCCTAAAAATTCAATAGTCGGGACTAGTAATTGACTAGTCAACCCCAAAGTCAAAGTTGTACCTTGAGCTTTGAGAGGAGTTCCCTTGTCCCCTTACACCTCTTCATTTTAGTAAGGGTATTCATGACTTTTCACCTTGTGTTAGTAATGCAAGCGAACCTAGTAGACAATTCTCATTTCTCTCCTTACACTTTCCAAACTTTGGCTCTACCTTCTCTCTAAAAAGGTAGATAGCTTTTCTTCCAAGCCAAGTTGAAGCTTTGTCAAATCTTCAAGAGTTGTCTCCAAGATTCTACCTTTCATACATTTGGGCATCTATGAGGGTAAGATCTATGTTTATCTTGTGTTTTTAGTGTTTTCCTAGGTGTCTTTTCTTAAAGATAGAATCTTTATGATCTTTTTGTGTGTTCTTGAAGTGGGTTTGGAAGGTGAGCCTTAGTAGGTGCTTGGTGAAGTGTTAGGTGAAGGTTTTAGTCTACAAGAGGTAACCCATGCTCTACAAAATCTATTTTGCTTACCTATATGAAGATTTCTTGGATTCTACATGTGATTTTGCTATGAAATGTGAGTGTTTATGCATTGTCTTGTGAAAAATGCATATCTAGAGCTTGTTATTAGGGTTCTTGTATGCCATTGCTTGGCTATTCCTTTGATTCAAGTCATTTTGTTGTATTTGGTGAGATTTGGCATGTTTTGGACTTCAATTTGAGCTTGGTGTTGAAAATCCCCGAAGGGATTATTTTGGTGTACAGATACGTACCCACGGGCGGAACGGCGGGCAGTGGCCTACCCGCCGCCCACCAGCGGGGTAAGGGTGAGACGTGGGTATGTACCCGCGAGCGGAACCACGGGTAGGGGCCTACCCGTGGGCCCACCCGCGGGGTACACTTTGGTGATTGGTGGGGATTTGCTCCCCGTGATTCTTTTGACTTGGTATTTGGTCTTTTGACTTCGCGATGTTCTTTTGTGGAACGATTTGAGTGTCTTCTTGATGTTTCTTATGTCTAGAACTATATGGTAGGAATCCATGTAGGTTTTGGTGTCTTGAATCGTGCTAAGTGTTCAACATTGTGTTTCGTTGAACCGTTATGAGTCTTGTGTGTTCTTCGGAACTATGTTTGGTTTACCCGTTAGATAAGCATGCTAGTTCGTTGTTTAAATGCTAGCATGTGTGTTGTTTGTACTTTCCTATTGTTGATGATAACTTTTGTTATTCATCATTGTTGTTGGACTGTGATCCATTCCTTGATTGAGTACGGTTTCATATCTTTGTTGTGATCCATTGATTGATTCCTGTTAAGGTGTGGTGTGTGTGACTTTACCTGGATTGCACGATTAGTGGTATGGGACACTAGTCACCAAGGTATTGCAGTGGTCCTCGTGGAGGCCATGACGCGATTATGGAGTTTGTGACCTTTGTGTAAAGTTCACGTATTTCTGGGATAACATGTGTTATCCAGGGCATGTGTTGCCGTGTGTGATCGGTACCCTCGTGTACTATGAAATCGGTGGTTCTGTTGGACGGACTGTTGGAGGGGGAACGACGGTTCCCGGGGGAATAAGGTCGGACTTGGTGTACAGGGGTCTTGAAGGTAAAGGTTGGAACTCGACATAAGGTTGGGGGTAGCCATAAGGTTGGAACCGGGCATAAGGAAGGCATATCAATTCGTGATGAGTGATGTCACGAAGGCTTGTGTAGCCGTTGTTGTGAGTATCTCTTCTTGTGACGTGTGTAGTCACAAAGGCTTGTGTTGCCATTGGTTGTGTCCTTATTCTTTTGAGTTGTGCATGTCGGGTGTTAATCTATTGTGTGATGATAGATTATACCTTGAGCCGTCATTCTGAGTCATTGTTGTTCTTCGTAGTTTTGGGATGTGTTCCCTTACCTTGTTGTGAGTGCTTTGAGTCTTGTGTTGACCTTTGTTCTTGGTTTTGAACTTACATATATATGTATTCCGTTTCGCAAATGACTTTACAAACATATATCTTATCTATGTATGATATTTCACATGTATTGGTGGGTTACCAGCATTATTCGCTAACCGGGCGTCGTCCCATCTTTTATGTGTTTCTTTCAGGTGATGTTTAGACGAGAGCGCGGTTTAGTGCCAGCTAGTGTAGCTCCTTTCATATGTTTTGTGGCCTGTGAGCCCATTTTACACTTAGTATCTTGAACATGTATGGTTTTAGATGTTGAATTATGTAGATGTTGGCCTGTGCGTTCATCTCTGGTTGAGCGTGGCATAGCACCCCTTTTACTTCCAGTTTATATATTCCTCTTTCAGTCTTCCGCTGTGTCTGATGTTTTGTTTAGATATCTGCATATTTAAGGCTTAAATTAGCTTGGAAAATTAGGGGGTGTTACAGTTGGTATCAGAGCCTAGGTTTGAGCCTAGGAAGGTAAAGTCTAGACTTCTAAGTGGCTAAGTGTGGTTTGAGACCTTAAAGCGACCTTAAGAATCTAAGTGTTAGGCTTAGGACTCTAGGTTGCGCGGTGAGCTGAGTGTTGTTTTCAGTTATTTGCTTGTTTGTTGTCTTTTCGGTAACCGTGTTGTTGTTGTAGAAGTTTGCGATGCCTCCTCGTCCACGAGCGCGTACCCTGGAGACCCCGACGAATGAGCAGCTTGCTCAGAACCTGCAGCAGTTGACACAGACGATGCAGACTCTTAGTGAGGCTTTGCTGAACAACAACCATCCCGTGCCACCTCCTCAACCTGCTGGGCACAGGGACATGGGTCGTTTGGTGTCGGGTCACAGGCCGCCGACCTTCGCAGGTGAAGAAGACCCGATTGTTTTGGAGGAATGGATGAGAGTGTTCAACAAGATCTTCGCGGTTGTGGGTTGTCCTGAGGAGAGAAGGGTAGAACTGGCAACATTCTACTTCTGTCGTGAGGCTGATCTGTGGTGGATTCATGAGGGTCCGACCTACCTTGAGGAGCCTGAGTTCAATTGGTCTGCGCTTAAGGACAGGATGCGCGAGAAGTTTTACCTGGCACATGTGCGAGCCGCCATGTACGAGGAGTTCCTCCACCTTCAGCAAGGATCTCTGTCAGTGGTCGAGTACCACAAGAAGTTTTTAGAGTTGGTGCGCTTTGCTCGGATGCTCGTGCCTACGGAGCTCGCTAAGGTCGAGAAATTCGTTGCCGGCTTGAATTATGAGGCACGAAAGGCTTTGACCGTGAGTAGGTCGAGTTCTTTGAAGGATGCTTATGTGAGTGCCGCGGATCTGTACCGTGTTCAGCAGCTTCAGCGAGGGTCTTATGAGCTAGCGAGAAAGAGGACCGAGAGCGGAGGTTCTTCCACCTTTAAGAAGCCTCGACCAAGTTTTCAAGCTAAGAATGTGTCATCTTCAACCCAAGGACCCAACCGGATGGAGCAAGGGAATCAAGTCAAGGCACCTTCTTGTCATCGATGTGGAAAGGTTCATGCCGGTCAGAGTTGCAATGGTTTCGTGTTACAATGCTTTCGTTGCGGAGATAGGGGCTACAAAGTTGCCGAGTGCCCTCACCAGGCCAATCAAAGGGCGCTACCGCCACCCCTAGGAGCCGGAGGAGCAGCGGGAGGTAGCTCGAGCCGCGGAGCAGCTGGGGTCAGGTCATCAGGGAGAGTCTTCTTGATGGGGCGTTCGCAGGCGGAGACCGAGGGTTTAGTGGAGGAGGAGCTAGCAAGTATTTCTTTTCTAGCCTACCCTTGTCTTTAGAACGCATCTCGTTCGTTGTTTGCCTTGCGTGTTGCCTTGTGTTTCTTCGTTGTCTACTTGAGTTACTTTCCTATCCTTGACATGTTGTTCCCTTGATAATGATTCCTTTGGAATTAAGTATAAGTCTTTCTTGATGAATGATTCTCTTAGTTTTATGAGTAAGTCTCGTGATGGAGTTAGTTATTCATTCTTAGAATGAGTCATGCTTGGGTTAATTTTTATAACCTTTGCATTTGGGTATTCTTGCAACCTTTCTTTTTGAGAACCACCTAAATTTCTCCAAGTATTCTTTGAATTTGGGAATAAGAAATCCATACAAAACCCTTTCTTGTGTGGCCTAAAAGTCAAATATAATATTTATTTGCAAGCCTTGAGTTTCAAACCTAAGTATACTCTTAGCTAACCCAACTCCTAAACCACTTGAGCTAATTATCTTTCTTGAAACCCACCCAATTTTAATTCCATCTAAACCATAAATTTCCACTTTACCCAAATTCCCAAATTAAATCACCTTTTTCCCAATGTTCCCCAAAATCCCTAAATTCCCAAATCGCACCACCTGCCGCACCGCCGCCGTCCATCGGAGTCGCCGCCGCCGGAGCTTCCCCGCCGAGCAAGAGAGAGAGAGCAGCGAGAGAGGGAGCGTGAGCTGTCGAGAGAGAGAAGAAGAAGAGGAAAGTTGTGGGCTTCTTTTGTTGAGCTTTGGGTCATCTCCTACCATGCCTAGAAGGTCAAGCTTGGCTAGGAAAGCGGAATGGGTGGATGCCCATTACCTTGTTCTTGAAGGTAAAGCTTTTGACCCGAAATCTTTTCTTAATTCTTTGTTGGATATGCTTAGATTCAAAGGTTTGTTGGATGGGTTCCTCGCCATAAGGGCCGAGACTTACCCGAGTTTGGTTAAGGAATTTTATCATCACATGGTTGTGACAAAGGATGGTGATAGGCTTGAGATCACCTCTAAGGTGAGAGGTGTGAAGGTAGTTCTGTCTGAAAAGAGGCTGGCTCAGCTTCTGAGTCTATCTGCTTCGGGAGTTGCTCAATATAGCGGTAACTCGTGGATTAGTACGGATACGATGAGGTACCGGGACTATTTGAGTTATTTGTTGGGTCGCACGAGTGGTCTCACTCAAGCTTCAAGACCGGAGAAAAAGTGGTTGTCCGCAGAGCAAAGGATCTTGGTTCTGCTGGTGTCGGACTGTTTGTTGCCCAATAACAACTTATGGGCATATTTTACGCTCATATTTTAGGTACATCTTTATAATATTTTTATATTAATTATTTAATATTATCTAATAATTAGTTCTTTTTATATACATAGTATAATCTATTCTTATACTATATATAATATATATAATATATAATTTATAAGAGTACATACTACGTACTTAATACTATATATATATAATATATAATATAATATATAATATAATATATATAATAAAGAATGCATTATAGTATACATATAATGCGTACTACATTATAATTACTTATATATATATATATATTATAAATCTAAACTTTACAATTGATTTTTTCTTTTTTGTACAGGCATGCATCATAATAACATGGCTGGAATTGTGGAAGACTCAGGCATAAGGCAAAATAATAGGAAAAATGAGTGGTAGAAAATGATTGGGAAAATATATAAATAGTTAAGGTTTTCTGTTGTAAAATGTTCATTCTTCCCTCCTCTATAGTATTCGTTGAAGTTGTTATCAATGTCCATTAGTGGCTAATTTCTAGTTGGTTTAGTGAATTGAAGCCCCGGAGTTCATAACGCTATAAGGTTATTTATTTAACTTTATTATATATATGTTTTTATGAATTTTGAGTATTAAATATTCTTCTAAATTATTTGAATAGTTGTATCATTTAATTGCTAGGGAGGCCTACTAGTTATTTATTTGATATAATTATTTGCTATATTAGATAATGTTGTGCTACAAATTATTCTAATATTCAGTAGCAACTGAGGTTAATTATTGACGGCTTAGTGATAATTGGTCTCGGGTAGAATATTTTCCTAAATTAAATGCAACCGCTTGTGCTTGTGTTATTTAGTTTGTCGGTTTTCCTAGTTCCTATTGCTGCTATTAAATTAAATCTATAGCGCTTGTCTTAGATTATTTAGTAGTTAGGGGTAATTAAACCGCTTGTGCTTTATTTACCTACAACTAAGGGAAAACAGAAATGAAATAATTTCACGACAAATATTCAATTGCATATTAATTACTTTATTAATCAATGATCAGTGTTAAATTCCGGTGGTGGATCTTTACTAACCAAGGTTTTCTACTATAAGTGTTTCAATATATTATTCGTTCAGTTAAATTACTTGTTTATCTAAATTCTCTTTTATTTTATCTTTATTCTCGATATATTCCAAACCCCCCTCTCTCCTTTAATTTGAGCACATATATTAAACTAGTTACTCCTCGTGGGATCGATCCTTACTCCCGCTACTACGTTTGTAAGGTTTTAATTTGGGAGCCTACGACAGCTCACCAAATTTTGGCGCCGTTGCCGGGGAGATTTTCTAGCTTATTTTGTGTTTGTTTATTTATTTAATTATTTATTTTGTTATTTGTTTATTTGTTTTTAATTAGTCCCAAAAAAATCATCAAAAATATAATTTTCTTTTCTTTCGTTACTTTTACATAATTGCTACACTATCTTTAACGGTTTATGCCTATAACTCGATCTGCTAACAAAGAAGTCTTGCCATACAATCCAGAAATTGAAAGAACTGTACGCAGGTGGAGGAAACAAGCTTTGAGGAAATTAGAGTTTAGTGATCTGGCTACCGATTCTGCCAACTCTGATTTAGAAGAGGAACCCATGGCTCAAAATCGGACCTTAAAAGAGCTTGGAGCTCCAAATTTAGATCAACAACCATTATGCATCACTTTCCCTGCTCTGGATGCTAATGTCCAATTTGAATTAAAATCTGGATTAATTCATCTTCTGCCTTCTTTTCATGGACTTGCAGGTGAAGACCCTCACAAACACTTGAAGGAATTCCATGTGGTGTGTTCAAGTATGAAACCCACAGGGGTTACTGAAGAACAAATCAAGTTGAGAGCCTTCCCATTTTCTTTGAAAGATTCAGCGAAGGATTGGCTATATTATTTACCTTCCGGAAGCATCACCACATGGAATAACTTAAAGACATCATTTCTTGAAAAATATTTCCCAGCTTCAAGGGCGGCCAACATTAGAAAGGAAATCTGTGGTATAAGGCAAAACAATGGAGAGTCATTATATGAATATTGGGAGCGTTTCAAAATGCTTTGTGCAAGCTGCCCACACCATCAAATTAGTGAGCAATTACTCATTCAATACTTTTATGAAGGACTTTTTCCAATGGATAGAAGCATGATTGATGCCGCAAGCGGTGGTGCCTTAGTTGACAAGACACCGGACGCTGCAAGAGCTCTAATTGCGAACATGGCTGCAAATTCTCAACAGTTTGGCAATAGAATAATCCAACCGTCTAAGCAAGTGAATGAGGTAAATATTTCTTCTCTTGAACAACAAATTTCTGGTTTAACTACTCTTGTCCGTCAATTAGCAGTAGGAAATATGCAAACTATTAAAGCATGTGGAATTTGCTCGGTAGTTGGGCATCAAACTGATGCCTGCCCAACTCTTCAAGAAGAACCTATTGAACAAGTCAACATGGCTGGAGGTTTTCCTGGACAACCTCAAGGTAAGTATGATCCATTTTCCAATACATATAATCCTGGATGGAGGGATCACCCAAACTTTAGCTATGGGAACTCACAAGGGAACCAGTTTGTTCAGAATCGTGCCAATTTTCAGCAGTACAGACGACCATTTCCTTCAAGACAACAACCAACCCAAAGCTCTAGCTCAGGTATGAATCTAGAAGATATTGTTAAATCTCTTGCTACTAACACTTTGCAGTTTCAACAAGAAACACAAATATTCCAACAAGAGACAAGAGCTAGTATTCAAGAAACAAAGGCTAGTATTCAAAACTTGGAAAGACAAATGGGCCAACTAGCAACTACGGTTAGTCGGTTGGAAGCACAGAGCTCTGGCAAACTACCCTCTCAAACAATTGTTAATCCTAAAGAGAATGTAAGTGCAATTAATGTTGAAAGTATGTCGCTGGAAAAGAATGTTGATTTAGACAAGGAAATAAGTGCAGGTAACATTGCCAATAAAGAGAAGTCCCAAGGTAACCTTTCATCTTTTTCTGATTATGAACCAGTACCCCCTTTTCCTCAAGCTCTTTTGGAACCAATAAGAGGAAACTCAAATAATGATTTATATGAGACATTTCGTGAATGTGAGGCTAATAAACCATTTTTAGATTCTATGAAAAAAGGTACCTCGCTATGCAAATTTTCTAAAAGAGGTATGCACATTGAAAAAGAAACAAAATAAAGGAGTTGATGAAGTGAAAGTGCACGAGAATGTCTCTATGGCTAGTCAAGGCAATCTTCCTGAAAAGTGCAAAGATCCAGGTATGTTTACTATTCCGTGCATGATAAGTGGTGTGAAACTTGAAAATGCTATGTTAGATTTAGGAGCTTCTATTAATGTTATGCCATATTCTGTGTATGCTTCTTTAAATCTTGGACCCTTGAATAAATCTAGTATAATAATTCAATTGGCTGATGGATCTACTACATATCCTAGGGGTGTGATTGAAGATTTGCTTGTTGAAGTTAATAACTTGGTTTTTCCTGCTGATTTTTATGTACTGGATATGGAAAATGATAATAAAATTTCTCATATTTTGTTAGGAAGACCATTCTTAAAAACTGCAAAAACTAAAATCGATATTCATAGTGGCATGCTTACAATGGAGTCTAATGGTAAATTTGTGAACTTTAATATTTATGATACCATGAAATCTCCTAGTGATGATAATTTTGCAATTTTTGTTGATTCCTTGAAACTTGTTAAATTTAATGCAATTGCTTCTATTGAAAATAAAGAAGAACCAAATAATAAATCATCTTTGAGTCCTAATCTGCATGAAGGGGCTGTTTCTTTGAATACTCATAATCATCGAAGGTACTCAAAAAGACGATGGAAATTTAAAGATATATCATAAGTCGAGCCAACGACGATAAACAAAGGCGCTGCTTGGGAGGCAACCTAAGGTGTGTTTGTTCCATTTTTATTTTATTTTATTTTATTTTATTTCCCTATTCTCATTCAATAACCCTTTTTCTGCATGTTTTTATTCAACATTGGGGACAATGTTGATAATAAGTGTGGGGGAGGAGATTTAGTTTTATTATTTGTTTACTTAATTTAGTTTTGTTGTTTGTTTGCTTATGTCAAACAAATTTTTATTATTATTTGTTTTCTTATTTCATAATTTTCAAAAAATATTTTATTAATATTTTATGCAAAATAAGTATTATTTTGAAAAATAATATTTTTTTTTCTTTCTTGGAATGCATAACATGATTGAATAAATAGTTTGGCAAGTTGTGATTAGTTTGTTAGCATCTCTTGTTTGATATGTAGTGGCTATATTAAGTAAGCAATAAACCTGTGAGATTTTGAGCCATTGACCGACACTTCGGTCTTATTTTCTTTCTATTGTGCGCTTTCTTCCATAATTTTGTTTCTCTAGAACTTGCCTTGATTCTCTTTTAAAGCTAATTAGACCATGCATGATTCAAATGTGATTAAGGCCATTATTTGATTTTGAGCCTCACTAGCCAAATAACCGGTTTGTCCTATGATTTATTTCCCTTTGTTAACCACTTTGAGCTTTATGGCCATTCCTTTCTTTATTTTGAACCACATTACAAGCCTTTTATATCTAAAAATAATGCCTTCACCCAGCTGAATAACTAGTGGAGCAAATTCTGGATTATGCTTGAAATCTACGTGAGTTGTGAAGAATAAGTGTGGGGGAGATCACTTTTGTTAATATGATTGAGAGTGAGGCGGGTTGTATCTTCATTGCCAATTTGTCGTTGGTCTTCTATGAAAAAGAAAATGAAGACAGTTCATGATTAAAAAAAAAAAGTATGGAAATTTGAAAGAATGAAATGAAAAAAATGGAGAATATATGTTCGAAAAAAAAAAAAAAAGATGTTGCTGAAAATTTATATGAAAAATGAGAAAGAATCAGCAGTTTCTTCTGAGTCTGAAGTTACCTCTAAATAAATGAAGTAAAGGGAATTCTGGTAATACTGAGGAAACATTCTATACTTTTGAGAATGATAGGCATGTTGGAGCCTCAATGGGAAATGTTTTGAGTGAAAAAAAAAAAAATTGAGGGTGTTAGATTAATTGTATTTATTTTGCTCCTCTACTTTGAAGGTTTTATTTAAACTACTTTCCTAAAATATTCCCTACCTTAACCCTAGCCCCATTACAACCTATGGAAGGCCCTTATGATTTGTGTCATGCATGACTCTTGTAGTGGTGATTGAGAAGATATGCAAGCCTATGGTAGAGCAATTTTATAGGAATGAACATGAGTGAAATCTATACCCATCAAACACTTGAGTGATGAGTGATATTCCTGTGAGAGCTTACTTGTTTAGTTCTCTCCTTTTTTGAACAGGGGTGCTAACTTATTAATTGCAGGGTGCTTCAGATTGTTGTTCATGATATGTTATGAGTTTTGGGAATTTCATCTTAATTTACTTCGCAAATAATATTTTTGCTTGGGGAGAAGCAAACGTTTTAGTGTGGGGGAATTTGATGGGCATATTTTACGCTCATATTTTAGGTACATCTTTATAATATTTTTATATTAATTATTTAATATTATCTAATAATTAGTTCTTTTTATATACATAGTATAATCTATTCTTATACTATATATAATATATATAATATATAATTTATAAGAGTACATACTACGTACTTAATACTATATATATATAATATACAATATAATATATAATATAATATATATAATATAGAATGCATTATAGTATACATATAATGCGTACTACATTATAATTACTTATATATATATATATTATAAATCTAAACTTTACAATTGATTTTTTCTTTTTTGTACAGGCATGCATCATAATAACATGGCTGGAATTGTGGAAGACTCAGGCATAAGGCAAAATAATAGGAAAAATGAGTGGTAGAAAATGATTGGGAAAATATATAAATAGTTAAGGTTTTCTATTGTAAAATGTTCATTCTTCCCTCCTCTATAGTATTCGTTGAAGTTGTTATCAATGTCCATTAGTGGCTAATTTCTAGTTGGTTTAGTGAATTGAAGCCCCGGAGTTCATAACGCTGTAAGGTTATTTATTTAACTTTATTATATATGTGTTTTTATGCATTTTGAGTATTAAATATTCTTCTAAATTATTTGAATAGTTGTATCATTTAATTGCTAGGGAGGCCTACTAGTTATTTATTTGATATAATTATTTGCTATATTAGATAATGTTGTGCTACAAATTATTCTAATATTCAGTAGCAACTGAGGTTAATTATTGACGGCTTAGTGATAATTGGTCTCGGGTAGAATATTTTCCTAAATTAAATGCAACCGCTTGTGCTTGTGTTATTTAGTTTGTCGGTTTTCCTAGTTCCTATTGCTGCTATTAAATTAAATCTATAGCGCTTGTCTTAGATTATTTAGTAGTTAGGGGTAATTAAACCGCTTGTGCTTTATTTACCTACAACTAAGGGAAAACAGAAATGAAATAATTTCACGACAAATATTCAATTGCATATTAATTACTTTATTAATCAATGATCAGTGTTAAATTCCGGTGGTGGATCTTTACTAACCAAGGTTTTCTACTATAAGTGTTTCAATATATTATTCGTTCAGTTAAATTACTTGTTTATCTAAATTCTCTTTTATTTTATCTTTATTCTCGATATATTCCAAACCCCCCTCTCTCCTTTAATTTGAGCACATTTATTAAACTAGTTACTCCTCGTGGGATCGATCCTTACTCCCGCTACTACGTTTGTAAGGTTTTAATTTGGGAGCCTACGACAGCTCACCAACAACAAAAGTAAGTTGTTGGGAAAGTTGGAGTGCACCTTTGCCTTTTGCCTTAAGAATATGGTCAAGTTCAATCTGCCAGCTTTGATTTTGCAACATATGGTTTTCTGCCGTGATCACAACCGAAAGAGCCTACCGTATGTGATGGTGTTGAGCTGGATTCTTGTTAGGAAAGGTGTAAGTGTTGAAGGTTGTTTACTGAAGGCCATGGGAAAGTTGGTGTTGGATGCCACCAATCTTCGAAGTTGCAACTTGTTTCAGTTGGACGATGGTGATTACATCACTCTCGAAGAAGTTGCAAGGAAATCCCCCGAGGAAAGAGCCGAGTTGGCAGCCGAGCTTGGGATTCATGCCGAGAAGTTGAACCTCGCAGTCCAGAGTTTGGGAGGCGATGAAGAAGATGAGGGTGAAGCAGGCCGTGAGGAAGAAGTGGAAGCACCGGAGCTGCCGAGGCCACGGAAAGTGATTCGGAAAGTGAAGAAAATCGAAGAAGAAGGGAAGCCCGCACCAAAAGGGAGCATGATGCCATGACACATGAGGAGCGTGTTGTCACCTTGCTTCGTCAACAGAACCGCATGATCGAAGAAGGCTTCGCTTACATGAAGATGTAGTTTGTTATCGTGCACCAAAGGCCAGATCAGATTGAGGCCAGTTCAAGCCGTAGAGGTGGGGATGATGAAGAATCCGAGGAGAGCACCGATGAGTCGGAGAACGAGTCGTTCTAGCTCGGTGTTGTGGCAATCTCGTTCGCCCTTCCTTAGTTGTGGTTATCCTCTTAGCTTTGTTACCGTTTGTTAGTTGCCTGTTGCTTGCCTTGTGTGCTTGTTCTTGCTTGTTTGTTTAATTGAGTAGATAGCTTTGTTGGTTGGTGCTTTGAGCTAGTTGTTTGGTCCTTAGTTGTTGGATAGAAGTTGGTAGTTGTGTTTGGTTTAGAGTTTGATATGCTCAATATATCCGTTGGTTAAATTCCTCAAATTCTTATTTTAGTATACCTTCTTTCTTGCTTGCTTTGATGTCTTGTGAACCCTTTGGGTTTGACCAAAATAGATTATTCTTGGCACTCTTGTCACATGGTTGTTTCATTTCACCGTTTTTTTTAATTCGTCGTACCCAAGCTTCGGGGACGAAGCTTCTTTGAAGGGGGAGAGGATATGACACCCCGTAATCCAAATTCAATAATGGGATTAATTAAGTAATTAATCCTAAACCAATTGGTATTTTATGCTATGAAATGTGAGTGTTTATGCATTGTCTTGTGAAAATGCATATCTAGAACTTGTTATTAGGGTTCTTGTATGCCATTGCTTGGCTATTCCTTTGATTCAATCATTTTGTTGTATTTGGTGAGATTTGGCATGTTTTGGACTTCAATTTGAGCTTGGTGTTGAAAATCCCCAAAGGGATTATTTTGGTGTACAGGTACGTACCCGCGGGCAGAACGGCGGGCAGTGGCCTACCCGCCGCCCACCCGCGGGGTACAGGTGAGACGTGGGTATGTACCCGCGGGCGGAACCACGGGTAGGGGCCTACCCGTGGGCCCACCCGCGGGGTACACTTTGGTGATTGGTGGGGATTTGTTCCCCGTGATTCTTTTGACTCGGTATTTGGTCTTTTGACTTCCCGATGTTCTTTTGTGGAACTATTTGATTGTAATCTTGATGTTTTGTATGTCTAGAACTATATGCTAGGAATCCATGTAGGTTTTGGTGTCTTGAATCGTGCAAAGTGTTTAACATTGTGTTTCGTTGAACCGTGATGAGTCTTGTGTGTTCTTCGGAACTATGTTTGGTTTACCCGTTTGATAAGCATGCTAGTTCGGTGTTTAAATGCTAGCATGTGTGTTGTTTGTACTTTCCTATTGTTGATGATAACTTGTGTTATTCATCGTTGTTGTTGGACTGTGATCCATTCCTTGATTGAGTACGGTTTCATATCTTTGTTGTGATCCATTGATTGATTCCTGTTTAGATGTGGTGTGTGTGGCTTTACCTGGATTGCACGATTAGTGGTATGGGACACTAGTCACCAAGGTATTGCAGTGGTCCTCGTGGTGACCATGATGCGATTATGGAGTTTGTGACCTTTGTGTAAGGTTCACGTATTTCTGGGATAACATGTGTTATCCAGGGCATGTGTTGCCGTGTGTGATTGGTACCCTCGTGTACTATGAAATCGGTGGTTCTGTTGGAGGGACTGTTGGAGGGGGAACGACGGTTCCCGGGGGAATAAGGTTGGACTTGGTGTACAGGGGTCTTGGAGGTAAAGGTTGGAACTAGACATAAGGTTGGGGGTAGCCATAAGGTTGGAACCGGGCATAAGGAAGGCATATCAATTCGTGATGAGTGATGTCACAAAGGCTTGTGTAGCCGTTGTTGTGAGTATCTCTTCTTGTGACGTGTGTAGTCGCAAAGGCATGTGTTGCCATTGGTTGTGTCCTTATTCTTTTGAGTTGTGCATGTCGGGTGTTAATCTATTGTGTGATGATAGATTATACCTTGAGCTGTCATTGTGAGTCGTTGTTGTTCTTCGTAGTTTTGGGATGTGTTCCCTTACCTTGTTGTGAGTGCTTTGAGTCTTGTGTTGACCTTTGTTCTTGGTTTTGAACTTACATATATATGTATTCTGTTTCGCAAATGACTTTACAAACATATATCTTATCTATGTATGATATTTCACATGTATTGGTGGGTTACCAGCATTATTCGCTGACCGGGCGTCGTCCCATCTTTTATGTGTTTCTTTCAGGTGATGTTTAGACGAGAGCGCGGTTTAGTGCCAGCTAGTGTAGCTCCTTTCATATGTTTTGTGGCCTGTGAGCCCAGTTTACACTTAGTATCTTGAACATGTATGGCTTTAGTTGTTGAATTATGCAGATGTTAGCATGTGCGTTCATCTCTGGATGAGCGTGGCATAGCACCCCTTTTACTTCCAGTTTATATATTCATCTTTCAGTCTTCTGCTGTGTCTGATGTTTTGTTTTGATGTACACATTCATTAGCTTGTTTTTGGAGGATTCCTTACCTCAACGAGAGTTGGGTGATGAATCCAAGCCACCCCTTGCATAGACCCGATTTCTTCCTACGAAAATAGGGGAAATTTGGGGCTTTAGATGCTTTGTGTGCTTGATGGACTTGGAATTGATTCACCACGAGAGTGGGGCAATTCCTTGTTCTAATCCTTGTTTATTAATCACGAGAATGGTTCGTAGACTAGGATACCTACGTGCATTCCCGCTTGATTCCTTGGTTAATTGTTCTCCCTATTCCCTCACGTTGTTAAAGCATCTAGATGATAATGCTCCCTAGCTTGAGTCCTATTTCTCTATTTTGTCTTTATCTTTGTGTATATGTGTTAGTCTTATTATTTCCTTAAACTTGTAGTTTGTTTAGCTTCTTGTTGATTTCCTTATGCTAGTGCCTAGTTTATTGTGATTGCATATTGCGTGCCATATACCCCAATCCCCTGAGGACGACATAACACACCCGAACTCATATTTTATTTTTGCTACAATCAGAAAGCCATCAATAAGTCCCAACTCTGAATACCATGATGTGGGCATTGTCTCTTCATCTCCTTGAATCTTTCCCATGACTCTGCCAAAGACTCACCAACCAACTGTCTGATATTTTGAATTGACCTCCTCATTTTTTGAGTCTTAGATATGGGATAAAATCTCTTAAGAAACTCTCTATGCAACTGATCCCAAGTTTCAAAGTAGTTCACCAGATAAGAGGCAAGCCAACTGCTAGCTTTGTCCCATACAGTGAATGGAAAGAGGCGAAGCTTGACAGCTTCACTCGAGGCTCCATTAATTTTGAAGGTACTATAAATCCTCAGAAATGTGGCAATGTGAGCATTAGGTTCTTCTGTTGGTGACCCACCAAAAGGATCTGTAGCAGCCATCTGAATAATAGCCGGTTTGATTTCGAAATTATTAGCCTCAACCCCTGGCACATTGATACTTTCAATTATCCCCTATGTTTGGAGCAATATAGTTGGCCATGGGTCTCCTAGCGTGTAGTGGTTGATTGACTCCCCCTTCATTGAGGGCCAGATTGTTTTGATTCCCATCTTGTGCCATCCTAACCTGTTTTCTTAAGAACTTAACCTGCTTTTCGATCTTTGGGTTAAAAGGTTCTAATCCTTCGTTCCCTGAAGAGCGAGTTCGCATACAACACCAAGACTACTGATAACAGAAACACAGCACAACACAAGAAACTCGTTATCGGTTAGCGAAAAAAGGAATAAAGTAAAAGTAAAATAGACTAGACTCTTAAAGTAAGACTTTCGCTAATGTCAGTACGTAGCGCCACTCCCCGGCAACGGCGCCAATTTGATTGCGGTAATTTGGGGCAAACAAATAATATCCGGAGTATTCGGGTTGTCGAACCACAGAGAGATGGGTTACTAATCACTAGCTACTAGGTTACTCATATGAAACTAGTCCGAACGAAACTTTAAGGTTGGGTAATTCCATAAAATAACAAGCAGAACAAAATAAATAACAAGGTTTTGTAAACAATAGAGCAAAACAGGATTCTTGGGATCACAATGTTTAATCACCTAGTGCCAATTAATCGTTTGTAATATTTAGTTTGGAATTAAGATTTGTATGGGAATGCAAGGTGGAATCGAATTACTCTTGTAATCTCTATTCCTAGTAAATTTCCACTCCCGTGGCTTAAACACCCAATAAGATCGAAGATCAGCATTCAATTATTTCCAATTACTACCATCTCCCAATTCGCAACAATCTAGAATAAGATTCCCCCAATAAGTTTCCCTTTCCTAAGGTTCAACCATTAGGTGCAATCGTGTGTGCCCTAATTTTTGCCTCAACTCCCATTGGTGACACAAACATGACTATGAAGCTAGTAATTTAGGCCTTTAATTACCAACAACTACAGATTAAAACAAGATTGCAACATAAATCATAAAACCAAACATAAATATTTTAAGAAATTAACAAACTAGGCACATAGGTTCATAAACAAATTCACCCAAAAATCCCTAAGGGTTTTAGCCACTCATGGCCATAATAACAATCAATACAACGTTTAAAGATAAACAAATAACAAAGGGAATAAGAAAAAGAGTGAAAGAGTTCTCCCGAATCTTTCTAGCCAGTTCTCTATTCCAAAGCTAGTTGTAAATCTTCAAATTGGTTCTCTTTGAGCTTTGCTCTTGATTGCCTTCCAAAAACCAAAATCTGGGAAAAGAAGCGTTCTAGGGTTGATGGAAGATGATCTATTTATAGTAGCAACCCAATGGCATCAATTTAGAAAGGTTCCAAAAAAACAGCTTTCCGCGATCTCGACGTGTCGAGAATATGCTCGACGCATCGAGCCTCTAATCTGGGCAATTCTTGAAGCTACTGAAAATTTTCGACGCGTCGAGCAGAGGGCTCGACGCGTCGAATCTTTGATACTTTGACTTCTTCCTCTTTTGATCATTTTGTGCTTGAAATTCTTCCTCTTACACTTAGCCTGTAATAGTGAAAAAACACTACCAAACACCGTAAGGCATTCAAAACAAGTGTAAAACCATATTCTAACGAGAAAGCAAGGAAAACAAGTATTAAATGGGCACGATTCAATAACTTTGTTACTAAAATGAATCAGAAAAGCTATAAAAGCATGCACAGATGTGATTACATCACTCTGCCTAGCAACGGTGCAAAGCAACGGGTCCAGCTGGGGTCCGTTGCCTTGGTCCGCTACTCAATGGACCTGGCCAACGGACTATGCCTATGTCTGTTGGTTAGGTCCGTTGGGTCTCTTGGTGCACCATCTGTGTGCATCAGACCCCTTCTTCTTCATCTGTAGACAATTCAGATGCAATCCAACACTTCTAAACTTCAATATATCAATCATTGATCATCAACAACACACAAATAGCTCAACAATAAACATTATCTAGCATTTGTAAACATCTATTTCACACTTCTAGCATTTAACAGAGTCAAAAATCTAGTTTGGGAGTCCCTAGTTTATACCTTTAGCTTCTTCTTCTTCTTGTGTGGATCCCCCTTTCCTCTCTACTCAGCCAACACCTCCTTCACCACCTAATCTCCCCAAACAAACCACTAAACAACACTTAAGGAAGGAACCTCAGAGATTGAAGGCAAAGGAATGGGAAACCTTAAGTGAGAAGATGAAATGAATGAATGGGAAAGAAACTTACTGTGTTTGTGTTCCTTCTTCTACAGAGAGCTCAGATTTGATAAAGAGGCAAATGAAACGGATCAGGGAACTTCAATGGAATATTGATGAATATATAGGGTGCAAAACCCTAGGTTGAACTCAAGTGATTGGTTGAGGGCAAATGGGAAATTTACTTGCTTGTTCTAAAAAGATCAGACAAAGCTTTGTAGAAATATCAAGGTTCACCTTGTATCATGGACTAAGGTCTTAAAAATGATTTTTAGTTAACTTGGGGTCAAAAATAGATTTTCTTGAAGTAGTTTCTAGTTAAAACACTTGGTTTAGGTTTCACAGGTTCCTTTCCAGTTTCACTCAGATTGACTTTTTGGGTCAAAACTTGGTATATAAATGTACCCGAAACTTGGGATTTTCTAAATAGGGTAAATCTTGGTGTTGAATTTATTTAAAAACTCGATTTAAAAAATATTTAATTCATACACCATTTTCGAAATAAAATTTTTGGGAGAGTGAAAATAGCTATTTTGAAATTTTATAAAATAGAACTTAGAAAATTTATTTTTGGGTTGTCACATTCTATAATCCTTAAAAGAAGTTCCATCCCCGAAACTTAGGTTAAACAGACAAACTTTCTTAAAACGGAATCTTTCTAGAAACGGTAACAAGAGTTGTAAGATTTAGCTTAGGAACTTTTCTCGGAGTATTTGAAAGAACGGAATATCTGATTATCAAGCAAGCACTCAAACAACTAAGGTACTAAACGAAATCTATCTACTAGAATATACTACCTCATGATTTTTCTCATTACTTTCCTTATTCTTATCGTCCTTACCACTTCTTCGATCCCAACACTTTGAACTTCTACGCTTCTTTCATGAAATTTTTAGTGTTTCATAAACAATTTTCTTCTCACTCACTAGTAACTTGCTATTCTTCACAAGAGTAAGATACTTACAATTCCAATCTAATACAGATCATAGCATCTCTTACTAGGAGTATTAAATACTTCCCTTACGGACCGTTTACCGTCCTCACTCATCACTGATATGTAACATGTAACAAGGTCCAATTCTCATGACACTATCATTATAGCAATCATATCCTCATTACTAACCCTAATCATCATTATCACATAATCCCATCTTTCCTACCATACATGAATACTCATCTTAGAGGTAGGTCAATCCATTGGTTTACTTAGTGGGGTCCAACTCAATCTTGGTTCTCTTTTACTATAGGTTAATCGTAGTGACTCTTTTTCAATCCGAACCGGTGTATTTCTTTTATAATTTCCTTGCTAATTTCAGGCACATGACTTAACCAATTAATGAGTACTTTATCCAAAAGTTCTTGATAATACAAACTATCATTTACTTCACTTGTCAAGTGATTCATGATAGTGTGTCATGCCTCCAATAACAGGAGATCTTAACCATCCCCGCTACTTTTACCAATTAGTTACTTACCTCTTAATAGCTTTGTTCACCTTTTCTACTTCAAGAGAATTCACACGCAACGAGTTACGATCATAGTTCTTCAATACGCTTTAAATAGTTATCCACTTTAGTTGGCAATGTTAACTTATAAGTCTCTTTTCCTGAATCTTTTTCAAAACTTCTTATGGTTCAATAAACTCCGACTTTGATTTCTGCCTTCTTACTAATCTTTACCATTCCCTTTCAAACAAACTCTTAGCATTACTTTCTTTCCTGCCTTAGCCGCGATACATCCTTTCAAAAGTCCTTTGATACAAAGTCTCATTCTCTTTCAAGAAAATCCAATGATTGAATAAATCCTTTAGGTTTACTTCTACCAAACTTAGTCTTTTAACTATTCCATCATTCTAGCATGAGTTCATCTACCTCTTGCTTCATTCTCATTACTATAATCCTTCTTTAAGTTCTCACATATATTATCATTCCTAAATCCACATACTTTTACTTGTCCCTCCTTACTTAATTCATTCCTTAGTTCCTTCGCACCTCATAGGATCATACGACTTACTTACAGCGTTCTTCCTATCGTCTTATATCTCAAGGTCCAATATTACTATCCATCATCTTAAACTCCACTCTTTCAGAGTTCACAACTCCTAGCTCATCTCCTCATTATCTCCTTAAAGATAAATGGAACTGACTTATGTTTATGTATCCCAATCTTAAGTTCCAATTCTCTATGTTCAAAGTTTAACTTTTATTCTTTGAGTTTAACCTTTGAAGATCTCTTCACCATCAATCCAAAAGCATAAGAGTCACAGAACGTTGCACTTCCAAAATCAAATGTATTACTTAGACAAGTATGACGTTCATTAAAAATGTACATGTCTCCACGCTAATTTTTCCGTAGGCGTGTCACCAGCTACATTGTCATTATCATTAGCACTCCTCCAGTTATTCCATAAAGATAGTGATACATGAACCATTGCATCCATTCCAAAGGGTAAACCCTTCCAAACATATTCATTCCTGGTAGTCCAGAGTCCCCAGCATACCATTACAAACTTACACACCAAATTAGCAGTAAAGACCTTCATGCATGAGAAAAACCAATCGGCCAAATCCCCAACAACATGTTGCACTAATGGAGCCCCAACTTACACGACAGTTAGACCACACTGTCTCCACCTTATGACAACTTACAAATAAGTGGTAAGCAGACTCTGTAACACAACCACACATATGGCACATAGTAGTGCAAGGAATCCGTTTCACATTCAAAGCATCATGAGAGGAAAGAAAAGAACATATTAGTTGCCAGCAAAACACCTTAACCTTGGGCGGTACCTGAAGCTTCCAAATTTTTTCCCAAAGGCATTCACCACGAGCTTCCCCCATCAACATTCTATAACATGATTTCACAGTGACACTACCCTTTGGATCTCAATGTCAAACCCAAGAGCCCAAAGGTCTGTGGATGCTAATTGGGATACTTAAGATTTTATCAACAACACAATCATAAAAAAACATCCTTGATGCCAAAGGCTTTGTGGTTGAGCGGTATAGTTGTGGCCCCTCAAACGAGAAGTCTCAGGTTTAAACCTTAGTGTGCTTTAGTATTTAAAAAAAAAAAAAAACATAAGTGCAACTTGACGAAGCATTCTACCACAAACCTATTCCCAACTAATTACTTGGTACAAACAACAACCAAGTTGTTTGCATGTTTCCTTTCCAATAACCGCATACTCATTAATTCAGCCCTAAATTTAAACTATTTTTTAAATTCCTCATTAATCACGCGAGTCAATTTGGTATCACCTTTATACTTACCTAAAACATACATAAAATGTTGGGAAAATGCATAGGAACAAGCTAAGCTCAAGTAAAAAAATAGAGAGATTAAAGAAGAAATATATAGCATTATATTAACGGTCTATTTAGGCTTTCACAAACTATTTAAAATTAACCCAATTTGCAAGAACTATCTACACTATGAAGAACCAAATGGAAAAAATGTCAAATAAGCATTCTAAATAAAGCAAATAGTGCAATTGAAACCCTGAAAGGGAAGCCGGGTAGGTGGTGCATGATTCTCGTACTAAAAGATTACGAATTCGATTCTTACCAATACCCTCTCGGTCAAACACTTCACATAAGGTATTTTTAGTGTGACACCCCGTAATCCAAATTCAATGAAGGGATTAATTGAGTAATTAATCCTAATCCAATTGATAATCTAATTCCTTAAATTCCTGAAAATTTAATAGTAGGGGACTAGTAATTGACTAGTCAACCCAAAGTCAAGTGTTGTACCTAAAGCTTTGTGAGTAATTCCCTTGTTCCCTTACACCTCTTCATTTTAGTAAGGGTAATAAAGACATTTCACCCTATGTTAGAATTGCAAGCTAACCTAGAGGACACTCCTCATTCTTTCCCCTTACACTTTCTAAACTTGAATTCTTCCTTCTCTCTAAAAGTTAGATAGCTTTTCTTCCAAGCCAAGTTGGAGCTTTACCAAATCCTCAAAGTTTGTCTTCAAGATTCCACCTTTCCTACCTTTGAGCATCTAGGAGGGTAAGATCTATGTTTATCTTGTGTTTTTAGTGTTTTCTAAGGTGTCTTTCCTTAAAGATAGAATCTTTATGATCTTTTGGTGTGTTCTTGAAGTGGGTGTGGAAGGTGAACCCTATTAGGAGCTTGGTGAAGTGTTAAGTGAAGGTTTTTGTCTACAAGAGGTAACCCATTCTCTACAAAATCTATTTTGTCTACCTATATGATGATTTCTTGGATTCTACATGTGTTTTGCTATGAAATGTGAGTGTTGATGCATTGTCTTGTGAAAATGCATATCTAGAGCTTGTTATTAGGTTTCTTGTATGCCATTGCTTGGCTATTCGTTTGATTCAAGTCATTTTGTTGTATTTGTGAGATTTGGCATGTTTTGGACTTGAATTTGAGCTTGGAGTTGAAAATCCCCGAAGGGATTAAATTTGGTACAGGAGTGTACCCGCGGGCGGAACGGCGGGCAGTGGCCTACCCGCCGCCCCACCCGCGGGGTACATGGTGGTTTGGGAGGTGGTTCCCGCGAGCGAAACCACGGGTGGGGGTCCACCCGTGGCCCTACCCGAGGGTACACAATGTTGGCTTGTTGCGGATTTGTTTCCCGTGATTCTTTTGACTCGGTATTTGGTCTTTTGACTTCCCGATGTTCTTTTGTGGAACTATTTGAGTGTCTTCTTGATGTTTCGTATGTCTAGAACTATATGGTAGGATTCCATGTAGGTTTTGGTGTCTTGAATCGTGCTAAGTGTTTAACATTGTGATTCGTTGAACCGTGATGAGTCTTGTGTGTTCTTCGGAACTATGTTTGGTTTACCCATTTGATAAGCATGCTAGTTCGGTGTTTAAATGCTAGCGCGTGTGTTGTATGTCCTTTCCTATTGTTGATGATGACTTGTGTTAATCATCGTTGGAGTCGGATTGTGATCCATTCCTTGATTGAGTATGGTTTCATATCTTCGTTGTGATCCGTTGATTGGTTCCTGTTGTGGTGTGGTGTGTGTAGCTGTACCTGGATTGCATGACTAATGGTATGGGACATTAGTCACCAAGGTACAACAGTGGTGCTCGTGGTGGCCATGAGGCGATTATGGAGTTTGTGACCTGTGTGTAAGGTTCACGTATTTGTTAAAGGGTAACATGTGTTACCAAGGCATGTGTTTCCATGTGTGATCGGTACCTTGTGTACTATGAAATCGGTGGTATTGTTGGAGATTGTCGGAGAGGGGACGATGGTCCTCGGGGGAATAAGGTTGGACTTGGTGTACAGGGGTCCTGGAGGTAAAGGTTGGAACTAGATATAAGGTCGGGGGTAGCCATAAGGTTGGAACCGGGCATAAGGAAGGCATCTCAATTCGTGATGGGTGATGTCACGTAGGCTTGTGTAGCCGTTGTTGTGTATTTCTCTATTTGTGACATGTGTTGTCACAAAAGTAGTGTGTTACCGATGGTTGTGTCCGTATTCTCTTGTGTTATGCATGTCGGGTGTTAATCTACTGTGTGATGGTAGATTATACCTTGAGCCGTTCTTGAGTGTCATTATTGCTTCGTGTCGTATTGGGATGTGTTCCCTTATTTTATGTGAGTGCATAGAGCTTTGTGTTGATCTCTATCTCGGCTTTTGAAATTGATATATACTATATCCCGTTTCGCAAATGATTTTGTATACATATAAACTATCTACATATGATATTTCACATGTATTGGTGGGTTACCAGCATAATTCGCTGACCGGGCGTCGTCCCATATATATATCTATGTTTCTTTCAGGTGCTGATTAGATGAGGACGCGGTCTAGAAGCTGTTAGAATAGATCCTGTAACACCCCAGATTTTCAAGACTTTTTTAAAACTTATAATAAAGGTAGAATCTTATTAAATCCCAAGATATAATACAAGCGTTCGGGGTGCTATGCCACACCTGGGCTAGAGAACCCAAGTGCACAGGCTAACTAACTAATATCCTCGAAGTGTGATTACATAAACGTGGCACGCAGGCCGAAAGGGAGACTATCTACTTCTACACTCCAAGTTCTAGCGCGCTCCAGTGACTTAATCTTCTGCCTGAAAGCCAAATATATCTGTTCAGCGAGAGATGCTGGTAACCCACTCCAACGCGTAGAAATACAATACATATAGAGATATATATAGATATACGAAAACCATTTTGAGCATGAAGATATATCCTACGAATTCTAGTTTTAAAACCGGGAATGACTCGACAGATAAGGCCAGACACAAGCAACAGTTATAACAAGCATATGCAGTTCACAACAGATAAGGCAGATAAGGCAAAGCATAAATAATAATCACAACCCAACATAAACAATCCCCAACATAAATCCCATAGTCACATCCCCCCTAAGACACTTGTAATCACAACTCATCCATATCACAACACATAGCACACTTTGTTGGCGCCACAGGACCAATCGCACGCCCATACATGAGGGTCAGCGCATATAGCTCTGACACGGCCCCGCAGAACCCTGCCCCGTATCGCAACACGGAGGGGTCGATCGCAACCGACCGATGAACCGCAGCTCATCATAGTGTTTGATCGCAACCAAACAGTGGACCGCAGCCCAAGAGAATGTCATCTGACCGCAGCCAGGAAAAAGGATGAACCGCAGCTCATATAGAAACGTTTGATCGCAACCAAACGGTGGACCGCAGCCCAAGAGTATCAATCTGACCGCAGCCAGCTTCTGAACCGCAGCTCAGGATAACCAATCCGATCGCAACCGAATTGGGGTAACACACACACATAACACATAGCAAGCACATGCAACCCACATTACACATTGGGAAGGGGGAGAAAACGTATAACAAAACCTATGCGTGACCCATCACATACTAAGAATAGTCCTAAGGGGTTCATACTCTTTCCACCTAGGTTAACGGGATACCAATTCAACTAGCATGCAATATAATAGACTCGTAAACCTACGAACGGTACCCAAAATATCAAACTAGACATAGGCACGATAAACGGAGTCCGTTGGGACACCACGGGGAACAGGGGAACATCAAACGGGGAAGCCGGGAACCCAAGGTGGGGGAATTTCCAGCGGGTAGCCGGTGGGTGGGGGGCCACCCGCCGGCTGCCCGCCGGAAAGTACTGTTCCGGGCAGCGGGTCGCCGGCGGGCAGCTGCTCGCCCGCCGGCTACCCGCTGCCGGGCGGTGTTTCACGGCCGTGGGTAGGTGGCGGGTCCCCTACCCCCCCACCTACCCCCCACTGACTCTTTTCATCACTTTTGCGCCCCGGGAACCATTGTGGAACCCGAAACCATGCTTAGACACCTTACAACGCAATTAACGACAACACGTAGACAATTAACGGATCAAATACGAGAAACGAACGGCACATAACCTATCATGCTTTTCTAGACATAATCAACACCCAAACATGCGATTTCCCCACCCCACAATCCAAGAATCATAACATACGATACAACCTAGGGTTCTAATCACTTTTCTGTCAACAAGAATACGATTCGCCTTCTAATTGCAAGATTCGGTAAGGATAACACATAAGCATCAAGAACATCACACAATTATCAAGAACAACACATAATTATCAAGAATTCCATATAATCATCAAGAACACCATAATTATCAAGAATCTCCCAATATCAAGATTATCAAGATCCCTCATGGGATCATCACGTCAAGCATCAATAATAATCAACAGATCTCGCCATTCACAATAATATGGGGGAAACCCTAAGGGGGAATCATAACTATGAAAATAGGTTTTGTTGAGACATGGGTTACCTCTTAGCCTTAATTAATTCCTTGGCTATGAAGGATCTTTCTTTAAGCTTTCTTGATTTCTTGATTTCTCCTAAGGGGATTCTTGGAACTCTTTGGGTGGTGAGAGATTATTGTGGTGGGGATTCTAGGTGCCTCCTAAGTTCCCTATTTATATATTTAAGACTCCTAGTTAGGGCCTGAATGGTATGCGTTTACTAATTCTATTCCTTATAGGGCTAGGGTTTGTTTTAGGGATAATGGTCCACGGTCCATAGTGGACCATATTAATTAAAGAGGATCCTAATCATAATCTGAATAGTAAAAGGCCTACTTCCATTATTCCTAACAGGCTTAAAGACTCTTATTCGGGCAAGGGTCCACGGTTCATGGTGGACCTTACTAATTAATTAAAGGTGAACCTAACATAATTAAATCATATTTAATTATTATTAACGGGATTAATTAAATAATTAATCCGGGATTGAAGGCCGTAACACGGGGTGTTACACTCTCCCCCCCTTACGAGAAGCTTCGTCCCCGAAGCTTGGAAATCATTGCAGGTTTAACGAGTCAAGAGTAGAACCGTGGTCCTATAGAGAAGGTATTCCACGAGGAAATTGTATACTTGTACGCCTATGCGTGTTGGGTTTTTGGGGACGATTAGGTTTACAGGGCCAAGAGAGTGGGTTTCAAACTTGAGGGCACGGTGAATTCAGGAATTAGGATCAAGTTTTCAAGGTTGCAACTTAGGTTGTGAGGTTGTCACTTGTATGGAATCGTTAAAACATGGGATTAAGAATGGGGTCTGAAGGGTAGAAAGGGTTTTGAAATAAGGAGGGGGCCGATTTTCCGAGGGAGGGAAAGGAATTCGGCTAGGATGGGTTAAGGTTTCTCGATCCCAAGTGAATAATCTGGTTAGATGCTTTGATCACGATGCGTCGACGAGCTGATGATCCTCCTTCCTTGGTGTTGGTACTTGCTTGACTTTAAGATCCTTGTTAAACCTTGGTTCCCATGCTAAGGTTTCATCCTTCTCTTCTTTCTTGAGGGAATTTCCCGTGGTGATTCAACACTTACTTCTTTAATGCGCCCAAGGTCTTGACCAAGTTGAGTCAACCAAGCCAATCTCTTAGGGCGCACTTCCCAAATTCTTCCCAAAGTCTCTTGGGAGTCGATGGACTTTGGGCTGAATTTCTTTTCTTATTGAATTTCATCTTCTCTTTAGTGGATGAAATTCTTAGTAAGACTTCATGTCTTACCCGAGGTTCGGCATTGTTGTGCCCTTTTTGTGTTATTTTTAATGCTGAAGGTGTCCTTGCGTGCCCTTTTTCTTTTTAAAGCGCAGTCGGTTACCAAATCTCGTTGTGGGATGACTCGGCGACTTTACGAGTCGCCTCATTTCCTTGTGGGTCCTTAATGACCCTTGAAGTCTTGGCACGAATGTGCTCTTCACCCTTTTGCTTAGCACCATGGACTACGTAGTTCTTGATTCCATACAACTTGTAAGGAGTCCTCTGATTTGCTCGAACGATGTTCATGGTTTGGAGGAGTCCCGGTCCACCCTTAGCATTTTGACTTTTAAGGTTTTCGTGGGTTCTTAGCACGAGTTCCCAACTCTCCTCCCTGGTTTGCGCAATCCTTTACGCCAAACATCCCTAGTCGGTTGTGTCGTAGGACCCAACTTCAATTACTCGTGCATTGTAATTGATTGTGATTTCCCGATGGTGTTTCGTGCGTCAAGGTCTTTTACGTAGGACACTATGTTTGGGTGGTCCATGGTTCCTTACCCAAGACTCACATTCATAAATCGAGGCACACAAGTGCGCCACAAATCAATAAAATGAGGGGTTAAGAAATCAGCACATTGTACCAGTGGGCGCGAGGTGGGCGGTCGTCCGCCTGCCAAGCTCCTACCAAGGACCCGCCAAGGTCCCGTCAAGGACCCGTTGGGGACCCGCGGGAAAGTGACTAGGAAGAGTCAATTCCTTCGGGAAAGACCCCAAAAATGCACAGATTCATGTCCTGACAAGTCCCATGCCCTTGTGCACAATAAAAGAGACTTGGATACATAGGATGACCCATCGTACAATGTTTATTGATTCTTAAGCACGAGTTCTAGAGGTAGATATACATATATATATATATATATATATATATATATATATATATATATATATATATATATATATATATATATATATATATATATATATATATATATATATATATATATATATATATATATATATCTATGTTTTCTTGGTCTGGGTTAAGGGGTGTAAGAAGTGCAAGGGCTAGGTTTCAAAGTCGAGGGGCGGATAGGGTCGATGTCTCCAAGGTCGTAATACAGGAAGGAAGGTTGCTACCTTGTACGGGTTTGTTTGTAATGAGGGATCAAGAGCGAGGTTTGGAGTGGTAGGACGGATTCTTTAACGAAATGGTACTTGATTGGCAAGGGGAGGGAAAGGGGCTAAGGACTCTTGGCTTCGAGTGATTATGCCTGTTTGGGGCTTGGTTGTGGCGTACAGTAGAACTGGTGATCCCTTTTCCTTGGCTTCGTTTGATTCTAAGATTTTCGTTTGATCTTCTCTTCCCGTGTCGAGGTCCCCTTCGTCTCTATGGCTTCCAGGGGAATTCTCGTGATGGTTTCCGTGTACATTCCCCTCGGATGTCCAGAAGTCTGGACCCAGTCGGTTAGTGGGTCAAATCCCTAGGTCTTGACTCCTAATCCTTGTCGAGGGTTCTTAAGGGTCAAGGGGGGTTTCAGGGTTAGTCTTTCTTGTTCTATTGGGTTTCATCCCTTCCTTGGTGGATGAAATTCTTAGCAAGGCTTTATGTCCTCCTTGAGGTTCGGCCTGTTGCACTTATTTGATGATGTTTTCTGTAGCGAGGGCCCTTGACACATTGAACGTATTTGTTTTCCCGCTCTTGTCAACGCATGGCGTTCTTCGGTGGCGTATGTACCGGCTATGGTTTCTCGTAAAGCCTTCACGGTTTTCGTGCAAGGGTGGGATGATACGTATTCGTAACTTCCACCTACTTCGCCGATTCCTATCTAACAACTTATTTTAATATTGAATCGATGAATGTTGGTTCTTCACGCCCCTGGGCAGGGTAAGGGCTTTATGCTGCTCTACGGTTTTTAACAGGGTTTCCAAACGGAGTGGGGATATGAACTTAGATTAAGGGCGATGATTCCAATGCTCATAACAATTTAGGATTTCCGAGGGTTTGGGTTAGGCGCAACAAAGGGTGAGCAAGGTCGTGACGGTTGTAAATTTGCTCTTAAGGTAATTAAGGATTCGGGGTGGGAGTTTTCAACAAATAGGGGTATCAAGATGCTGGGGTTTCAGGGCGGATGATATTTTAAACTGGGGTGGTGGGGTCGCAAGGTGTCGCGATATACTTACCTTGCGCCCAAGGATTCGACTAATGGTGTCGTTCATTCGCTACTTTAATCGGTGTCCTAGTTCTCCTTCCTGTTTGTTGTAGCCGTAACCCGGGTTTGCCGAGATAAAGCAACTTGTCGGAAGGTGCATGCCATTTGTCTGAATCGGGGGTTATCGTGGTTAACCCTGGGTTGGTGAGTATTGCAGTCCGTTCCTTTTAGCAGTCCTGACGTCTTGATGCAACGTCTTTTCACCGCCTCTTCCAAATCTTCCTTTTCTTTGGTCATGGTCCTTGTCAAGTCTTTTGACGGGAGTTAGGACGAGGCGATTTATCGGGTAAGTGTATGTTACCCAGTTGTTGAAGTAAACTTATCTATTCGCACCCTTACCTGGTGTAGTAAGCGAAGGGGGAGGTTCCTTTAAGTTAGAGAGGGATGAAGTGAGGGGAGGTTATGTGTAGGTTTCACAATCTCACTGCGCGTCCTAAGATTCCTGAATCCTATGTTCCTAAGTACCTAGAGTTCAAGCCTAGTGTCCTAAAGTCCGGTCTTAAGAGTCTTATCCTAGGGTCAAACTTAGGCTCTGATACCAACTGTAACACCCCAGATTTTCAAGACTTTTTTAAAACTTATAATAAAGGTAGAATCTTATTAAATCCCAAGATATAATACAAGTGTTCGGGGTGCTATGCCACACCTGGGCTAGAGAACCCAAGTGCACAGGCTAACTAACTAATATCCTCGAAGTGTGATTACATAAACGTGGCACGCAGGCCGAAAGGGAGACTATCTACTTCTACACTCCAAGTTCTAGCGCGCTCCAGTGACTTAATCTTCTGCCTGAAAGCCAAATATATCTGTTCAGCGAGAGATGCTGGTAACACACTCCAACGCGTAGAAATACAATACATATAGAGATATATATAGATATACGAAAACCATTTTGAGCATGAAGATATATCCTACGAACTCTAGTTTTAAAACCGGGAATGACTCGACAGATAAGGCCAGACACAAGCAACAGTTATAACAAGCATATGCAGTTCACAACAGATAAGGCAGATAAGGCAAAGCATAAATAATAATCACAACCCAACATAAACAATCCCCAACATAAATCCCATAGTCACATCCCCCCCCAAGACACTTGTAATCACAACTCATCCATATCACAACACATAGCACACTTTGTTGGCGCCACAGGACCAATCGCACGCCCATACATGAGGGTCAGCGCATATAGCTCTGACACGGCCCCACAGCACCCTGCCCCGTATCGCAACACGGAGGGGTCGATCGCAACCGACCGATGAACCGCAGCTCATCATAGTGTTTGATCGCAACCAAACAGTGGACCGCAGCCCAAGAGAATGTCATCTGACCGCAGCCAGGAAAAAGGATGAACCGCAGCTCATATAGAAACGTTTGATCGCAACCAAACGGTGGACCGCAGCCCAAGAGTATCAATCTGACCGCATCCAGCTTCTGAACCGCAGCTCAGGATAACCAATCCGATCGCAACCGAATTGGGGTAACACACACATAACACATAGCAAGCACATGCAACCCACATTACACATTGGGAAGGGGGAGAAAACGTATAACAAAACCTATGCGTGACCCATCACATACTAAGAATAGTCCTAAGGGGTTCATACTCTTTCCACCTAGGTTAACGGGATACCAATTCAACTAGCATGCAATATAATAGACTCGTAAACCTACGAACGGTACCCAAAATATCAAACTAGACATAGGCACGATAAACGGAGTCCGTTGGGACACCACGGGGAACAGGGGAACATCAAACGGGGAAGCCGGGAACCCAAGGTGGGGGAATTTCCAGCGGGTAGCCGGTGGGTGGGGGGCCACCCGCCGGCTGCCCGCCGGAAAGTACTGTTCCGGGCAGCGGGTCGCCGGCGGGCAGCTGCTCGCCCGCCGGCTACCCGCTGCCGGGCGGTGTTTCACGGCCGTGGGTAGGTGGCGGGTCCCCTACCCCCCCACCTACCCCCCACTGACTCTTTTCATCACTTTTGCGCCCCGGGAACCATTGTGGAACCCGAAACCATGCTTAGACACCTTACAACGCAATTAACGACAACACGTAGACAATTAACGGATCAAATACGAGAAACGAACGGCACATAACCTATCATGCTTTTCTAGACATAATCAACACCCAAACATGCGATTTCCCCACCCCACAATCCAAGAATCATAACATACGATACAACCTAGGGTTCTAATCACTTTTATGTCAACAAGAATACGATTCGCCTTCTAATTGCAAGATTCGGTAAGGATAACACATAAGCATCAAGAACATCACACAATTATCAAGAACAACACATAATTATCAAGAATTCCATATAATCATCAAGAACACCATAATTATCAAGAATCTCCCAATATCAAGATTATCAAGATCCCTCACGGGATCATCACGTCAAGCATCAATAATAATCAACAGATCTCGCCATTCACAATAATATGGGAGAAACCCTAAGGGGGAATCATAACTATGAAAATAGGTTTTGTTGAGACATGGGTTACCTCTTAGCCTTAATTAATTCCTTGGCTATGAAGGATCTTTCTTTAAGCTTTCTTGATTTCTTGATTTCTCCTAAGGGGATTCTTGGAACTCTTTGGGTGGTGAGAGATTATTGTGGTGGGGATTCTAGGTGCCTCCTAAGTTCCCTATTTATATATTTAAGACTCCTAGTTAGGGCCTGAATGGTATGCGTTTACTAATTCTATTCCTTATAGGGCTAGGGTTTGTTTTAGGGATAATGGTCCACGGTCCATAGTGGACCATATTAATTAAAGAGGATCCTAATCATAATCTGAATAGTAAAAGGCCTACTTCCATTATTCCTAACAGGCTTAAGACTCTTATTCGGGCAAGGGTCCACGGTTCATGGTGGACCTTACTAATTAATTAAAGGTGAACCTAACATAATTAAATCATATTTAATTATTATTAACGGGATTAATTAAATAATTAATCCGGGATTGAAGGCCGTAACACGGGGTGTTACAGATCCCCTTTTCTTTATGATGTTTCGGGCCTGCGTGCCTTTGGTTAGACTTTAGACGTTATGTCGTTGATATTGTTTTTGAGATAGCTGGATTATGATGCAGATGTTTACGCCTGTGCGTTCACTGTTGAGTGAGCGTGGCATAGCACTCTATGTTTTACATATATTTCATGCTTAAGTCTTCCGCTGTGTATGCTTTTATGGTTAGAATTATCTGCATGTTTAAGGATCAAATTCGTATGGAAATCGGGGGTGTTACATTTAGTGCAGTTTACTTTTCCTATGTGATTTATAGACTTAGACGTTGTTAGTATTATTTTTTTTTTAATTTTTTTTTAGGAATAAAGTGTAATGGTTTTGATATGCCAAATATGTATTTGTAGATCCCCCAAATTTTATTTCTTAGGTCTAGTAGAGTCTTAGACCATGATCGGGAAATTATTTTGGAAAAGAGAAAAATAGAGGAAGATGCATGAAAATAGAAGAAGAAGATATAAAGCCTAAAATCAAGAATTTGTCTGGAGAAAATGACAAAAGGAAGAAGAAGATGAATGATACAATATTCACGTCATTGTTACTCAAAGAAATATCCCAGAAGAATTTTCGTGAAGAAAATTAAGATTGGAAGAATGCATGAAATTGACTTGGAGATCAAGCATCTATGGAAAGAAAGGAGTATATCAAAGAAGATTGGAGATTTAATCAATAATTGTATAGACGAAGTGGATAATGCTTGATATGTTATGCGAAATGGCTCAAGTTTGAATCTCACCATCAACAATTTTACAGGGTAAAATTCGAGAAGCCAAATCTAATTAAGTCTGATGGAGTTGGGCGCTAATTACATGTGGAGTGGAATTTGGGAAGCAATTTCACTTGGGTGGAGTTGGGCGCCAATTACAAGTGGAGTGGAATTTGGGTGGCAATTGAGAAGCAATTGCACTTGGGAGCCGATTTCATAGCAATTGAAATTATCAATTCAAGTTGGGAGCCGATTTCATAGCAATTGAAATTATCAATTCAAGTTGGGAGCTCCCAATTGAGATTGTAGTATGGTCCCCATTCCCAATTGAGATTGTAGTATGGTCCCCAATTTCAAAATGGGGACCAATTAAAAGAAGACATTGAGATTGTAGTATGGTCCCCAATTTCAAAATGGGGAGCAATTAAAAGAAGACATTGAGGAGCAATTAAAAGAAGACATTGAGGAGCAATTGAATTGAGATGAAATTCAATACCAGGAGAAGATTGGGTGCCAATTACAAGTCAAAGTCAATTGGGAGCATTGGGAGGCAATTGAAAGCACCAGGAGAAGATTGGGCGCCAATTACAAGTCAAAGTCAATTGGGAGCCAATTACGAAGGAGAAATTCAAATTGGGTGCCAATTACAAGTCAAAGTCAATTGGGAGCCAATTACAAAGGAGAAATTCAAATTGGGTGCCAATTACAAGTCAATTGCAATTGGGTGTCAATTACAAAGGAGAAATTCAAATTGGGTGGAAGTTCACAACCAGTTTGAAGTCTGAGAACACCCAGACGTGAGAATGAAGAAGATGAAGATGAACTTACAGTAAAAATATTCTCACAAGGAAAAATACAAGTTTTACTAGTATGGGATTAAATTGAAGAATATTTTTAAATCTCAAAGATTCAATGACCACTTCAGAGCTAATCAGAGAAGCCGTTTCTACACCCAGATATTCCCACTCAACGTTAAACCAGAGGAATATCAGATGAAATTTGGGAAACCATTCGCATGGAGTTCAAGCTCTCAAACGGCATGTTTATCCTTTCTGACACCTTTGCAGAAGATAAGATAAGATCTCTGACAAAAAGATACAAGATTTCAAAAATGAGAGCGTCTCTTTCCAACGGACAGATTCTCATTACCAGCTATAAAATGATGAAGATATGAAGACTTGAAGAACTGGAGAAGAGCAGTTGAGAAAATCACGAACAAGAGAGCAGAAAATACGAACTCATCAAGGAGATCGAATAGAGCAATTAAGCTTAAAAGAGCATAGAGCAAAAATCTCATTTTGGTACAGAGCATACCAAAAATCTTCAAGAGAGAAGTGAGAAAAGAAAAAGAACTCAAAGAGCTTCAAAAGAGAAATATTCTGAGAGTTCTTAAACAGAGCAAAAATATCAAGTGCTTTACTTGATATACTCAAAGAGAGAAAACACTCAGAGCTATCAAGAGAAATCATTCCAGAGTGTTTATCTTCATCAAAGAGACCTGCGCATCATTGAAGATCAACTACAGAGTCTCAGAAGTTGGAAGCAAGACAACACTTGTTTTGGAGCAAACCAAGAGAAGGGAGGAAAGTAGCACGGAGCTGTGAAATCCTGGATTGTCACACGGAGCTGTGAGATCCGAAGCAGCAGTGTCGGAGGCACTGGGCGTGATTAGTGCGGGCTTTGTGATCAAAGCACTAGATCACGGGATACGTTTCTACTGTAGTGTGGAAGACGGGGGGAAAGTAACGCGGAGTCGTGAAATCCTGGGATAGTAGTGCGGCGACGTGAAACCCGAAGCAGCAGTGTGGTGTCACTGGGCGTGATTAGTGCGGGCTTTGTGATCAAAGCACTAGATCGATCACGGAAATTCATTGTATCTTGGAACCAAGGAGTGGTAGATATAGTGAATTGCTCTTGGAGAGAAGAGCAAGTGGAGTAAGAGGATTACACCACCTCGCAAACCACTATAATTGTCTTGTGTTCTTTACTGCTTTCTTTACTTACTGCTCTTTACATATTCGCTCTACACGAGATATACTGCTCACACAATCTCACACACACTTTATCTTTATTTAATTCCGTTGTGCACCATACTCTAACAATCTAGTTAAGAGTTTTGGTTTATCTCTGGCTTAGCAATTGTTGTGCTGTGCGAAAAAGTTTGAAAGTCTATTCACCCCCCCCCCCCCTTCTAGACTTTCACCTTACCTCTTTTGGGACCAACAATTGGTATCAGAGCCTGTAGTCTATTTGAGTCAGTTTATACCAACCTTTGGTATTAAAACACGTTGCCCAACTGGGTTAACTGTTTTTGACTGCTAGGCTGATCCATTCTACAAAGTGTGTGAATTGGATTAATCTTTCATATCTCTCGTGATGATGATGAAGAAAGATTTAGCTCAAAATCTATTATTCTCACTTGATAAATTTGATGATTGGAAAGTTCGTATGCAAGTACACTTATCGGCTTTACACGATGAAATGTGGGAAGTTATTTCCACTGGCCCTATAGAAATATTAAAAGTTAATACAGCATTTGTTATATCCCCAGATGCTCCACAGTACGTACAAAAGCCAAAACCGGAATGGACATCGGACGATAGAACGCGGAATAATCTTGACAATATTGCCAAGGATATTCTATTCAAAGCCGTTGATGATACAATATTTCCGAAGATCCGAAAGTGTGCCACTACCAAAGAAATATGGGAAACTCTCATCAAGATTGGCGAAGGAGATGAACAAGAAAAAGACAATAAGCTCACAATCGCCATGAAGAAGTTTGAAGATTTCAAAATGCTCTCAAATGAAAGTGTTGCAGACATGGAAGCTCGAATGATCAAAGTTCTTGGAGAGATTAGTGATCTTGGCAAAAATATTAGCCAAAAAGAAATTAAACTAAAAATCCTTCGAGGCTTACCATCTGCATGGGATATGAAGGTTACGGCTATGCGCGATAACCGAGATCTAAGAATGTTGTCTACAGACAAATTATTTCGTGATCTAAAAGCATATGAGTTCGAAATGAAGGCCAAAGATGATGATGTTCATGAAGCTCGAAATTCTGCTCTAATGGCCGAACAACCGTCAACCTCCAGGTCAGTAGAAAATAATGTTGATTTTATGACTGACGAACAATTTGCTCTTTTTATCAAAAAGTTTAGAAGGTTTATGCGAAAAGGAGACAACAAAAATTCTGCTCGTGGAAAATTCATCTCTCGCATAACACAAGAAGAAAAAGTCGAAGAAAATAAGGATTTATGCTACAATTGCCGCAAACCCGGACATTTTAAAATAAATTGTCCATATCCGATCGTTAGCAAGTATCAAGGCAAAAATATTGAATCTACGCCGAACAAATCCGAAAGCAAAAGGTTCAAGCGCGACAAAAGAAAAGCTCTCGTTAGCAACGAACCAAACGAAAATGATGATTCGGAGAATTCATCATCAAGCGATGAAAGTTCATGTTCGGATGATGATACGGTGCTAGTATGCAAGTCAATTGAGTTGAGTACAAGTGAAGATTGTCTTATGGCTCTTGAAGCAGAGGAAGAAGAGGTAACATCTAATTCTTTCAATTCTGTTAATTCTTCTTTTTCTCGTGAATCAATTGACAATCTAATGCGAGAATGTCAAGAAATTATGCTCACTCATCCTCAATTCAAGGAGCGCAATAATATTCTAATTCTTGAAAAAGAAGATATGAATAAAAAATTGTAAGATGCTTTACTTGAAGTGAGTAAATTGAAGAACGAAAATATTCATCTTCAAGAAGAGTGTAAAGCAAGAGAGGTTCGAGAACATAATCTTAGAGCTACTATTGCTACGTTCACTAATTCGTCTAAAATAATAGATAAAATTGTGAGCATGCAAAAGTCATCAGGAGATAGAACCGGAATCGGTTATGACTCCACATGTTCTCAAACCCCTCAAAATCTGACTAATTCTACTACTACTTTAAATAATAAAGTTCAAGTGGTAAAATTTGTTAAAAGTCAGAATAGCACGATGAGACAAGGACTTGGCTATCAAACAAAAGCAAAGTTGAATGTTGAAAGGCCGAAACAATTCTATGATACGGCAAAGCAACAAAAATTCATCAAGCAAAGATATGTCAAAGAGTCAAGTGCAAAAAGATTTCACAGAAAAGAGGGAAGCTTTTCTAGAAATAAAGTTGGGAGATTTTATCCCACTCAAAAGGATTGGTTGTGCAATAGATGTAATGCTTTTTATAGACCAAAACAACCATTCTCTTCCCAGGTGCCAAAATATAAAAATGATTTTCAAAACCCGGCACCAAAAATGTTTTCTAAAGTGAGTTATGATTATCGTGTCTCAAATGGTTACAAATCGCCTCATCTTAATTCAATAAGATCTAGGTGGGTTTGGTTACCAAAAATCACTAACAGTAAAGGACCCAAGCAAGTATGGGTACCTAAATTTAATTAATCTTTTTTGCAGGATGTTTGGTACATCGATAGTGGTTGTTCACGCCACATGACTAGAAATAAATCATATCTAGTGAATTTCAAAGAAATCGATGGACCAAAAGTTATATTCGGAGGAAATCAAAATTATGGAATCACAGAAGGAGTTGGCACAATCAAGAAAAATGGATTGAAGATTGAAGATGTTTCTTTCGTTGAATGCTTAAAATTTAATTTGTTGAGCACCAGTCAATTTTGTGATAAAGGCTATCTTGTAGAATTTTCAAAAGATAATTGCCTAATCAAAAATGAACTCACAAATGAGATTGTAATCTCTGGAAAAAGACGAAAGAATATGTATGTTGTTGATTGGAGCACAAGCAAAGATTCAGTGTGCTTAATGACCAGAAATTCAAATGAAGCTAATTGGGAATGGCACAAAAAGCTCAACCACTTAAACTTCAAGACTATCAATCAGCTTGCAAAGAAGAATCTAGTAGAAGGCTTGCCAGATATTATCTTCAAGAAGGACCAAGTGTGTGATGCATGTCAACGCGGAAAGCAAATCAAATCATCATTCAAATCAAAGACACACGAGTCAACGTCAAGACCGCTAAGCTTACTACATATGGACTTATTTGGACCGGTTGATCCAATAAGTGTAAGTGGTAAGAAATATACTCTCGTTATTGTTGATGATTTTTCCAGGTACACTTGGACCGTATTTCTCAAGAAGAAAAATGAAGTTGAGCAAGTTCTACCGAAGCTGTTGAAACAACTATAAAATGAGAAAGAATTGCAAATATCAAAAATACGAACGGATCGCGGAACCGAGTTCGTGAATGGAGTTATACAAGCTTTTTGCAATTCACATGGAATTTCTCATCAAGTATCTGCCGCAAGAACACCGCAACAAAACGGTGTTGCCGAAAGAAGAAACCGGACGCTCAAAGAAGCCGCACGAGTGATGATAAGTGCTGCCGGTATCCCGAAACGATATTGGGCGGAAGCTATCAACACTGCTTGCTACACGCAAAATCGAAGCATGATCCATAAGCAGTACAAGAAGACGCCATACGAGCTATATAAAGGGAGAAAACCAAATATCGGTTATTTTCATATTTTTGGATACAAATGTTTTATTCATATTAATGATAAATTGCATCTAAAAGCTTTTGATGAGCGTGCAGATGAAGGAATTTTTCTAGGATATTCAGCTACCAGCAAGGCGTTTAGAGTTTTGAATAAAAGATCAATGGTGGTTGAAGAATCCATACACGTGGTATTTGATGAAAAATCACAGATCAAAAATGATGCACTGGACGAAGAAATTGCACAAAATGGTAACAAGTGTTATATTGATTTTTGTGATACTAATGATACGTGTGAAGATGATGTGTTGCAGGGAATGGATGAGTTGGAAATTAATTCTCTAGAAAATCTCATCCCTCATCCAGAAGAAGTTGGAAATTCTTTTAATAATAATTTTGGTGGTGTTGCCTCACGTGATAATGAGGATGCAGTACGGGTTCCAGTTTGTGATCAAGTTGCATGTGAAGTTGGTAATCAATTTCAAGAAGAATTAAATAATGAAATTCGAATCAACACTGGCAGTTCACAACAAATGGATCCACCCAGTACCATGCACCCATTTGAACCAGATTTAAGATGGCTCAAAAATCACCCTCCAGAATTAATTATTGGGAGTATTCATGAAGGCGTGAAAACGAGATCATCTACCATGGAAGCATTGTTCACGTGTTATCTATCTCAAATTGAACCAAAAGAAGTTGACGAAGCTCTAAATGATCCGGATTGGATAAATGCTATGCAAGAAGAGCTCGATCAATTCAAACGAAATGATGTTTGGGAACTTGTTCCAAGACCGGCGAACCACAATGTTGTAGGAACCAAATGGGTCTTCCAGAACAAAGCAAACGAAGAAGGCGTGATTGTTAGGAATAAAGCAAGGCTCGTTGCAAAAGGATACTCTCAAGAAGAAGGAATAGATATTGATGAAACTTTTGCACCGGTAGCCCGACTTGAAGTAATCAGAATTTTCCTAGCCTACGCCGCACACAAAGATTTCACTGTTTATCAAATGGACGTGAAGAGCGCATTCTTGAATGGTCTACTCGAAGAAGAAGTTTATGTCGAACAACCCCCAGGTTTTGAGGTAAAAGGCGAAGGTGATAAAGTCTACAAACTTAAAAAAGCATTGTATGGGTTGAAACAAGCACCTCGAGCTTGGTATGATACCTTGTCAATGTTCTTGATAAGCTGTGGATTCACCAAAGGCCTTGTTGACAAAACTCTATTTAGAATTCAAGATGGTGATCATATTTTATTAGTGCAAATATATGTTGATGATATTATTTTTGGAAGCACTAACAATTCTTTGTGTGAGAAATTTTCGAAGCTTATGCAGAATAAATTCGAAATGAGCATGATGGGTGAATTGAATTACTTCTTGGGCTTACAAGTCAAACAACTGAAAGAAGGAGTATTCATCAATCAAGCAAAGTACACCCGCGACTTGATAAAGAAGTTTGGCCTTGATGGAAAATCATCGATCAAAATTCCAATGAGCACACATCAATAAGGCTAGACAAAGATGAAGATGGAAAGGATGTCGATCAAACAAAATATAGAGGAATGATTGGTTCTCTTCTATATCTTACTGCAAGCAGGCCGGACATTTCTTATGATGTGGGAGTGTGTTCAATGTTGGATTGTGGTATCCAAAAGTTCTTGGGGGGAAGGCTTGTTTCTTGGTTCAGCAAAAAGCAAAATTCCATCGCAACTAGTACCGCCGAGGCCGAATATATTGCTGCAAGAAGTTGTTGTGCGCAAATTTTGTGGATGAAGCAACAATTGAAGGATTACGGAGTTAATTGTGATGACGTTAGTATTTATTGTGATAATACTAGTGCAATCGCTATCACTCACAATCCAGTGCTTCACTCAAGAACCAAACATATCGACATTCGACATCATTTTATAAGGGATCACGTTGAAAAGAAAAATCTGAAGATCGAATATATCCCTACGAAAAACCAAGTTGCTGATATTCTCACGAAGCCTTTATGCGAAACGAGATTTTCTACCTTAAGGCACAAGTTGGGAATGATCGAAATGAGCTAAATATCACTGAACTTAATCTCTCAATTTAAATGTGACACCCCAAAAATCCACACTCCAATCCATGAATTAATTGAGTAATTAATTCTATTTCTTTTGAGGAATTGATTCCTAAAATCCTGATTTTTAATACTCAAGGACTAGTATTTGACTAGTCAATCTTTATGTTGTGTTGTACCTTGTGCTTTGAGGGGAGTTCCCTTGTTCCTTACACTTTCTAAAGGTTAGTAAGGGTAGCCTTGTCTTTTCACCAAGAGTTAGTATTGTATCCTAACCTAGAAGACTTCTTCATTTCATTCCTTACAATTCCTAGAAAATATCTCTACCTTCTCTCTAGAATAGAAGTGTAGCTTATTCTCCAAGCCAAGTTGAGACCCTTGTCAAGATTCCAAGTTTTGCTTCCAAGATTCAACCTTTCACCTATTTGGGCATCTAGAAGGGTAAGATCTAAGCTTGTCTAGTCTTTTTGGTTCCATCTTAGTTGTCTTTTTCTTAAAAGTAAGATCTTTTGGTTTGATCTTGAAGTGGGTTTGAGAAGTAAGCCTTGTGGAGAGCTTGTTGTGGTGTTAGTGAAGTCTTTTGGTCTTCAAGAGGTAACCCATGCTCTACAAAACCTATTTTGCTTACCTATATATGATTTCTTGGATTCCACTTGTGTTTTGCTATGAAATGTGAGGGTTTATGCATTTATCTTGTGATATTGCATATCTAGAGCTTGTGTTTAGGGTTCCTTGGTGCCATTGCTTGGCATTTTCCTTGGTTCAAGTCATTTTGTTGTGTTTGGTGAGATTTGGCATGTTTTGGACTTGAATTTGTGTTTGGAGAAGAAAATCCCCGAAGGGATTGTTTTACACAGGAGCATGCACCCGCGGGCGGAACGGCGGGGAGAGCCCTACCCGCCACCCACCCGCAGGTACATGGGAATGTGGGTGGTGTACCCGCGGGCAGAACCACGGGTAGGGGCCTACCCGTGGGTCCACCCGTGGGGTACACGGTGATGTTTGGTTGAGATTTGTTCCCCGTGATTTGGTTGTCTTGGTGTTTGATCTTTTGGCTTCCCGATGTTCTTTTGTGGAACTATTTGAGCGTCTTCTTGATGTTTCGTAGGTCTAGAACTATATGGTAGGTATCCATGTAGGACTTTGGTGTCTTGAATCGTGCTAAGTGTTCAACATTGTGTTTCGTTGGACCAAGAGGTGTCTTGTGTGTTCCTCGGAACTATCTTGAGTTTCCCCGTTGATAAGCATGCTAGTTTGTTGTCTTAATGCTAGCGTGTGTGTTGTTTGTACCTTCTGTTTGGTTGATGATAACTTGTGTTATCCATCGTTGTTGTCGTTGGGTTGTGACCCGTTCCTTGATTGAGTATGTTTCATACCTTCGTTGTAATCCGTTGTTTGACTCTCGTGTGAGTGGTGGTGCGTGTGTGGCTCTACCTGGATTGCACGATTAGTGGTATGGGACACTAGTCACCAAGGTATTGCAGCGGCCCTCGTGGTGGCCGTGACGTGATTATGGAGTTGTGGCCTGAGTGATGGGTCCACGTGATTGGGGGATAACATGTGTTATCCGGGCATGTGTTGCCGTGATTGGTGGTGGTTCGTTGGTGGTTATAGGAGGGGGACGACGGTCCCGGCGGAATAAGGTTGGACTTGGCTGTACAGGGGATCTTGGAGGTAATGGTTGGCTTGAAGGTACAAGGTTGGGGGTAGCCATAAGGTTGGAACAGGGCATAAGGAAGGCATACCAAACTCGCGATGGGTGATGTTGCGAGGGCTTTTAAAGCCGGTGTTGTGTGATCTTCTCTCGCGACGTGTGTAGTCACGGAGGCTTGTGTTGTTTTGGCATGTGTTGTCGTTGGGTGAGTCTTTATCCTTGTGTGTGGTTAACCTTTGTGGTTTGGGATGTGTTCCCGGTGTTATCCTTGTGAGTGGTGAGTCTTGTGTTGTCTTTTGATCTTGGCTTTTGACTTATATATATGTATTCCGTTTCGAAAATGGTTTTTATATCTTATATCTACTATTTATGATACTTAACGGTATTGGTGGGTTACCAGCATTATTCGCTAACCGGGCGTCATCCCAATGTTTATCTTTGTATCTTTCAGGTGGTGTTTAGACGAGAGTGATGTCTAGAGCCTGGTAGCTTAGCACCTTTGTGTTTTTGTGGCTTGTGCGCCAATGTTTTTAGACTGTTTAGATTGATGTATTGGGATAGTATTATACACTTGCAGATTGTTGCCTTAGCGTTACCTAGTGTGGTATACGTGGCATAACACCCCTTTTTGGATTTCTTTTATCCAGTTTCCGTTTATCTTCCGCTGTGCTAGTTTTGTTGTTAATCTGCTTGTGTTAGGGCTTCAATTGGGGGGTGTTACAGTTGGTATCAGAGCCTAGGTTTTGAGCCTAGGAAGAGTTAAGTCTAGACTTTCTAAGTGGTTAAGTGTGTTTTGAGACCTCTAAGCGACCTTAAGAAGCTGAGTGTTAAGCTTAGGACTCTAGGTTGCGCGGTGAGATGTGTGTTGTTTTCTGTCTTGCTTGTTTGCTCTTGTTGGTAACCTCGTTGTTGTAGCAGAAGTCTGTGATGCCTCCTCACCAGCGAACCTCAGTGTTTGAAGATGTGGGTGAAGTGGTTAAGAAATCTCGGTTGACCGAAGCTAGCAATGCTTCTGGGGTGATTGAGCGGTGGATCCGGAGTGGTACGTCCACAAGAGTAAGTCCTAGTGCAGCGACTTTTCCAGCACACCATGATGTAAGAGAGTATGGGAGGATAGAGGTTCATCATCCGGCGGTAGGGTCATCTCAAGAGAGGGTGCTCACCTTAAATGAAGTTCGAACAAGTGACAATGACGTAGTAGTGGGAACCTTCCTTGTGCAATCTGTGCCAGCAACAGTCTTGTTTGATTCAGGGGCATCTAACTCGTTTATATCACCCGGCCTCGTGAAGAAGTTGGGCTTGTCTGGAGGCACGGGAGTGAGGTTTAACGTGAAGGTAGCATCGGGAGAAGTTAGGGATGTGTGACCGTCTCTTTGAGGGCATCAAGATCTACATCAAAGAAGAAGAGTTCCCTAGTGATCTAATCCAGTATGACTTGGACGGGATGGATGTGGTCTTAGGTATGGACTGGTTGGGGCGGTTTAGAGCCCAAATCTTGTGCAAGATCAGAAGGTGGTGCTACGAGGACCCAGCGGGAAAAGAGTGTCATACCGTGGAAAGATGGAAGAACCCGGAATTAAGCTGGTATCCATGACAAAGATGAAGAGGTATATGGATAAAGGCAATGAGTTGTACTTGTGTTCGGTCGAGAACTTGAAGGCAAAAGGAGAGGTAGCTCAATCTATTCCCATAGTCCGTGAGTTTCTTGATGTTTTTCCCGAAGAAATACCTGGTATGCCTCCTACTAGAGAAGTGGATTTCTCAGTGGACCTTATGCCAGGCACTGCACCCATCTCTAAAGCCCCGTATCGTTTGGCTCCGCCTGAAATGCAAGAGTTGAAGTCTCAATTACAAGAACTCCTTGATAAGGGTTATATCCGGCCAAGTACATCGCCATGGGGAGCTCCGGTTTTGTTTGTAAAGAAGAAGGATGGAAGCATGAGGTTGTGTATCGACTACCGGGAGCTGAACCAAGTTACCATCAAGAACAAATACCCTCTCCCAAGAATAGATGACTTGTTTGATCAACTCCGTGGCGCGGGAGTGTTTTCCAAAGTTGATTTGAGGTCAGGATACCATCAGATAAAGGTAGCAGACAAGGATATTCCTAAGACTGCGTTTCGGACTCGGTACGGTCACTACGAGTTTACAGTTATGCCGTTTGGGATGACTAATGCCCCTGCAGTTTTTATGGATCTGATGAACAGAGTGTTCAAACCCCACCTCGACGATTTTTTGATCGTGTTTATCGACAATATTTTGGTCTATTCGAAAGATAAGAGATAGCATGTTGGACATCTTCGGACGGTACTTCAAATCTTAAGGGAGAAGCAGTTGTATGCCAAGTTCTCTAAGTGCGAATTCTGGAAAGACAGTGTGACGTTTCTAGGCCACGTGATTGATAGTATAGGGATTTCTGTGGATCCGGACAAGATACGGGCAGTGAAGGAATGGACTGTACCTTCATCGGTGTCGGAAGTAAGAAGTTTTCTTGGTTTTGCGGGTTATTATCGAAGGTTTGTTTTGGATTTCGCCAAGGTGGCTCAACCTTTGACTAAGTTACTAAGGAAAGAAGTGTCTTTCTTTTCGGATCAAGCTTGTGAGTTAGCATTTCGAGATTTGAAGGAGAGGCTCACGACTGCACCAGTCTTAATATTGCCATCAGGGACGAAAGGGTTTGAGGTATATAGTGATGCGTTCAAGAAAGGACTAGGTTGTGTGTTGATGCAAAATGGGAGAGTGATTGCTTACGCCTCACGTCAGCTTAAAGTTCACGAAGAGAATTACCCTACCCACGATTTGGAATTGGCCGCTGTGGTGTTTGCTTTGAAAATTTGGAGACATTATCTTTATGGGGTGCGTTGCAAGATCTTCACGGATCACAAGAGTCTCAAATATATCTTCACCCAAAAGGACCTCAATATGCGACAACGAAGGTGGTTGGAGCTCATCAAGGACTATGAGTTAGATATTCAGTATCACGAATGGAAAGCTAACGTAGTAGCGGACGCCTTAAGTCGGAAATCGAAGCATACCGCTAGCTCTATTTGGGTGGTGGCGGATGAGCTTTGTAAGGAGCTTCAACGGATGAGCTTGGAAGTGGTGGAACAGGGAAATGTGGAGGCAGAAGTTCGTTGCTATAACTTAAGGATTGTACCTACATTTTTGGGGGAAATTAAGGATGAGCAGCAAAAGGATGCGTTTTTGACCAAGGTAAGGGATGACCTAGCTAAAGGAAAAGGGGGACCGTTTGAGTTATCTGTGGATGGGGTGTTGAGGTACAAAAGTCGTGTATGCATACCCGCGTCATGTGATTAGTGGAAGTGGCAGATTTTGGAAGAGGGTCATAACACACCCTATTCGGTTCACCCCGGGGGAGACAAGTTATACAAAGATGTGAAAGGCTTCTTCTGGTGGCCTAATATGAAGAAGGAAGTTGCAGAGTTTGTTGGGAAATGCCTTAACTGTCAGAAAGTAAAAGCGGAGCGTTGTAAGGTAAAGGGGTTGGTACAACCATTAGAAATTCCACAAGGAAAGTGGGATTCTATATCTATGGATTTCGTGGGAGGACTACCGACGACCCGTTCGGGTAAGGACAAAATCTGGGTAATAGTTGATCGTTTGACTAAGACTGCCCGCCTTATCGCAATGAAGGAGACCTGGACAATGACACAGTTGGCTCAAGCTTATGTCAACCAAGTGGTAAAGTATCATGGAGTTCCGAGGGATATTGTCTCCGATAGGGATTCATGGTTCTTGTCTCAATTTTGGAAATCTTTGCGAGCAGCTCTTGGAACTAAGCTAAGTCTCAGTACAGCTTTCCACCCAGCCACCGATGGACAAACAGAAAGGACTATACAGACTATCGAAGATATGTTGAGAGCTTGTATGTTAGATTTTCAAGGGTCTTGGGAGGACCATCTGGATTTGATAGAGTTCTCTTACAACAACAGTTATCATTCGAGTATTCGCATGGCACCTTATGAAGCTCTCTATGGACAGAAGTGTCGCAGCCCGCTTTGTTGGGAGGATCTTGTCAATCCGATAGTGTTGGGGCCACAATACTTGTTGGACACATCCGAGAAAGTTAAACAGATTCAGGAAAGGATGAAAGCGGCCCAGAATCGTCAAAAGTCTTATGCTGATTTGGCTAGAAGACAGGTGGAGTTCTCGGTTGGGGATAAGGTTTGGTTGAAAGTATCTCCCACCCGGGGAGTAATGCGGTTTGGGAAGAAAGGGAAGTTGAGCCCTAGGTTTATAGGCCCGTATGAAATCCTGGAGAGGATTGGGAGTTTGGCTTACCGTTTGGCGTTGCCTTTGGAGTTGGATAGAGTGCATAATGTGTTTCACGTGTCGCAGCTTAAGAGATATGTTCATGATCCGGCTCACATTTTACCACCAGAAGTAATACAGTTAGATGAAGATTTGTCCTACGAAGAAAGGCCGCTCAGAATTTTGGACTTCAAGACTCGGGACACTCGTAGGAAATCTGTTAAGATGGTGAAGGTTTAGTGGTCACATCATGGGGTTGAGGAAGCTACTTGGGAGCTGGAGGCATGCGGGAGCGGTACCCTGAGTTGTTTGTGGAAGGTATCTCATTTTTCTAGGTTGTTGTGTGCTTTGTGTGCTTGCTTGTTTTGCTTGTTGCCTTGTTGATTAGCTAGTGTGCTAGTTGGTGTTTGGAGTTAGTTGTTGAGTTCTTGGTTGTTGGCTAGAAGTTGGTTGTTGAGTTGAGGTTAGAGTTCTTGATGCTCAATCTATCCGTTCTTTTAACTCTTGACCAATCCTTGAATTCGTAATGTCTTCTTCTTTGCTTTGGAACCCTTGTGAGTACTTTTGGAGTTTTGACCAAAAGAGTTGTTCTTGAAATTTCTTGTCACAATTTCGTTTCCTTGTTACCATTCGCTTTTAATTCGTTGTGCCCAAGTTTCGGGGACGAAACTTCTTTGAAGGGGGAGAGGATGTGACACCCCAAAAATCCACACTCCAATCCATGAATTAATTGAGTAATTAATTCTATTTCTTTTGAGGAATTGATTCCTAAAATCCTGATTTTTAATACTCAAGGACTAGTATTTGACTAGTCAATCTTTAAGTTGTGTTGTACCTTGTGCTTTGAGGGGAGTTCCCTTGTTCCTTACACTTTCTAAAGGTTAGTAAGGGTAGCCTTGTCTTTTCACCAAGAGTTAGTATTGTATCCCAACGTAGAAGACTTCTTCATTTCATTCCTTACAATTCCTAGAAAATATCTCTACCTTCTCTCTAGAATAGAAGTGTAGCTTATTCTCCAAGCCAAGTTGAGACCCTTGTCAAGATTCCAAGTTTTGCTTCCAAGATTCAACCTTTCACCTATTTGGGCATCTAGAAGGGTAAGATCTAAGCTTGTCTAGTCTTTTTGGTTCCATCTTAGTTGTCTTTTTCTTAAAAGTAAGATCTTTTGGTTTGATCTTGAAGTGGGTTTGAGAAGTAAGCCTTGTGGAGAGCTTGTTGTGGTGTTAGTGAAGTCTTTTGGTCTTCAAGAGGTAACCCATGCTCTACAAAACCTATTTTGCTTACCTATATATGATTTCTTGGATTCCACTTGTGTTTGGCTATGAAATGGGAGGGTTTATGCATTTATCTTGTGATATTGCATATCTAGAGCTTGTGTTTAGGGTTCCTTGGTGCCATTGCTTGGCATTTTCCTTGGTTCAAGACATTTTGTTGTGTTTGGTGAGATTTGGCATGTTTTGGACTTGAATTTGTGTTTGGAGAAGAAAATTCCCGAAGGGATTGTTTTACACAGGAGCATGTACCCGCGGGCGGAACGGCGGGGAGAGCCCTACCCGCCACCCACCTGCAGGTACATGGGAATGTGGTTGGTGTACCCGCGGGCAGAATCACGGGTAGGGGCCTACCCATGGGTCCACCCGCGGGGTACACGGTGATGTTTGGTTCGGGATTTGTTCCCCGTGATTTAGTTGTCTTGGTGTTTGATCTTTTGGCTTCCCGATATTCTTTTGTGAAACTATTTGAGCGTCTTCTTGATGTTTCGTAGGTCTAGAACTATATGGTAGGTATCCATGTAGGACTTTGGTGTCTTGAATCGTGCTAAGTGTTCAACATTGTGTTTCGTTGGACCAAGAGGTGTCTTGTGTGTTCCTCGGAACTATCTTGAGTTTCCCCGTTGATAAGCATGCTAGTTTGTTGTCTTAATGCTAGCGTGTGTGTTGTTTGTACCTTCCGTTTGGTTGATGATAACTTGTGTTATCCATCGTTGTTGTCGTTGGGTTGTGACCCGTTCCTTGATTGAGTATGTTTCATACCTTCGTTGTAATTCGTTGTTTGACTCTCGTGTGAGTGGTGGTGCGTGTGTGACTCTACCTGGATTGCACGATTAGTGGTATGGGACACTAGTCACCAAGGTATTGCAGCGGTCCTCGTGGTGGCCGTGACGTGATTATGGAGTTGTGGCCTGAGTGATGGGTCCACGTGATTGGGGGATAACATGTGTTATCCGGGCATATGTTGCCGTGATTGGTGGTGGTTCGTTGGTGGTTATAGGTGGGGGACGACGGTCCCGGCGGAATAAGGTTGGACTTGGCTGTACAGGGGATCTTGGAGGTAATGGTTGGCTTGAAGGTACAAGGTTGGGGGTAGCCATAAGGTTGGAACAGGGCATAAGGAAGGCATACCAAACTCGCGATGGGTGATGTTGCGAGGGCTTTTAAAGCCGGTGTTGTGTGATCTTCTCTCGTGATGTGTGTAGTCACGGAGGCTTGTGTTGTTTTGGCATGTGTTGCCGTTGGGTGAGTCTTTATCCTTGTGTGTGGTTAACCTTTGTGGTTTGGGATGTGTTCCCGGTGTTATCCTTGTGAGTGGTGAGTCTTGTGTTGTCTTTTGATCTTGGCTTTTGACTTATATATATGTATTCCATTTCGAAAATGGTTTTTATATCTTATATCTACCTATTTATGATACTTAATGGTATTGGTGGGTTACCAGCATTATTCGCTGACCGGGCGTCGTCCCAATGTTTATCTTTGTATCTTTCAAGTGGTGTTTAGACGAGAGCGATGTCTAGAGCCTGGTAGCTTAGCACCTTTGTGTTTTTGTGGCCTGTGCGCCAATGTTTTTAGACTGTTTAGATTGATGTATTGGGATAGTATTATACACTTGCAGATTGTTGCCTTAGCGTTACCTAGTGTGGTATACGTGGCATAACACCCCTTTTTGGATTTCTTTTATCCAGTTTCCGTTTATCTTCCGATGTGCTAGTTTTGTTGTTAATTTGCTTGTGTTAGGCCTTCAATTGTGCCTTGTTTTTGGGGGGTGTTACATTAAATTGATACTTGTGCTTAAAATAAATTGTTTTATATGAATAAATTGTTTTATGTTTTTATATGCATGTTTTTTTCGAAATGTTTATATGATAAAATTGCAATATGTGTTAGGAACTTATTTGTATATTTGCATGTGTTATTTAACGTGAGATCATAAGTCATGCAAATTAATTTGATAAAATATGCAATTCGTGTTTTATTTGATAATTTGTTTAAAATTGCATGTTTTAATGTGTTAATCGGTGTATGAGTAAGTGTTCATGTTTTTAAAATTAATTAATTTGTTTGCATGAACAATTTGACTAAAAATGTGATTTACCATGTTTATTTAATTATATATGTGGATAATGCGTTTATTGTATGTGTTTCTTGTATATGTGAATATATGGTATAATTTGCAATAAAATGTTTTAGAAAACTGAAAGTTAATTTATCTGTTAGTTTCTAAAATATTTTAGAATCTGTTTTTTATATAAAGTTGTTTCTAATTATTAATTTGGAATATATGTGTTAATTTTGTTAGTTTCCAAAATTTGTTTGTTTTGATTGGAAATTACCGTGTATATGCTTTAATATAATTGGTATGTGTGATTAATTATTTATGGAGTAATTTTTGCTACTAACGAGATGATGAGTATGATTATATCTGTGGTACACAATTTTGAGAAGGAAATCAGGAGACAAATGAGGAAAATTAGAGTTTAATTGGGCATCAAACCTCCACCCATAAACTCCTACCCTTTCTAAACCTCCACCCAACCTAAACCTCCCCCCATAATCCTCTCCTAGATCAAATCTTTCCAAACTGATTTACTCTCTCTCTCTCTCAAATCGACACACCTATACCTCCTCTCAGCTAAATAATCTCAATCGACTCCCACATAGCAATTAAAACCTAACCCCTCATTAAACTCTCCCCTCTAAACCGTTGCCCATCAAATCCCTTCCCATCCACCGCCATCTCGACCAATGAGAAGCCTTGCCGCTATCCGTCACATCCCGTAAATCCCAAACGACGGCTAGAAATATTTACTCTCCATCAGCAAGTGAACCGATAGTCTTCCTGACTGCCCTATATATTGGGAGACAGCCGAGCAACATATCTTGTGGAAGATCTTGTTTGTTTGAATTTTCTTTTACAGGTGCAAGATGGTGTCCAATGAATCACAAGAGAACGAGATGAGGAAGTCAACTCAGAGAACTTGGGAGAAATTTCTCAAACAACCCCGAAGGGCAACACGAACGGACGGACGTAGGAAAGCAGGAGAGACCCCAAGCAACCCTTTGATTTTATTATCTGAAGAAAAGGAGCAAGAAAAGGAGTCACCAAAAATTCAAGCAGTAGTAGAATCTCCACCGCGTGAACCGGGCTTCATATATGAAGAAGACATTGGTGACAAGAAACTGTCTGTTGAACAAGAGAAAGTGGAAGGGTCTGAGCCTCCATTTATGAAATTTTCACCGGTTGTTCAACCTGACATGTATGCTGAAATTCTGAATATGAGCAATTCAGAATATCTCATCTACTTAAAACAACTGACGTTTGGACCGGTTCTACCTCCTCCTGGTTTCGGTTTCGATGGGCTCTATCAACCTCCACCTCCACTAGAGCCTCTTCCGAAGTTTCCACCAAGTCTGCCAGTTCTTGCACCTCTTCTACAAGAAGTTACTGCTCCTCCACCGCCTCCTCCAGCAGATGCCTCTCAACCCGTTCATCCGACCTCCTGTGGACTTTACTAGGTTTTTCAATCAAACCTACTCATCTTCAAGCTCTAACGGGTCGATGTTCGAGGAAAGTGAGTCCAGTGGTGACTCAGGACCAGGATATGCTCCTTCACCGCTAGGAGGCTATGACTCAGAAGACTGCATGAGTACTGGCTTCTCTGCTTGTTGAAGAAATGTTATGCTATCTCTCTCTCTCTCTCTCTCTCTCCTTCTCTGTAAGAAGGAGATAAATAAAAATGAATGTTTTTGCTACTGGTTTTCTGTCTCTCTATATCTCTCTCCTACAAAATGAAAAATCCCTACGGTTTATAAAAAGAACAAAGTTTAGTAGCCAAAAAGATACATAAAAAATTATATGAATAAAATAAAAAAAAAAGGGAATAAAAGAAATGAAAAAATTATATATTATGGCTACAAAAGAGAGAAAAGAAGAAAAGAATTAAGAGGAGAAGTATCAGTACGAGAAGAAGTAAGATAACAAGTGTCAGAAGAAAGAAGAAGAGATATACCAGTTGAAGTTGCAATAGAAGTTGCTACTGAGAATAGGCAACAAATCACAGAGAATTTATCCAGTGCATTGCCAGTACACCATACCGAGTCTACCATGCCTACCATGGACCCTGTTCTAGAAAATGAAGATTTATTTGCAGACAATTACACGAGAACAGAAGTCTTAGAAGAAGAAATTGGTGATCTCAATCAAGACGCCGAATCACCTGAAGAAGAAGGGATGCAACTTATTGATACAGTTGTTCTCACAGATCCGAATAGAAGTCCATTCGGATCCCCTCAAAACTTTGTGCAGATGGATGATCAAAATGATGGCATATTTTCATCTCTATTTGCAAAAGTGGCCGAATCCAGTGATGTTGTTTGTCAAACAATTGGAGAAAAATTGGTTGAACAAAACCAAAAGCTAGAACAACAACACACGGATACACGAGTCAATCTTAAGGAATTAATGGAGCATCAAAATATTTTAAAGACTCAGATTGACAAAGCAGAAAGAATCTTGAAAGGAGAATTGACAAAAGGCTTACTTGAAGTGATTCAGCTCATGAAGAAAGAACAAGAAGCAGCTGAAAAGATTAACAACGAACGCCACTTGCGACAAGTCAAGGCAATTCAAGATCAAGAAAGCCGAATCAACAAACTTGAAGTTGAGCTCGCAGTTACAACAAACAAGCTGGACAACGTACAAACCATTTCCATTGAAACGCACAACAGTGTTGAAACTGTGAAGGCAAACCAAGATCGAGATTTTAAGACCCTTGCATTTTTGGTTGATAACGCCAAAAGGGGGGAAGAAATTCTCAGTCACTTGGCTTTGCAACAACAAGAATTTATTCTTGGAAGCCAACAACAACCAGTAATGTCTACTCAAGGTAGAGGCCGAAGTCGTGGACAATCCCCACAAGAACCATCTCAGATTGGTTTTGCTCAATTCGCGAATCCTAGTCTTGATACGAGCACATCAAAGGCTGCTGAACAGCGTGGCTGGTTTGAATGCTCTAAGGGTACCGCCACTCAGACAACAATATGGATTAAGGAAAATCTACCAAGCATGATCAAGAAATGGCCTGCAGCCGATTAAGCCCAATGGATCTCGGAGAAGAATAAAGAAGAAGAAGGCAAAAGGAAAAGAACCGAGATGTGGTATGAACTAAGAGATTTCACTGGAAATATGAGCATGAATTTTGGAGAAGAAAGAAGCTTCGAAGAATGTGTCTTATGGTGGGAAGCTGGAGTTCTTCCGGGCAACAATATCAAAGAAGCTTTTGGACATTACATGGCCGGACAACTTACAAAGAAATTTCAGAATGCAAAGTTCAAAGATGATTTCTTCAAGCTCAGAGAACATGTCAAGGAAATTTTGAAGAAAGACTCTGGTGTGAAGAAACCCAGAAGGTAATCTGAAAATTCTCTTAAGCTGATATTTTCTATTTTCGAACCTCTGTTGCGTTTTTCTCAATATTTTCGAAATATATCAATAATAATTTCCCATGGTCTATTTTAAGTCTTTAATTTTGTTTGTTTAATGTAATTAGACTTTCGTGAATTAAAAGACAAGAAATATGTCAAACGCATGACAAAATTAAAAATTGATGATGATCAAAATAAAAATAATTCAAGATGCGTTTAGGAGCTTGTCTAAAAATTTAATTCACAAGTTTCTTTTGATTGTGTCTAGAAAACCATTGTTAAACTCATCTTGGCTTTGTCAAATAAAATTGAGCAAAAAGATTATTTTTTAAAGACTTAAAGCCAATGACTGAGTATAGAATTTGGCATTATCAAAAGGGGGAAAATTGTTAGGAATAAAGTGTAATGGTTTTGATATGCCAAATATGTATTTGTAGATCCCCCAAATTTTATTTCTTAGGTCTAGTAGAGTCTTAGACCATGATCGGGAAATTATTTTGGAAAAGAGAAAAACAGAGGAAGATGCATGAAAATAGAAGAAGAAGATATAAAGCCTAAAATCAAGAATTTGTCTGGAGAAAATGACAAAAGGAAGAAGAAGATGAATGATACAATATTCACGTCATTGTTACTCAAAGAAATATCCCAGAAGAATTTTCGTGAAGAAAATTAAGATTGGAAGAATGCATGAAATTGACTTGGAGATCAAGCATCTATGGAAAGAAAGGAGTATATCAAAGAAGATTGGAGATTTAATCAATAATTGTACGGACGAAGTGGATAATGCTTGATATGTTATGCGAAATGGCTCAAGTTTGAATCTCACCATTAACAATTTTACAGGGTAAAATTCGAGAAGCCAAATCTAATTAAGTCTGATGGAGTTGGGCGCTAGTTTGGCTTTGGGCGCCAATTACAAGTGGAATTTGGGAAGCAATTGTTGGCTTTGGGCGCCATGGGAGCCGATTTCATAGCAATTGAAATTGGGAGCTAGTTCGGCTTTGGGCGCCAATTACAAGTGGAATTTGGGAAGCAATTGTTGGCTTTGGGCGCCATGGGAGCCGATTTCATAGCAATTGAAATTGGGAGCAAGTTTCACATGGGAATCAATTCAAGTTGGGAGTCAATGTAGAATTGAAAGGCTTTGGGCGCCATGGGAGCCGATTTCGCCGATTTCATAGCAATTGAAATTGGGAGCTAGTTCGAAGCAATTGAAATTGGGAGCAAGTTTCACATGGGAATCAATTCAAGTTGGGAGTCAATGTAGAATTGAAATTGGGAGCCAATTGAGATTGTAGTATGGGATGCAATTTCAAAATGGGGACCAATTAAAAGAAGACATTGAGGAGCAATTGAATTGAGATGAAATTCAATACCAGGAGAAGTCTGGGAGCCAATTTCGAAGTCAAAGTTAACAATTCAAAGATTGGGTGCCAATTACAAGTCAAAGTCAATTGGGAGCATTGGGAAGCAATTGAAAGCACCAGGAGAAGATTGGGTGCCAATTACAAGTCAAAGTCAATTGGGAGCCAATTACAAAGGAGAAATTCAACTTGGGTGCCAATTACAAGTCAATTGCAATTGGGTGTCAATTACAAAGGAGAAATTCAAATTGGGTGGAAGTTCACAACCAGTTTGAAGTCTTAGAACACCCAGACGTGAGAATGAAGAAGATGAAGATGAACTTACAGTAAAAATATTCTCACAAGGAAAAATACTAGTTTTACTAGTATGGGATTAAATTGAAGAATATTTTTAAATCCCAAAGATTCAAGGACCACTTCAGAGCTAATCAGAGAAGCCGTTTCTACACCCAGATATTCCCACTCAACGTTAAACCAGAGGAATATCAGATGAAATTTGGGAAACCATTCGCATGGAGTTCAAGCTCTCAAACGGCTAGCTTATCCTTTGTGACACCTTTGCAGAAGATAAGATAAGATCTCTGACAAAAAGATACAAGATTTCAAAAATGAGAGCGTCTCTTTCCAACGGACAGATTCTCATTATCAGCTATAAAATGATGAAGATATGAAGACTTGAAGAACTGGAGAAGAGCAGTTGAGAAAATCACGAACAAGAGAGCAGAAAATACGAACTCATCAAGGAGATCGAATAGAGCAATTAAGCTTAAAAGAGCATAGAGCAAAAATCTCATTTTGGTACAGAGCATACCAAAAATCTTCAAGTGAGAAGTGAGAAAAGAAAAAGAACTCAGAGAGCTTCAAAAGAGAAATATTCTGAGAGTTCTTAAACAGAGAAAAAATATCAAGTGCTTTACTTGATATACTCAAAGAGAGATAACACTCAGAGCTATCAAGAGAAATCATTCCAGAGTGTTTATCTTCATCAAAGAGACCTGCGCATCATTGAAGATCAACTACAGAGTCTCAGAAGTTGGAAGCAAGACAACACTTGTTTTGGAGCAAACCAAGAGAAGGGAGGAAAGTAGCACGGAGCTGTGAAATCCTGGATTGTCACACGGAGCTGTGAGATCCGAAGCAGCAGTGTCGGAGGCACTGGGCGTGATTAGTGCGGGCTTTGTGATCAAAGCACTAGATCACGGGATACGTTTCTACCGGAGTGTGGAAGATGGGGGGAAAGTAACGCGGAGTCGTGAAATCCTGGGATAGTAGCGCGGCGACGTGAAACTCGAAGCAGCAGTGTGGTGTCACTGGGCGTGATTAGTGCGGGCTTTGTGATCAAAGCACTAGATCGATCACGGAAATTCATTGTATCTTGGAACCAAGGAGTGGTAGATATAGTGAATTGCTCTTGGAGAGAAGAGCAAGTGGAGTAGGAGGATTACACCACCTCGCGAACCACTATAATTGTCTTGTGTTCTTTACTGCTTTCTTTACTTACTGCTCTTTACATATTCGCTCTACACGAGATATACTGCTCACACAATCTCACACACACTTTATCTTTATTTAATTCCGCTGTGCACCATACTCTAACAATCTAGTTAAGAGTTTTGGTTTATCTCTGGCTTAGCAATTGTTGTGCTGTGCGAAAAAGTTTGAAAGTCTATTCACCCACCCACCCCACCCCACCCCACACCAATTATTATTATTATTATTATTATTATTATTATTATTATTATTATTATTATTATTATTATTATTATTATTATTATTATTATTATTATTATTATTATTATTATTATTATTATTTTATTTCCTTTCACTTTTAGTCTTAGAGGTTGGCAACCATAGTTGCCTTCATGAGGCCGGTCCAGATCATATGTGGACCTCAAATTTGATAGGCAACTATTGTTGCCTTCGTCTAGAAAGATTGGACCTTTGAGCAATTTGAACCTTAAATTTGAGAGGGTGCATCATCACCTTTGTTCTAAATATCCATATAAGAACCTTCTTAATACAAAGATCATATTGACTATGCTTAATTTAAGTGTAAAATTATTGTATGTTAAACCTTATTGGCTATTTTATTTTGTAGTGATATTATTAGTTTAATTAAGAGGTTAATTAAGAGTTGTTAGAGTTAATTTTCCTTTGGACCACGTGATGTCTATTTGAGTGGACAGTATGCATTGGTGAATGAAGAGAAAGTCAGCAGTAGCGCATGAAGCTTTCAAAAAACAAAAGAATGTGGCTATGATTTATTCGAACAAGAAAAAGACTAATATTAAGGATCCAAGATGAGGCTTAATACTTGCTATAAAAAGAAGCCACACCAAAGAGGAAAGTTGCCAATTTTGAGACTACAATTCTGAGTGCACGCTTTCCTTACAAAGTTTCCTAATTTAATCTGCTATGTTATCTAATTGTTAAGAAGATTTAATCTGTATTACATGATCTGTACGTGGTACTGTTGAAGCATCTTGTGAAGATTGTTCTGGCATAAGTGTGTCAGTCCTGGATAGGTGTTAGAAAGAGTGGTAGTGGTAAAGGCTGGAGGCCATCTGTATTTACCTCTTGTAATACTCCTTTTGGTGAACAACTATAGTGGATTGGGCAGACGTGGGTTGCCCCGCAGACGTAGGAGAAGGAGCTCCGAACTGCTTAACAATTCTTTTGTGTTTTTACTTTCTTTTATGCTTTCTGTCTTCATTATTTATATTTGTTTAAACAAGTTTAATTAATGAACGTAACTGGTGCATATATAACTTAAAAACAAGTAAAAATACATTACTTTTTGATTTCAAGTCTCACGGTGCAATTTCAATTGGTATCAGAGCGAGTAGACTTAATTTATTAGTCTATCGATCTGGCGATTTCGTGCCACTTGAATTCATCTCTTCAGCGGCTCTTATTATTTATCCGTTTATTGCTTATTTGTTTGATCTCACGGGGTGTTAAGTGTTACAGAATGGATCGAACTAAAGTCATTCCCCAGTTGACTGGCGACAACTACGCCTATTAGAAGGCTCGCACTCGTACGCACCTAAAAGCTCAAGGTGAAGCCGTGTGGCGGTCTATGGTGTCAGGTTAGACACATCCCACCAAACCCAGTTCTAGCACTGACGGAACAGAAGTAGCTAAGCTTGAGACTGAGTGGACTCAAACAGAGATAACTAACGCTGGAAACAATGATAAGGCTTTAGACACAATTTACTCTCTTATGCATGAAAGTTAGTTTTCAATTGTCGCAGGTATCTCTTCAGCTAAAGGTGCTTGGGAAGCCCTTAAGTCAACTTACGAAAGAACTACATCGGTGAAATAATCGAAGTTGTAGCTGGTCCAGTCTGACTTCGAAGAGCTTCGAATGAATGAGGATGAGACAATCATCAACTTTTACACACGTGTACAAGAGCTGGCGAATCGTGCAATGGTTCTTGGTGAACCATTCTCGCAAACAAGGCTTGTTAAGAAGATATTGAGATCTTTACCTTCCAGGTTTAGAATGAAAGTCACAGTTATACAAGAACATGATGGCTGGGAGAATAAAACAGTCACCCAGTTAATGGAAAATCTTAGAACATATGAAATGGAAATCTTAACTGATCACACAAAAAAACAGAAAAATGTTGCTTTTGCCGCTGAAGAAAATAATGTTGTATCTAATACAGACGAAACCGGTGATGATACAGTTGCTTTTTTGACTAAACAATTTTCTAAAATTCTGAAACAGGTATCCAAAAATTCACGCAACAGAAATTTACAAAGGGGAGCAACATCGTCCAAAACTGGTCCTAGGACAAGTGCGTCAAACTTCAAACAGTTTGTCTCACGTCCAGGACAGTCCAAAGAAAAACCTAACAATAAAGGAATCAAGTGTTACGAATGTGAAGGCTTTGGACATGTACAAGCAGAGTGTGCTACCTACCTTCGACGAAAAAAATCTATGTCAACCATTACCTGGAGTGATGACGAGCTTGACGTTGAAACAACTGGATCGGATGACGAAGAAATCTCGGGTAACTTTGTTGCGTTTACGGCACGTGTTACTGGCTGTTCAGAATCCGTTGAGGGAGCTGACTCAGAAGGTGGTGAATATGTCTCCACAGAAGACTTAGAACTAAATACTTTATCTTTTGAAGTTGAATTCAATAAGTTGTATCCCAAATGGGAAGCCCTACGAAAAGTAAATCGTAAACTAGCTAGTGAGATAGAGATTGTAATAAATGCTAGCAAAGTATATCAAACTCAAATAGCTAATAGGAATGTGCTACTTGAAGAGGCGGCTGACCGAGAAGAAAAGTTACAAAATAAAGTACAAACTGGGAATGTACTACTTAAGGAGGCTGCCGACCGAGAAGAAAAACTCCAACAAGAAGTACAGACCTTGAAGCAAGAGCTAAGCACTTACAAACGACAAATACAAATGACGGACACTACTTCAACACTTGACAAAATCCTTGATTCCGGCAGAAAAACTTTCGTAAAATTCGGCTTGGGCTTCACAGGAAGCAACTCCAAAGATAAAACGGTATTTGTCAAGGCATCTGGACCTGATCCAGAGGATATCCCTGAATCCAACACAATGAAACGCACCCATGGTATAGTAAGATCGAATAAACTGCATTATAAATTCTATAACCCCGTATGTCATTATTGCAGGTTACGAGGGCATACCAGACCTGAGTGCTACTACTTTTACAAGGACCAAAGAATTGAGAAGTTCAGGCACAAGAAAATTCAGCCCTTTACGAAACAAATTTGGGTTAAAAAGACTGACTATATCTCATTCAGGGTTGCAAAAATCCCGCCTAGGCACCGAGTAATCGGCGCCTAGGCGCTAGGCGCCCCTAGGCCGTGGCGATTTCCTCCCTAGGCACCCGCTTAGGAGACCGGCCGCCTAGGCGCCCGCATAGCGCCAAATTTGGCCGCCTAGCGCCTAACTCGGCCGATTACGCCGAGTTAATTCGTCAATTTCTGTCGAGTTAGCCGAGTTAACCCGGCCGACTCGACCTTGCCAATTTTTTTCATATATATATATATATATATATATATATATATATATATATATATATATATATATATATGTGTGTGTGTGTGTGTGTGTGTGTGTGTGTGTGTGTGTGTGTGTGTATGTATGTATGTATGTATGTATAATATGACATATATGCACCTACACACGTACACTGTTTTTTATTTTTTCAGTTAGCCGCCTAGGCGACCGCTTAGGCCCCGCCTAGGCCATCTAGGCGCTAGGCGCTAGTCTACCGCCCGACTAGCGCCTAGCGCCTATTGCAACCATGATCTTGTTTGTTTCGTTTCACTCTAAAAGTGCAGGAAGAGAAGAGAAATGGTATTTTGACAGCGGTTGTTCCAGGCACATGACAGGAAATGCCAAACTTCTAAGTAACGTAAACACCAGCAAAGGGGAAGTTACCTTTGGCGACGGCATTAAAGGTCAGGTTACTGGCGTAGGCACACTCAATGTAGCTGGCTTACCAAAGTTGGACAAAGTTTTGCTTGTCAGTGGTCTTCACGCAAATCTCATCAGCATAAGTCAACTATGCGACCAAAACTGGAATGTGTGCTTCACCAAAAACAACTGCAATGTTATGGATAAAACAAAACAATGCGTTATGGAAGGTAAAAGATCAACTGATAACTGCTACATTCTAACAAATAATTTGTTCTGTTGCAGGTCTAGCATAGATGAAGCTGAGCTATGACATCAAAAACTAGGTCATCTGAGTTATAGACTACTTGATAAACTTGTAAAGATAGACGGTGTTCGTGGCTTACCCAAGATGAAGGTCGAGTCAACTATCTGTGGTGCCTGCCAGGCTGGGAAATAAACCAAATCATCTCATCCTGCTCAACATACCATAAACACAAGTCGTTGCTTAGAGTTGGTTCACATGGACCTCGTTGGTCCAACTCAAACAGAAAGTTTCGGAGGTAAGAAATAGATACTGGTATGTGTTGATGATTTTTCACGTTTTTCGTGGGTTATTTTTCTTAGGGAAAAGTCTGAAGCGCTTGAAGCATTCAAGACTCTGGGATTAAAACTTCAAAAGGAAAGAAATGAATCCATCAGTCGAATCCGAAGTGATCACGGCAGAGAATTTGAAAATAAGTTGTTCGATGACTTTTGTAATCAATCAGGAATTACACATGAGTATTCAGTCCCAAAAACTCCACAACAAAATGGTGTCGTGGAACGGAAAAATCGCACCATTCAGGAAATGGGACGGGTATTACTCAACGCAAAAGGATTACCACAGAAATTCTGGGCAGAGGCTGTAAACACGGCATGTGACATCATCAACCAAGTCTATCTTCGTCCCGGCACAACACAAACACCGTACGAATTATGGAAAGGTAAGAAGCCAAACATTACATATTTTCATATTTTTGGCTCACGGTGTTTTATTTTAAAGGATAGGAATCCTGTCTCAAAATTTGAACCAAAAAGCGACGAAGGAATTTTTCTCGGCTATTCAACAAATAGCAGAGCCTACAGAGTATACAATAAAGTGACCAAAACCATCATGGAGTCCACAAATGTCGTAATTGATGATCAACCACGTGATATGGTCGAAGTTACTCAACCTGACTCAGTGACAAAACCTGAAGCTAACCGTCCTAAATCCCCTGACGCTGGTACTCCGGAACCAAACCCTGAGTCATCTACCTCATCGCACACATCAAATCAACCTGAACCTGAACTAGAGTCAAACTCAGACAATGATCAAGATGATATTGAAGTTCCAACTCGTATCCAGAAAAATCATCCAATCCAAAATGTGATTGGAGATCCCAGTTCAGGAGTGAAAACTAGAGGTAAACCAAAACGTGATTATCTTGAACTAGCCGAATACTCCTGCTATACTTCGCAGATTGAACCAAAGAATATCAAAGAAGCCTTAACCGATGAACACTAGATCAAGGCCATGCAAGAAGAATTGGGGAAATTCGAAAGAAATAAGGTATGGACCCTAATCCCTAAACCACCTAATGTCAATGTTGTAGGTACCAAGTGGATCTTTCGTAACAAAACTGACGCAGCCGGTAACATTGCTCAAAATAAAGCACAGCTAGTAGCCCAAGGGTATTCCCAAATCGAGGGAATCGACTACGACGAAATGTTTGCTCCTGTAGCTCGTCTAGAATCAATCAGTCTCCTTCTCTCCATTGCCTGTGCTCTGAAAATCAAGCTCTTTCATATGGACGTTAAAACAGCCTTTTTAAACGGCTATCTCACTGAAGAAATATATGTTGCTCAACCAAAAGGGTTTTTAGACCCACATCATCCGAACTATGTATACAAGCTACAAAAAGCCCTATACGGTCTAAAACAGGCCCCGAGAGCCTGGTATGAAAGACTTGCTCAATATTTACTTCAGAACAACTACAAACAAGGAGGATCAGACAAAACCTTATTCATAAAACGATCAGGTAAACACATCACTATTGCACAAGTTTATGTTGACGACATTGTGTTTGGATCTACACAAACATGTTAAACGGACAAACTGGTCAAAGTCATGCAACAAGAGTTTGAAATGAGCATGATCGGTGAGCTGACTTAATTTCTCGGATTACAAGTAAATCAATCAAAAGAAGGGATATTTATATCCCAAGCGAAATATGCGAAAATCTCTTATCTAAATTTGGTCTTGAATCGGCCAAAGATGCCCGAACCCCTATCTCACCGACAACCAAATTATCCAAAGACAACAATGGAACTTCTGTTGACTCCACCTTGTACAGAAGTATGATTGGCAGTCTACTATACTTAACTGCTAGTAGACCAAACATCATGGTAAGTGTTGAGATGTGTGCACGTTATCAAGCAGATCCAAAAGAGTCACACTTGAAGGCGGTAAAACGTATTATAAAATACGTTAAGGGTACGCTTAATTATGGTATTTGGTATTCCACTGACACTAATCTTAGTCTTACAGGTTTTAGTGATGCTTACTGGGCCGGAAACGCCGATGACAGAAAAAACACGTCCGGTGGGTGTTTTTTTATCGAAAAAAACCTAGTTGCCTGGCTGAGTAAAAAGCAGAATTCAATATCACTCAGCACTGTAGAAGCTGAGTACATAGATGCGGGTAGTTGTTGTACTCAACTACTCTGGATGCGTCAAATGCTTTCCGACTACGGTTTAAATCAGAAAAATATGACCCTATTCTGTGACAACACCAGTGCGATCAACATATCTAAAAACCCAGTCCAACATTCCCAAACGAAGCACATAGATATTCGTCATCATTTCATTCGTGAACTAGTCGAAGAAAAAGAAATAACTTTAGACTATATTTCTACTGACAAAAATCTTGCAGATTTATTCACGAAACCGTTAGACAAATCTAGATTTGAACTACTTCGAGCAGCACTTGGTGTTTTCAATCCCACGGTTTAATTTCTCGATCAGGTATAAACCTATGTTTTTTTTTTCTAACAGTTTTTATTTTTTGTTTTTTTTTTTGTTTCTATGTTTTGTTTGTTGCAGAATCCGATCAGTATTGTCCTCCTGACCATACGCTTCTTCGGAATTTAAGCATCTCAATTCTTGCTCATCTACCCTTAATTAAATTAAATTCATCTCTTCTTTGAATTTCAATTTACACCAAACTCCTATTTCTTCTCCTACTCACACTCAATATTCTACAACATAAAAGCCTACACCTATGTCTTCTAACCATCCTATCTACACACGCCTTTTGAGAGACCAATCACCTCAACATTTAATTTCTTTGTTTCCTCTCTCTTGCCTCCACTAAAGCTGTGACCTCACTCTCATCTTCAACCTCTCCTCTTCTCACCATTGTTACGCAACCTAAGCTCCATCAATGGTAAATCCGTTCATCATCTACTCATCCTCCGTCTTGAGGCTTGATCTTCTTAGAAAAATCATAGATGCCGACTCCCCAATTCCTCCTGAAGCTACAGATTGGGTCCTTGCCACCATCAAACAACATTCTGTTCTTCTTGAAGGTCTCACAGACAAGGAAAAACGCCAGTTTCATGCTCTTGCCCGCCACATCACCACTGCTCCATGGCCTCTCCACACCGAGACAACCGTTGTACCTGGTCCACCTCTACCCGAGGCAGTGCCTAAATCACCGTCTCACACTGTGGTATCTTCCTTGTGTCTATCTCCACTAGAACATGCTTTGTCTACCTCTCGAAAAATTGATTTCAATGTTTCTATGCCTGAACAATTTGTACCTGCTTTACCTAGTAGTAATTTCAATGTTCGTTCCTTACCCTTACCTGATGATCCTTATGATCCGGCCTCTCACTCTTTATCTAGAAGTCCTGCACCTTTGGTTGCCTTCTCTGATTTTGTGAGTTCACTGCCATCAAATTTCTCTATTCGAAATATTGCACAACATATATCTGTTCCTGTACTGCCCGTGTCGTGCTCTGCCTTCTCTATACCCATTAACATCCCTGCCTCTATATCCAAGACGGAACATGCACCCTTACCCGTGTCACCAACTCAAGAATCTGTCCCAATTATTACTGTGCCTATGTCTAAATCTTCCCGGACAGGGAAAGAAAAATTGTCTGATGCAGGTCATGCCGAGAAGAGGAAATTGTCTAATGTAGATGATGTGGAAAGTCTTTCTGAACGTAAACATCAAAGGAGGGGGTCCACTCTTCCACCCAGAATTACTCGGTCCCGAGCCCTTGCTGAAACACCAGCCGTACCAGTTCCATCCGGTTCGAAATCAAAGGGGCCCGGCAAGACTTATAAACCACGGCTTTTCTCACCTGCTTTATCAGCCGATTGGAAGGTCCATGTCAATCGGGATTTTATCTTGGAAAAGTCTATTAATGAGGAGGAGTTGGCAGAAAAGTGCAACATCATACCAATTCTACGTGATCAGAATTTACTGGCCTCTCTTCGACATGTTGGTCCCTACTCAGCCTGGTTGACGGCCGAGTTCTATACCAATCTTACCATGGACACGTTTACTTATGGATCCGCACGGTTTCACCAAGTCTTTATTCGGGACAAATGGTATCCCTTCGGGCCAACAAAGATCAATGCTTACTTAGGCACCCCGAATCATCCAGCTTCTTCGGATCCAAGTCCACACTTATTGGCTGCCGCACTGACTCATAACAAAGAAGTCTCTTGGCCAAGTGAAGGACTCTAGAGTTTGAAGCTCACCACCTTTTATTCCGTTCTTCTTCGGCTTGCGTCTGTAAATTGGATCCCGGTTGTGCGTCACCACCTTGTTTTGAAACAGTTAGCCGGGCTACTCTACAAGATCAGAAATCACCTTCCTTTCAACCTTGGAGTAGTCATTTTCTCTCATCTGATGACATTTATGAAGAAGAAAGAAGCCAAGGTCCACCTCCTGTACCCAAGTCTGATTTTTGGAGTTCTTCAAGAACATGGGTTTAAACCGTATAAGGAGGAAATTGTTATCTCTCATGACAATATTTATCAATATGATGACCGTCTAACTCAAAAGGGACACTATGATGATCGAGTTTCCCTCACTAAGCTTCTCGACGTTCCTCCACCTGCTCCACTGGTTTCTGCTCCAGCTTTATCTGCTGACACTATGTCTACCTCTCAACCGAGGTCCAGACCGGTTCCCAAAGAGCCTCCGACGTTAGTTGATCGTATGCAAATTGTGGTTACACTTGAGGCCTCAATTGCTCAGATTCAACACTCCGTGGCTTCTCAACAAGCCACTACGTGATGCTCAGCTTAAGGAAATTTCTCGCATAGAGGACATACATGCTCAGATTTTGGCTGACACTGGCGCGGGACTGGTTCTGAAGACGACGATGATGGTTCGGACTGGGGCACCCCATCTGCACGGTAAAAATAATCCACTATTATGATGTTCACCTTCCTTCCTTTGTCATTTATTTGGCAAAAAGGGGAAGTTTTTGGAGTAAGGGGGAGTTATTTGGTAAGTTTAATTTTGGAGGATTGATAATTTTGGTAAGTTGGTCATTTGGAAACTGGTTTATTGTTGGAAATAAAAGGCACTAAGTTAGGGGAAGTAGTAGTAATTATGGCATGGATAGATGATGACATATGTATGGTATGTATGTTTTGAGCTACTACTCGCATGAACAAACTTATGGTAAAATCTTCTACTGAATTATGTTATGTCAACTGCTCTTTCGTTGCTACTGTGTCTGGTCTACTCGTGGTTGTGGTTGGATGATTGAAACACCCTACACAGGTATATTGTTGACACATATGGTCCAAAAGGAAATTTAAGATTATTATTATTTATTACCTTTTTGTTCAGTACCTATACTAAGGGCTCTTAATAAAAACTAAATTGATTATACCTTTTTGCCCAAAGTATTTGATACTTGAGTTTTACCAAATAAAATGCCAAAGGGGGAGATTGTAAGTGTAAAATTATTGTATGTTAAACCTTATTGGCTATTTTATTTCGTAGTGATATTATTAGTTTAATTAAGAGGTTAATTAAGAGTTGTTAGAGTTAATTTTCCTTTGGACCACGTGATGTCTATTTGAGTGGACAGTATGCATTGGTGAATGAAGAGAAAGTCAGCAGTAGCGCATGAAGCTTTCAAAAAACAAAAGGATGTGGCTATGATTTATTCGAACAAGAAAAAGGCTAATATTAAGGATCAAAGATGAGGCTTAATACTTGCTATAAAAAGAAGCCACACCAAAGAAGAAAGATGCCAATTTTGAGACTACAATTCTGAGTGCACACTTTCCTTACAAAGCTTCCTAATTTAATCTGCTATGTTATCTAATTGTTAAGAAGATTTAATCTATATTACATGATCTGTACGTGGTACTGCTGAAGCATCTTGTGAAGATTGTTCTGGCATACGTGTGTCAGTCCTAGATAGGTGTTAGAAAGAGTGGTAGTGGTAAAGGCTGGAGGCCATCTGTATTTACCTCTTGTAATACTCCTTTTGGTGAACATCTATAGTGGATTGGGCAGACGTGGGTTGCCCCGCAGACGTAGGAGAAGGATCTCCGAACTGCGTAACAATTCTTTTGTGTTTTTACTTTCTTTTATGCTTTCTGTCTTCATTATTTATATTTGTTTAAACAAGTTTAATTAATGAACGTAACTGGTGCATATATAACTTAAAAACAAGTAAAAATACATTACTTTTTGATTTCAAGTCTCACGGTGCAATTTCACTTAAGATCAGATAAACTGCTTTTAAAAAGATAAAATATTTTTTTGGAAAACATTGATAGCCATAATGGTCAAATGATTATTGTAATGACTTGATATATACATTGTATGTATTTTTTTTTTTTAAATTTGTGTCTCTTTAAAAAAATAAAAGAAGAGCACGTGTTAATCGCATCAATTGTAACATACTAAGTAGGTAGTATTTAGATTTAATTACACTTTTATCGATTTAAGAGGATTTGATGAATTTTTAATACTTTGCGAGTTATGTTGCACTATTCACTTAACTTAGATGTAATTATTTGATACTTTTTTAAACAGTTATAATTCGCTCTATAGCAATCAATGCATAACACACAAACAAAACCCAAGAAAACAACATAGGATAAATGGTAGTAAAAGCATTGAAATACAACACAAAAAAGAAAAAAAAAAAAAACAAAAAAAAAAACAAAAAAAAAAAACAAAAAAAAAAAACAAACATCAAAAGAGATCAGAAATTGATTACGAGCAAAAATAAAGAACAAAAAAATAGAAAGGGAACATGGTTTTAACTATGTGTAATTGTTTGATATCACCAATGATTACTTGAATGTTCATGCAAGGAGTTTTCTAGATAGCAATAGGCAAAAAAAAAAAAAAAAAAAAAAAAAAGTGTTTGTTGAGTACAAATTATTCTTACTATTTTATGTATATATTTGACATCAGTTCATATGATTTTGTGATAATTTAAAGCTATGTTCTTATTTGATTCATTTGCATCATTTATGTGATTTCGAGGTATTAATTATAAAATTATGTAAATTAATTCTCAATTGGATGCGTTCTGATTGACATAAAGATGACATTTTGATAAACGTCGAAAGTCGAGAAGGCAAAGAGATTGAGTTAGAAGCACTACAACATCACCTAGGGACCCAAAATAGCAAGAAAAAGGGGGAAAAGAAAAGTTTAGTTATATGGAGAGAAATATGTCACTTGCGACCACGCCTCATAGAGTCATGTAAGAAAATTAATATTGTATAGATTTAATTAGCTTGACAATATATTTGTTAGTCTAATAGATAATTAAGGTTTTAGTTGGTTAATTAATTATGCCAGGAGCCGTTAAGTATGAAGATGAATTTGTGGTTTTTAATTGTTCAAGCAAAGATGAGTTTTTGTAGGGAGAAGATATGGATGAGTGTTTCTCCATGATTCAAGGGAAGCGTATGCAATATGATGTCAAGAGAATTCAAGTATAAATAGAAGATCTTTAGATATTCTTGAAGCTGAAAGATATATATTAGTCACGCCAACCTCCATGATGTGTTAACATATTGGTCGTGCTGTTTTAATGTTTAAAGTCCATTAAACTATTTCAGGCTTATTTATTATAGATATCTGTATAGATTGAGATTGTGTTGTAATCTTGTATTATTCAAGTATTGGGAGTCCTATTGATAGGTCCAGTACCACCTCAAAAGATGATGATTGTTGGTGTTGAAGATTAGGCCATAATTTTTGTATAGAAATCTGTTGAACCTTGTATCATTTGTGATCATCTAGTGGGGTTGGATTTCACCTGTGTGTGGCCTCGTAGACGTAAGAGTGATTCTCCGAAGCTGCGTGAATATATTCTGGTTCAATTTACTTTTCCTGCACTATTTTTTTTATTTATTCTGTTCCTAATACAGTACTAAATACAGATGATTAATTCGTTTTAAAAACAAATTAGGAATCAATTAGGTTTACACCTGCATTCAAGACCCACAATTTTCAAGTCAAATTATGAGAAAGAAGTCTATCAAACAATGTCTCGGTATTTTGAAAATATTTAAATGTAATAATGTCAAAGTTGAGTGATTCAAGTGGCATAGATAATTCAAATATCTACAACTTTCATGAAAAGCATGAAGTTAAATTCAGATGATAACAATGTCTATATAGCTTGTAAGTTAGAGTTTGCATAGAGTTACACTCTACTAGCTACCCAAACTTCAAAGATTATACTATGTTTTTCATGGCCTGGCCATAGCCATGACTATGGGTGGTGCAACTTTTTCCTATTTAGCACAATTTTTAGCTATAAATATTGGCAATTATTTATAGATCACTTTTCATTTTTTCTTTCTCTTCCTACGTTTTTTAGAAAAAAACTCTCTTAGATTGAGGCTAAATTCAAGTAGAAGAACAATATTTAAGTAATAATTAATTTTAATTTTGAACTTGTAACACCAATTTGCTCCATATCAAAGCTAAGTCATTTAATTTCTCCTTTCAATTCAATTGTAATCCAACTATTAGGTTCATTTGTGTTTTGCTTTCTATGCAATTTCTTTGTGGATTTTACTTTGAATAGTGAATCATGATTGACTAGTTCTCTAATTAGGCCAGGACTTGTATTAAACTTCACATTGTAATATATAGATGCTTCTATTATTTCAATTGCATAAAAAGAGTGTTTATCGTATTGATTAGCTAGGATTCTTGTTGTATGCTAGTGCTTTATTTGATCTCATGTGTGAGTTCCGATCGGATTATACTTGAGAGCCTGTGGAGGTGTGTTGTTGATATGAGAATATGACCTAACTATAGTCACACTACTCATAAGCTTAAACTTTACTTGAGAAATAGAGTGAGAGAGGAAACCAATTAGTATTGGTTTGCTATGAGAATGAGATTTAACAATAAATTGATAGTCCCTTGAACCTTGTTAATCAATTACATGATTGTCAATCCCTAGACTTCCATGAGCATCTATGCAAGAGTAAGCCAAGTCCATGTCTCATTTTTGACATGTGTGTATTATATTAATTCAATTTGCTTTTGTATGTGTTGTTATTTTGGAACTCATTTGTGAATTGATTGTTTCAATGATGTTTTCCAAACAATTTGTTAGAGCCGATTTTTAATTAGTTGGCATGTTTTGTGCTTAGCCAACTCTCTATTTGACACTCTTTTGACTTAATTACTTCTTGAGATGATATCCAGATGATACTGTGAAAACTCAAAATTTATTTTCCCAAATTTTATTTTATAAATTCCAAAATAATTATTTTTACTCCTTCAGAAATTTCTCTAAAATAGGTGTATGTATGAACTAAATATTTTAAATCGTGATTTTATTAATTCAACACCAAATAATAGCCTATTTCGAAAATTCTAAATTTTGGGTATATTTATGTATCATGTTTTGACCCAAAAAGTCAATCTGAGTGAAACCTGTGAAATCTGAGTCAAATGTTTTTACTTAGAAACATCCTTATAGGAAATCTATTTTATCTCCAAAGATGTATAAAATTATTTTATTACCCTAGCTTGGTCTAAAATGAGAAGCCTGATATTTTTGTAAGATCAAAGGACCAAATTACCCTTCCCAACCAACATTCCATTCTAATGAACACCTTTAGGATTTTGAACTATATAAAAGCCTCACTATTTACTCCTGATAACTCAATCCCTCCATTTGCCTCTTTCACTCCATAGAAGTCTGATATTGAGAAGAGAAATCACAGTAAGCAAATCTCCTCCATTCATCTTCATCCATTTCCTTCCATTCTTCTCCTGACATTCATTTTCCATCTATCCATTCCATCTCTTTTCCCTTATATTGTATGTTTGGGGTTGTGATGGGTGTTGTATGTGTTTATGTTTTTATCTGAGGAAAATAGGAGGAGAGGGTGGAAGCCATTGTTGAAGAAGATGAGGGATTCACACTAGTGTTAGCAAAACTCAAAGGTATAAATCATGGATTCCCAAATCTATTATTTTAGTCCAATGTTGATAGATTTGTTGAGATTTAATGCTTAGAAATGAATGAGAATGCATGATAATATGTTTATTGTGTGTTGATGATGTTATATGATTTGCTCATGGTTGTTTGGAAGTGTTTTGTTGTGGTCTGAGTTGTGAAAATGGAGATGGAGTCTTCTGGTGCATCTCAGGGGAACTCTCTGCCAGAGACTCCAGTTGGCCGTGTGGCCCTAGCTATCGGATCCAAGAGGGATCCGCTAGCCTGATCCGTGAACCAACGGACAAGAGTGACCAGTCCGTTGCTTGGCGGAGCCAAGTGGCGGGGCCTCTTGAGGCCCGCCACCAAGCTCCGCCAGGTCAAAACAGGAGAGGTCGGACCCTTGAGGCTCAGCTATGTGTTGTTTTAGACCGGAATTCGTGGGCCCGTGAGGCTTAGACACTCGGGCTCGTAACGACACGCTAGTGTGAGTTGTATTTGTATGATTTTTGAGTAGAAGCATGTTATCCAGTCAAAGTATGAAATTTAGTCCCTGAATATTTGATTGATTGTTGAGTTCAAAATTATGAAGTATTATGTTGGCATCTGCTTATAAGAATTATTTGATTAAATGTGCTAATTGCATTGCTTAGCTCGTGAATAGAAGAATTGATGAGATTATTGAGATTTCTTGCATAAGTCCCTGTTTTCCAAACTTCGCATTGAAAAGTCTATTTTGCCACTTTTAAAGATTTATGTACTGTAGAAGGCTTAAAGTGAAGTCTTAAGCTATTTTCAAATCCTTATATCTATTTTGAAAAATCTATATCTATATGCATTGAGAAGCTTGCATGATAATTAGATTTCCAATATGAGAAAGAGAAGTTATATGAGGTATATATGTGCATTGAGAAACTTGCATGATATTTAGATTACTAGCATGAGAAAAAGAAGTTGCATGCGATATATATGTTATTTATATTAAGTGAGGAAAATCTATGTTTTGGAGATTCCCGTTAGGACTATGTCTTTTCGGAAGGAAAGAGAAAGAAAGAAGTTATGAGAAAGGAAAGAAACAGTCACAGAGGACCGATAGTTTATTCTAGAAGTAACTTGGTAGAACAATCCCGAGTTGCTAGGTTCGATACTACCCACTAGGCTTGGAATCCTAGTTAGGAGGTGCACACACTAAAGGTACGATACCTGATTCCACATAGTTTTAAGAATCACGAGTACCAGTTCTGTGGGCGAGATGAGTATTAGGCCAGCCAGATTGCCGAGCCCGAAAAGGTCCATTCACGATTCGTGAAGTTTCTACCTTCCCACGAGTTCAGAAAGAAAGTAAGCAAGAAAGAAAGAAAGAAGAGCAAAGCGAGTCAAGTGACTCAACATAGATCATCCACAGAAAAGTATTCCTTTTTAAATAAAGAGCGAGAGTATAAGTATACATATAGCATCATATCCTTATTTATAATTTATATCATGGCATAACATATGTCATATCTTGATTATATGAGAAGTAAAGTATTATTCATTGTTTGAGTATTAGCATGAAAGTATGATCTTATCTGATAGCATCAGTTCATTTCAATATCTATCTTGAAAGTATCAGTATGATTGTAAGAAGTACATAGTAGCTTTATAGAAGATTTGTATATATTTTCAATACATTGCATGTATGTGCAAAAGTATGGGTTATGAGTTAATGCATGTTGACATGAGAATATAGGTTGTTGAGCATATATATATATATATATATATATATATATATATATATATATATATATATATATATATATATATATATATATATAAACAAAATCCTCCTATTTCATTTTCCCGCTCAAATTTAAGGGCAATTTAGTAATATCAATATTATTAATCAATTAGGAATAAAATTAATTAGAAATATTAATATTAATATAATGACTTGATTAGGAATATCAATATAATGAATTGATTATGTCAATACCTTAAATAAATAAATACACTTTCATTTTGAAAAATTTTATAAATTTATAATTCTCATATTTTTCACATATAAATACAATGAGTTGATCACTAAAAAAAATTATGAGTCTTCATTTTACTGTGCATCCCTCTTTTCCCTTGCAGAGATACTCTCTCATCACCCATTTATCAATTTAATCATTATGGTTCAATAGCCGCTCAAACTAATATGCATATTTCAAAGCATTAAAGCACAACTTCTCTTCTAGCTATTTTTATCTCTGTGAAAAAAGTTATTATTTTTTCATTTACATTCTTTATTATGGATTTGTTCGGGTTGATGCCACTCCAAACCAGCTGTAGTTTCTCCGATTAAGCCGATGCAAACAAGTTTAATTTTTTTAGAAAAGTATTTTTTTCGTATTATTTTTGTCTATAATTGATCTTCCGTAGTTTTTAATTATTGTTTTGTTTTTAAAATTTTGTATTATATGTATTTTTTTTTTTTGTATTATTGCTTTGTTTAAAACAATAATTTTTTTTTGCTCATAGACAACTTATTTACACATAACGCAAAGTCAGTAAAACCATTAAGATACTAGAAACTTCAATCAGTCAATACCTCAAAAGCACAGTACGTATCTGAAGAGCAGGACTCCATTTGTCTTTAAGAATATCAAGACAGAACCTTCCAAGCGTATCAATGTTAGGGTGGTATATTTTGGTGAGGAACCGAACCTTAGGAGCAGCCGTAATAAAACAATAATTTTGTAATATTGTATATATATTTTATTTACAGGCACGATTTTTGTTATTTGTGCAATGCAATGGTTACAAAGTCAGTAGGGGATATTACCCGAGTTCACGATTTTTTGGTGGCTTTGTAGTTAAGAGAGAAGCGAAAGCTACGGTCGAGAAGGCCAAAGCAAAAAAAAAAAAAAAAAAAAAAAAAAAAAAACAGAAAAAGGATTCAGCTTTAAAACAAGTTATAGAGAAAAAAAAATGTCGATGGCAAGATTCAGAAGAATGTGGTGGAAAGCGGTTCATCTTCATCTAATGAAGACACTTCTTTTGATTCTGAGAAAGAATTGAAGGCCAGTAGATTAAAATATCCATGTATGTGTATGCTTGAAAGTACCATTTAGTATTTTTTACTTTTATTGACCTAAACTTGATTTCCTGTAATTAAATTCTTATAAAAAAACCAATGCTCTTATATTTTTTTGTTTGAGTTAATACCATCCGAGGTCCTCCGAGTATAGTGGTTTTGCCACGTTTAGTCCTAAACTTTCAAATTGACCATCTGTGATCCTTCGACTTTCAAATTTAACCATCCGTGGTCCAAGTTAACCACCCATGGTCCTTCAACTATTAAATTTTAACCAACCATGGTCCTTTTAAGAGGACCACGACTGGTTAAATTTCGAAACTTGAAGGACCATAAGTGGTTAACTTGGACCACGAATGGTTAAATTTGAAAGTCGATGGACCACAAATGGTCAATTTGAAAGTTTAGGACTAAACGTGGCAAAACCACTATACTCGGAGGACCTCAGATGGTATTAACTCTTTTTTGTTTTTAGAGTATGGATTATTTGTTCCATTCAATTTTTTAAAATATATTGTGAGTTGCATGTGTTTTAAGTATTGGGTATTTGATGGTGTTTTTTTATTGTTCTCTTTGTATTATGCAGGGAGGATTTTATTTTTTTTATTAATAGAATAGATTATTATGTGATTAATATTAGTAAAGTAAGAAATTTATATATGACAAATTATTCCATATAATTATGGTAACATTTATTTAAAATATAATGAAATTAAAATTTTCTATACTATTAATACAAATAAAATACTCATGTGTAATTTCCAGCACAAACTTTTATTAATAATAATATGGTTATTTCCCTTAAAAAGTGAAAATGGAAAGCAATCAGTAGTATCAAGAATTTCAAAGAAAGATTGTGCGAAAATAATAGAACCAAATTGAAAATTAATAATTAATCGCACAAATTTAATAATAATAAGCTTATTAAAACAATCAGTAATCTATACTATATATACAAACAAAATCCTATATTTTAATTACGGCCCAAAAGACTCATATAGTATTAAGGTTTGCGTAATATTATAAAATATATGGTAATACAATTTCTATCCGTACTACAATGGTACAAATATGGTAATACAATCCCTACTATAAATATTCTTTCATACTTTCCTATTCCTACTACAATTCTAAATTAAATTTGATATCAATTTACCTTATGTAAGATATCATATGACATCTATATAATCTTTCCTCTTGTGTTTTTCTTATTCTTTTTATTTATCTTTTTTTAATGCCGAATAATTAGCATAAACAATGTTTAATAATTGAGAAATTCTATTAGGCAATAAAAATTACTTTTATAAAATCTTTGGTAATATATACACATTATTTTTAATTATTTTGGTTTAATAATATTGTATCTTATTTATAAAAATTTGAAATAATACTTTTAGTACTATTGAATATTGATTGACTAAAAATTATCTTAATTATTAAGGCAAATTAATATGTATTTAGCTTTAAAAGTTTTCAAATATATGAATTATACATAGTAGAATGGAATTAATTAGTAGGACAATTATATTAGGTAATCTAATTAATAATTTACCTTTTAAATTATATCCCCTTTTTAATAATGAATATTTTCTTAAAATATATACACAGACTATGCTTATCAATATAGAATTAAAAGTATATATATATATATATATACACACACACACACACACTTAATTTATAATATTATTGGTAGAAAATCAATTATACTTGCCTTAATAATTAATTATTAATATTATTTTCTAATAATTATGTATTGTCACCTTTTGCGGTGTAATTATTATGGTAATTTATATACATATATGTTTTTATACTTAATGTATAATATTATTGGCACAAAATAAATTATACTTACCTTAATATATAGATTATTTTTTAATATAATTTCTTAATTTTTATTAAAGGTAATCATTCTCATAATGGTTACAAATAAATATAGCATGATAAGATTTACTTTAATTGGTTTTAGGAATAAGGGTCAAATAGGCCATCGAACTGCACATGATAAAACAATTAGGCCACTGAACCAAAAAAAACCAACAATTAGGTCCCTAAACTAATCAATTTCAAACAATTATTCCAATTTGAAGGTTTCCAACAGGTTAACAGGTCATCTCCCAAATTAATTATTCTTTAAAAAAATAAATATTAAAAATTAATTAGTTTTAAATTTAAAAAAAAAAAATAAAAAAATTGGAATCCAGCCAAGACTACCGTGTCCGGCCGGAACCAGTTTTTTTTTTTTTTTAAGTTTAATTTAAAACTAATTAATTTTTAAAATTTAAATTTTAAAAAATAATTAATTTGGAAGGATGACTTGTTGGAAACCTTCAAATTGAAAAAATTGTTTGAAATTGATTAGTTTAGGGACTTAATTGTTGATTTTTTAAGTTCAGTGGCCTAATTGTTTTATCGGGTGCAGTTCGATGGCCTATTTGACCCTTATTCCTTGGTTTTAATTCACTTAATGATATGACTTTTCTTTATTAGTTTTTTATGGAAGACTAATGCCCGTTTGGTTCACGGAATAGGCCGGGAATGGCATAGCATTCCCAGTAATAGGCCTATTCCTTTGTTTGGTAACTATTTCTATTACCGGGAATAATATTCTAAGTAATACCCTATTCCCCCAGATAAGGTAATAGTTATTACCAGGACCCCCCTGGTATTAGGCTATTACTGAGTTCTCAGGAATAACCTAAAATTTCTACTTCCTATTTTACCCTCCAATTAAATTTATTTCCTATTTCACCACCCCCACCACCACCACCCCCACCCCACCAACACCACCACCGCCGCCGCCGCCACCACCACCACCACCATCGCCACCACCAGTACCACCACCCCACCAACACCACCACCACCACCCCACCACCACCACTAGCACCGCCACCACCGCCGCCGCCGCCGCCACCATCGCTGCCACCGCCACCACCACCACCACCAGCACCGGCACCACCGCCGCTACCACCACCCCACCACCATCGCTGCCGCCACCACCGGCACCACCGCCGCCACCGCCACCAGCACCGGCACCACCGCCACCATCGACACCACCACATATTTTTATAAGGGTATTTATGTCTTTTAAAACATATTTCATTTCTATTCCTTAAACCAACCAAACACTGTAATATAATTCATAAAGTCTATTCCTTCCGCGAACCAAACAATAGAATACAATTCTTATTCTATTCCTGGCCTATTCCATTCCTTATGGAATAGCATTCCTATTACCTCAAAATTCGTTCTGTGAACCAAACGTGCTGTTGAGAGTGTTTGGGTTGCTGGAAATTTTTTTTTTTAAATACTTACAAATAAAAATAATTTTAAAATATTTTTTAACCCATCATAACATGGGTAAATCTTATATTTTTTAAAAAATACAATTTGATAAATATCATAAATTAATTATTGCAATATCATTTACGTTTACAACGAGCTGAGAATAATTAAAGAAAAAAAATAAAAAAAAAATCAAATATGTGAACCAATGATTTCAAAATGAAGTTGATATACAATAACAAATAAATATAGCATGATTAGATTTATTTTAATTAGTTTTAAATTCCTTAGTGAAATGACTTTAATAAAAGTAAAATCCTCCTTTACAATATTCCCGCCCAAATTAATATGAATATTAATTAATTAGTAAAAAATTAATAAAGTTTAATTGGTAACAAAATTTTATATGAAAATTAATAAATATCTAATGAATTGTTATCACAATTTAAAGTCAATATGTACATAAAAATGAAAAATGGTTACCAAATTATGAGAATAATTTAATTATTATAATTGTTAAAATAATGGATGGAAATTCTGCGTAACAAATGAGAAAATTTGTTTGAAATTCTGCGTAATTTTATAAAGAAATGAAAAATTATTATTATTATTTACACCAATTTATACTATTAATAAAAGTAAAATCTACATCTTCAACATTTCCACCCAAATTAATATGAATATTAATTAATTGGTAAAAAAAAATAATAAAGTTTAATTGGTAACAAAATTTTATATAAAAATTAACTAATATCTAATGAATTTTTATCACAAAGTAAAGTAAATATGTACTTAAAATGAAAATGGTGATCAAATTTCTAAGAATAATTAAACCATTATAATTGTGAGAATAACGAAAACAAATTCTGCGTAATATATGAGAAAATCCATTTGAAATTTTATGTAATTTTATTAGGAAATACTAATTTTTAAATTATTATTTACATCAATCTATATCTATATTATTAATAAAAGTAAAATCTTCAATTAAATGTCTTTCACCCTTCTGATACGAGATATTGTCCTTCAAGTTCTAACAAAAACAATTCACGTTGATGCTCGCATATGCCATGACTATCAACAAAAGTAAGGGTCAAACACTAACTCATGTTGAGTTATTACTGAAAAAGTCAGTCTTTAATCACGGTTAATTATATGTGACGTTTTCCCGAGTCACCTATCCTGATGTCTGATATTTTTTTATATACAAAGATGACAAAATTGTTATATATCTACATAGAAAATATATCTTCCGTATAAATAATTTATATAACTGAGTTGCTAGACAACGAGCTAATTAGCCCAATTAATACAAATTCTAAACACTGGTATATAAAATCTCTAAAGTTGTAGCACCAAATGCGTATATCTACATGTTAGCTATTAATTGGGCAATTATTTACTCGAATTCAAGCATTGATAACATCAGAAAAATAATCGGTGCAACTCAATTCTTCAATTATATATTTTATAATATTCGATGTTATAATTTATACAATTGTATATCAATCTAAATATATTTAAAATATTATAATAAATTCATTCCGTGCAACGCACGGGCGCAAATACTAGTAGAAGTATATAAGTATATCTATTGAGATCTTTTGACCGAGTGTCTTCATTGCTTATGTTCATACTTGAGAATGTGTATGAGTGCAAAACATTTTCCATCCTATATCTATAGTATTTTTCAGGGTTGAGTGGCTTTATACTTAGCATTATATGCTAACGGGTTTATTTTCCTATGTGTTTTATAACCCCTTTCAGGTGGACCCAGTGCATGATGAGAGCATGCATCGTATAGTAGTGTGTAGCTCTAGTGTCCATGTTTGAGGCTAGATTAGTTCCCTCCTATGTTAGACAGTTCAATGGATTTAGTAGTAGTTAGACTACAGTTATCTTTTGATGGTGCGTAGACACCGGGGATTGCTTCCGCTTTTGATGTTTTATGAGCTTAGACTCCAGTATTAGCAGTTTTTGTTTAGCCTATGCAGTTACTCATGAGTGGGTAGCTGTGGCGGTAACTTTTCCCCTCACTTTATGTTTTGGATTCTATCCTAGTTTATATTAATCCTTTGACTATATTCTATTTGAATGTTTAATTTATTGGTTCTAGAGTTTAGAAAAATGGGGTGTTACCCTCTCAGGCTCTCACACAAACCTTACCACAAAAACTACACTTTTAGTGTCTTATTGAGGAAGGAGGAAGGAATGTTTATACAGGCACTAAGTCAGACCAAATCTTGGTTGTGAAATATAAGAGGGTGTTTGGTAAATGGATGTTAGCTGATTGTGTTAGTAAGTTTAATTAGTTGATAGTATTAGCTGATTGTAGACAAGTGTTTGGTAAATTAGCTGTTAGCTGATCATATACAAAATGACTTCTCAAAAAACTGACCGAAAATGCTACTTTGAGTAGCTTTTAGAATTTTAGCATTTTGGAGCAATAAGTTGTTACAAAAAGCTAATTAATCAAACACTCATATACAAAGTCAAACAGCTAATAGTGGTCAAATAAGTCAAAATTAACTATTTTACCAAACAGGGCCAAAGTGTGCTCATTACGCGTTAGAATTTTGTGCCAAATGCTTTAGAACAACCACAACAATAGAAATTTTTACTCAAGTTTTTTCGTGCCCCACCATTCCACCTCAACATTCATTATGTCACTCAATCTTAAAAACCTTATTCCCAATAGTTTGAATTTTTTTTAAGAGGTTTTTATAGACACATCAATCTACATCAAGTGGTAATTATAAAACTCGGATTAAATTAATATGTCATTAAAATTATATATTACTACCCATAGTTTTAAAAATTATATTTAAAATACAAATAATAAAAAAGGCAATGTAAAATTTAAACATTTAGGTTAATTGTTGTTGTTGCTAGGGCTGGGCATTTCGATTTGGGTTACGCGGTTCGGTCTCAAGCTGAAGTACTGATCAGTACTCGGCTTGAGGGAACCAATCGGTTCGGGTAAATCAGTACTCGGCTTGAGGGAACCGATCGGTTCGGGTTTTACCCGAAAAACCGATCAGTTTTCTCCTTCTTCTTTTATATATATATATATATATATATATATATATATATATATATATATATATATAGTTTTATTCTTAATGTATTAAATATCTATATTAGGGTTTGAACTCCTAACCACTAATTTAGTGTGCAAGAGCTTTATCCACTACGCTCACATTTGTGTCAACACTATTTGAACTAAATCTTCAATATAAATAAATATATACAAATTCATCTCCTCTTCCTTCCTTGAACTCCATTCTTCATTCATACTATTATTATTATTATTATTATTATTATTATTATTATTATTATTGTTATTATTATTATTATTATTATTATTAAAATCATTATATAATTACTTTAATTGTTGATTATATTTTAATTAAATTTCTATAAATAGTAAATTATATATATATATATATATATATATATATATATATATATATATATATATATATATATATATATATATATATGCATGCACACGCACTAATATATGTGACCGAGTACTAGATTAGTATTATAGATATTTTATTTATTTATTGTAAAAATAAAGTATAAATTTATATCAAAATTGTTTACATTATTTATAAACAAAATATAAATTTGGTTCATCTATATAGTTTTCAAATACGATGATTAAAATTTACTACTTTCAGGAATTGTGAAATATAATTTGAAGTATAACTTGTAATTATTTGTAATTTTTTTAATGTCGGGCATAAATTTTCGCGAATCGCGCGTACAAAATGCTAGTATTATATATAAATATTATAATAATTAATAATCTTAACTCCTCAAGTCCTCAGGCCTCAATTCAAAGTCGTAAGTCCCAACATTTGGTGTTTTGATATTTTGTTTTCAAATGTTAACTATGCAAATGGATGATTCTTCATCTTGTCATCAACAAAACACTTTAAGTGACACTCCAAGTGAGCCAATTGAACAATCAATCAGGCAAAAAAGGAAACGTTAAAATAGTGGACTTCCAACAAAACCGAACCGAAACCGAACTTTTTTAAACCGAACCGAAACCGAACCGAACTCTAATGTTAAACCGAATGGTTTGATTTTTTTGAAACCGAAAAACCGAAACCGAACCCAAAACCGAAAAAAAACCAAACCGAAACCCAAAACGCCCAGCCTTAGTTGTTGCTCCATATATGCTAAACCAGATTCGTACAAAGTTGATGATGCAATTGTGAGTGATGTAACTCGAAATTTCTACATAAATATTGATAAAAATCTTCGATCAAGTCTTGCAATGTTTCTATTGTTGATCCGACTTCTTCATCTACCCAATTAATTGTTGGGTAGTTTCTTGTTGGTATACTCCAAAAATAATAATCCTGCGAAAATATTATTATTATATGGAAAGGCAAATAAATGGGAAGGAATGGGTGGATGACTTGGTTAAAGGTTAGCACGAGTTGAACGAAATTGTTCATTTCTTTAAAACCTTATTTGCTACCTCCCACAAGTGCTAGGAGCGTTGTAGCGTAGGTTTCCCAGGATAAAACGTGCTACGGTTCAACGTTTGAGCGCCCAAACTTTGAACCCGGCGAACTAGAGCAAAGCTTAGAACATAGTAGGCTAAGAGAGGAGTAGAAGAAGAGATTTTGGAGCTGGAAAACAATTGTCTAAAGCTTAGAACATAGTAGGCTAAGAGAGGAGTAGAAGAAGAGATTTTGGAGCTGGAAAACAATTGTCTATGTTCTAAAAAAAATTAATTAATTCTGTAACAGCTGGAATTAATCCTCCCAAACCCTCATTTGAACTGAACAGTGCCGGCGTATACGAGCTTAGGCTTGGATCAAGCCTTTCCGATCTCAGTTTGGGATTTAATTTGCACTCAATAAACTTAAAAAGAGTTATTGTATAAATAGTAGGGCAAATCCTCTTCTCAAACTAATGTGGGACAAAGGCTTCACTTTTTCCCTTCATTTTTCCAACTCAAATGGGTCTACTTTGAGAATCAATATCTCATTCACCCATTATCCGTTTTGAGCGTACAATATATCAATCTCTTCGTCTAACTACGAAGAACCCAAATCCACTTTGACCCGACCCAAATCATAAGTGGACCCCAATGATGTTTGTACCACAAAATAGCTACTTAAAATATCATTTTATGCCAATTTATGCTATTTTTTCCAACAATCTCCCACATGAATGAAAAATTGATTTTCAGAATATTTTGAAATCGGAAACAACTGTGTTCAACAGTCGATCCCTGCATAGGATAGGTAGGGATTACTATACCCTTTGAACCTTTCCTTGTAAAGATACATTTACTCTACTAGTTGTACGGTAGAACGCGATGTCTTTGAACCGAATGCCGTTTGTATAGACGATGACATATCTCACACAAGAACCTCCCAACCATGCTCTGTTCTCATGAGTGTGCCTGTTTTGGTCATGGGTCATCGTTCCTGGTTTTGCAAGAGTTTTGTGAAGAGTTGAGCCCTATTCAATTCTCCTTTGAAGCAACCCTCACTTCTCTCTCACATAGGTGATTCTTTTCCGAGTATCCCGCATACTCACACATGTCAACTGACATTCGAATCATTAAAGCATTAACGTGCTATCCTCGTGCGGGAGCCACCGTTTTTAACGAGGAGTGGTAGGGAGTTCTAGACCCCCGCAGTGACACGCTCCGTTCCATAATTTAGTTGTCCCATTGAACCTAGGTGCAAGCTAGGTTGGGTATCCACTATAGAACTTTATATCAAGGGCTTTAGACCCATTCCTCGTCTCAACTTCACCACAGCTTCTTTACATAACCCTTTGGTTAGCGGATTCGCTATATTGTCTTTTGACTTTACGTAGTCAATCAAGACAACACCAGTTGTGAGAAGTTTTCTAATAGTATTATGTCTACGACGTACATGTCTAGACTTACCATTATACTTATACATATGACTCTTTACTCTCCCAATTGTTGCTTGATTATCACAATGCACACATATTGGAGATACAGGTTTTCCCAACTAGGAATATCCTCTAGAAAACAGCGTAGCCACTCAGCCTCTTCACAACATTTGTCCAAGGCTATCAGCTCAGATTCCATCGTGGATTTAGTTATCACGGTTTTCTTAGAGTATTTCCATACAACGGCTAGTGTAAACACGTAGCCACTTGTGGATTTAGAGTCCTTAATATCATATATCCAGCTAGTGTCGCTATACCCTTCAAGTACAGCAGGATATCTCCCATAGTGCAGTCCAAGGTCCCGAGTATACCTCAAGTATCTCATAACCTTCACTATTGCCGTCCAGTGCATGGCACCGGGGTTACTCGTATATCTACTGAGTTTACTAACCGCAAAGGCAATGTCCGGTCTAGTACAGCTCATTAGATACATCAAACTACCAATAACCCGAGCATATTCTACCTGAGAAATACACTCCCCATGGTTCTTGGTTAGATGAACGCTTCGATCTAATGGCGTCCTAGTCCTTTGATGATTATCCTTGTTAAATTTTTCAAGGATTTTATCAATATAATGTGATTGGCACAACACAAGACCATCAGGTCTTCTAATGATTCTAACCCAAGGATTAAATCCACCAAACCTATATCCTTCATGTCAAATCTCGCATTTAACATGTTTTTTGTAGACTTGATCATCTGATCGTTACTACCGACGATGAGCATATCATCTACGTATAGACAAAGAATGACATAGTCGTCTATCGTTTCCTTGACGTAAACACATTTGTCACTTTCGTTTATTCTAAACCTGTTAGTTAACATTGCATGGTCAAACTTCTCATGACACTGCTTAGGCGCTTGTTTCAAACCATAGAGCGATTTAACCAATTTACACACTTTCCTTTCTTGCCCCGGAACCACAAACCCTTCGGGTTGTTCTATATAGATTTCCTCATCTAACTCGCCATTTAGGAAAACAGTTTTAATGTCCATTTGATGAACTTCCAAATTACGCAACGCGGCTATGGCAAGTAGCATCCTAATGGAGTTTATTCTCGTCACGGGAGAATACGTGTAGAAGTAATCAATGCCCTCGCGTTACCTGTAACCCTTGATTACAAGCCTAGCCTTATACTTCTCGATGGAACCATCAAGTTTCATCTTCCTTTTAAAGACCCACTTGGATCCTAAGGGTTTACTACCCGGAGGAAGATCAACAAGTTCCCAAGTGTGATTCTGTAGAATAGAATCCACTTCACTTTTAATAGCCTCTTTCCACATTGGTCCTTCCGTAGAAGTCACGGATTCTACGTATGTTCGAGGCTCATTCTCTATCAAACAAGATAGAAAATCGGGTTCATTTTCTAATAAACAAGTTAGAGTACCATATTCATACTCTACCAAGTAGGTTAGAAAATCAGGACCAAATGATCTTTCAACTCTTGCCCGCTTACTACGTCTCGGCTCGAGCTCGGGTTCTTTCTCAGATTCCCCACTATCATTATCCATACCTTCATAAAACGTTCGTTTTGACGTACTCGGTCCCTCATTGGACCTACAAGGAAATACATTTTCAAAGAAAGATACATCCCTTGATTCTATTATCGTGTTCGTATGTATGTCCGGAATATGGGACTCGTGTACTAAGAACCAATATGCACTACTATCATGTGCATAGCCAATAAAGATACAGTCCACCTTCTTAGGTCTTATCTTTACTTTCTTAGGTGTTGGGACCAAAACTTTGGCAAGACACCCCTACACTTTCAGGTACTGGTAGGAAGGTTTCCTACTGTTCCACAGCTCATAAGGAGTCTTATCAAGCTTCTTGTGGGGCACCTTATTTAAAAGGTAATTACTTGTCAAAATCGCCTCACCCCATATACCTTGAGGTAGGCCCGAACTTATAAGAATCACATTCATCATATCTTTCAATGTACGATTCTTTCGTTCAGCAACACCGTCGGATTGAGGTGCGTAAGGTGCAGTACGCTTGTGTACAATACCTACACTCGCACAAAAGTCACCAATTGGTGCTTCGTACTCACCACCTCTATCGCTTCTAACCTTCTTAATCTTACGATTAAGTTGGTTTTCAACTTCATTCTTATAAAGAATGAATTTCTCTAAGGCTTCGTCTTTGCTTTTAAGCAAATACACATAGCAATAACGTATGCTATCATCGATAAACGTGATAAATTATTTATTACCACCTCTCATTTGTATCGATCTAAAATTACACAAATCACTATGGATTAATTCTAGTGGTTCAGTTTCCCTTTCAACCGATTTGAAAGGTATTTTGGTTAGTTTTGCCTCAACACAAATTTCACACTTGTTATTTGTGTTTATTTGAAAGTTAGGAATATGGTGCATGCTAATTAATCTACGTATAGAATTAAAATTAACATGACCTAGTATACCATGCCACAGACTGGAAGACTCAAGCAAGTAAACAGAATTAACTTTGCTTTTATTGATAACAGGCATTACATTGAGCTTGAAAAGTCCATCAGTTACATAACTTTTACCAACGAACATTCCTAACTTAGACAAAACAACCTTGTCTGACTTGAACACCATGCGAAACCCATGTTTGTTCAACAGAGATCCAGACACAAGATTCTTCCTCAGCTCAGGAACATATAGCACGTTGTTCAACGTCAGTTCCTTCCCGGAAGTCATCTTCAGAACCACCTTGCCCATGCCTTCCACAGCAGACTGAGCAGAGTTTCCCATCCACACCTTCTCGCCCTCAACGGTTTCAAAGGTGTTGAACATTTCTCGGTTGCAACATAAGTGCCTGGTTGCACCAGTGTTGATGAACCACTCACGTGGGTTAGAGCCCACGAGGTTCACTTCAGTCACCATGGTCGAAAGGCTGATTTCGACCTCCTTCTAATTGCCTTCTCCAACTATGTTGGCTTCAGAACTCTTGTTCTTCTTCCTTGGAGCCTTGCATTCAGACGACTTGTGGCCAGACTTGCCACAATTAAAGCATTTACCATGAAACTTTTTATTGGTAATGCCTCCATTCAGACCTAGCTTTCGCTTGTCCTTCTTGTTCTTCTTGGAGTTTTACCGTGCTCCACAACATTGGCCTCAGCGCCATCAATGACAGTACATCTCCCATCATTCTTCCTGTTCCCCTCCTCAATTCTGAGTCGCTGGATCAGGTCCTCCAGATTCATCTCCTTTCGCTTATGCTTAAGGTAATTCTTGAAATCCTTCAAGCCTGGAGGTAACAAGTGGATCACAGATCCCACTTGGAAGGCTTCACTCAGCACCATGCCCTCGTCACGGATCTCATCGAAGATTAGTTGCAAATCTTCTACCTAACTTAGCACGGTCTTGGAATCAACCATTTTGAAGTCGAGGAATCGGCCAACCACAAATTTCTTTGTGCCGTCATCCTCACTTCTATATTTATGATCCAAGGCTTCCTATAGCGCCTTTGATGTGCTTATCTTTCGATATATATCGTACAGCGCATCACTTAATCCATTCAGGATGTAGTTTCGGCATAGGAAGGCCGAATCCTTCCAAATGCCAACTGCCATCACAGATTGAACATCTTGTTCCTTCATCTCAGGAACTTTCGCGGTCAAAAACCTTGCCAGGCCGAGAGTTGCTAGGTAGAACAGCGTCTTTTGCTGCCACCTCTTAAAGTTCGATCCAACACAGGTGAACTTCTCCGGCTTTTCAGCCGATCCGCTCGGTACCAAAAGTACCCGAGTCATGGAAATATATATATATATATATATATATATATATCCCTCGATGCTCCAACCATCTTGTGAACCAACGTTCACTGGTGGTGCTTGGGAATTAGCAACATTGTTTCCGTTCCCACCACTATTGTTCTCAACAACATTCTCCTCCCCTTGATTAGCCAGTGCGGGATTCTCCATTTCTTCTAGGAAATTAATGACAAAAGCACAACCAACAGGAAACAAGGGAAATAAGGTTTTAAGATTGTTGGGTAGTTTCTTGTTGGTATACCCCAAAAATAATAATCCTACGAAAATATTATTATTATTATATGGAAAGGCAAATAAATGGGAAGGAAAGGGTGGATGATTTGGTTAAAGGTTAGCACGAGTTGAACGAAATTGTTCCTTTCCTTAAAACCTTATTTGCTACCTCCCACAAGTGCTAGGAGCGTTGTAGCGTAGGTTTCCCAGGATAAAACGTGCTACGGTTCAACGTTTGAGCGCCCAAACTTTTAACCCAGCAAACTAGAGCAAAGCTTAGAACACAGTAGGCTAAGAGAGGAGTAGAAGAGCAGAGATTTTGGAGCTGGAAAACAATTGTCTATGTTTTGTACTTCACTGTTTTTAAAAAATTCTGCTGCTACTACTACTTCTTATATAGGAGAAGATGACATAAATAGCATTTACTTAGGCATTCAAACTCATGTTAAAAACCTTTAAAACTGAACATTGAATATGAGGATTAATTCTGGAATTGAAAATTGGAATTAATTCCGTACCGTACCAGAAATGGACGTGTACCGAGTGTACCGTTCCAATCTCAGTTTTATTTTATTTTGTATATCATTTTATTATTATTATTATTATTATTATTATTATTATTATTATTATTATTATTATTATTGTTGTTGTTGTTGTTGTTGTTGTTGTTGTTGTTGTTGTTGTAATTTGATTATTGATAAATTTGCTAAAATTTTAACAAATTCGTCATTTTAACATTTTAACTTTAGTCAAAACACCAAAAAAAATTATATAATAGCTCAGTAATTTGCTCCAAACTGCTAAAAACTAATACAACACATACATTTTAGGTTAATCTTTCATAATCCTCCACTAATAATAAATAAATAAATAAATATTAAAATAAGAAAACAAAGTTAAGGCCCTTTAAATAAGAAGCTTTTGACTTCTCAAAACTTGCCTACATTGATGGGCAAGCAATTATGTTTGTAAGAGGATCATTGCTTTTCTTATATAGATGAGCTCTCTCTTTTCAAATATTTTGAATGTGGGATCAAAATGATCCAACATCATTTACAAAGGGAGCCCGTGACTTCCCTTTGTCTTTTTTTTTTTTTTTTTAAATTATTTTGTTTTGTGTATAGTTTTGTTTGGATTATTATTATTATTATTATTATTATTATTATTATTATTATTATTATTATTGTTGTTGTTGTTGTTGTTGTTGTTGTTGTTGTTGTTGTTGTTGATGATGATGATGTAGAATATTATTATTGAAATATTTCCGTTTCATTTTAGTTTACCTTTAAATTACTGTTTTTTAAAATATACATTTACTATTGATGATGTAGAATATTATTATTTAAATATTTTATTTCCATTTTTAATTTACCTTTACTTGATGTTGTAGAATGTTATTATTGAAATATTTCTGTTCAATTTTTACTTTCCGTTCATTGTTTAAAATTGTGAAAGATTTATGATATAATTGTGATTTGATATATTATACTGTGCAATATTCTTGTGAAAAATTAAAATGCAATGATCTGACCATTTCGTTTTCCATTTTAGTCAATTACAGATCATTTTTTATTTTCAGTCAATTATTAATATTCATTTCCTTTTCCAATTTACCTAATTTCCATTCCATTTTAATTGATGAAGTAGAATAATATTGTGAAATATTTATGTTCCTTTTTCTATTTCCATTCCTTTTTTAATTTACCTTTACTATTTACTATTGTTTGGGTGGGAAATAGTGTAAATATGATTTTGTTTTTAATTATAGTATAAATTAAGGTAAGTATAATTTATTTTGTGCCAATAATATTATACCTTAAGTATAAAAATGTATGTATATAGATTACCATAAAATAACAATAATAATTACACTGAAAAAGGTAAAGAGAATTACAATAAATAATTATTAGGCATTAATATTAATAATTAATTATTAAGACAAGTATAATTTATTTTGTACTAATAATATTATACATTATATATCCCTATATATATATATATATATATATATATATATATATATATATATATATATATATATATATATATGTTGGTCCCAAAAGAGGTAGGGTGAAAGTCTAGAGGGGGGGGGGGGGGGGGGGAGTGAATAGACTTTCAAACTTTTTCGCACAGCACAACAATTGCTAAGACAGAGATAAACCAAAACTCTTAACTAGATTGTTAGAGTATGGTACACAGCGGAAATAAATAAACATAAAGTGTGTGTGAGATTGTGTGAGCAGTATATCTTCGTGAGAGCGAATATGTAAAGAGCAGTATGTAAAGAAAGCAGTAAAGAACACAAGACAATTATAGTGGTTCGCGAGGTGGTGTAATCCTCCTACTCAACTTGCTCTTTTCTCCAAGAGCCAATTCACTATATCTACCACTCCTTGGTTCCAAGATACAATGAATTTCCGTGATCTAGTGCTTTGATCACAAAGCCTGCACTAATCACGCCCAGTGACACCACACTGCTGCTTCGGGTTTCACGTCGCCGCGCTACTATCCCAGGATTTCACGACTCCGCGTTACTTTCCCCCCGTCTTCCACACTCCAGTAGAAACGTATCCCGTGATCTGGTGCTTTGATCACCAAGCCCACACCAATCACGCCCAGTGCCTCCGACACTGCTGCTTCGGATCTCACAGCTCCGTGTGACAATCCAGGATTTCATAGCTCCGTGCTACTTTCCTCCCTTCTCTTGTTTTGCTCCAAAACAAGTGTTGTCTTGCTTCCAACTTCTGAGACTCTGTAGATGATCTTCAATGATGCGCAGGTCTCTTTGATGAAGATAAACACTCTGGAATGATTTCTCTTGACAGCTCTGAGTGTTTTCTCTCTTTGAATATATCAAGTAAAGCACTTGATATTTATGCTCTGTTTTGCTCTGTTTAAGAACTCTCAGAATATTTCTCTTTTGAAGCTCTCTGAGTTCTTTTTCTTTTCTCACTTCTCACTTGAAGATTTTTGGTATGCTCTGTACCAAATGAGATTTTTGCTCTATGCTCTTTCAAGCTTAATTGCTCTATTCCATCCCTTTGATGGATTCGAATTTTCTGCTCTCTTGTTCGTGAGTTCGTTGTCTTCAAGTCTTCATATCTTCATCATTTTATAGCTGGTAATGAGAATCTGTCCGTTGGAAAGAGACGCTCTCATTTTTTGAAATCTTGTATCTTTTGTCAGAGATCTTATCTTATCTTCTACAAAAATGTCAGAAAGAGATAAGCTAGCCGTTGATGGAGTTTCATCTCCATGTAAATGAGCTCCCAAACTTCATCTGATACTCCTCTGGTTTTACGTTGAGTGGAAATATCTGGGTCTCAGTTTTGGTGTAGAATGGCTTCTCTTATCAGCTCTGAAGTGGTCTTTGTATCTTTGGGATTTAAAAATATTCATCAATTTAATCCCATACTAGTTAAACTAGTATTTTTCCTTGTGAGAATATTTTCACTGTAAGTTCATCTTCATCTTCTTCATTCTCACGTCTGGGTGTTCTCAGACTTCAAACTGGCTTTGAACTTCCACCCAATTTGAATTTCTCCTTTGTAATTGACACCCAATTTCAATTGGCTTGTAATTGGCACCCAATTTGAATTTCTCCATTGTAATTGGCTCCCAATTGACTTTGACTTGCAATTGGCTCCCAACTGCTCCTGGTGCTTTCAATTGCTTCCCAATTTGAATTGTTGACTTTGACTTTGAAATTGGCTCCCAGACTTCTCCTGGTATTTGAATTTCATCTCAATTCAATTTGATCTCCATGTCTTCTTTGAATCGGTCCCCAACTTTGAAATTTCATCCCCTCAATTCAATTTGATCTCCATGTCTTCTTTGAATCGGTCCCCAACTTTGAAATTGCATCCCATGAATCGGTCCCCAACTTTGAAATTGCATCCCATACTACAACCTCAATTGGCTCCCAATTTCAATTCTACATTGGCTCCCATATTGAATTGAAATTGCATCCCATACTACAACCTCAATTGGCTCCCAATTTCAATTCTACATTGGCTCCCATATTGAATTGATTTCCATTGGCTCCCAATTTCAATTCTACATTGGCTCCCATATTGACTCCCAATTTCAATTCTACATTGGCTCCCATATTGAATTGAAATTGCATCCCATACTACAACCTTAATTGGCTCCCATATTGAATTGAAATTGCATCCCATACTACAACCTAAATTGCATCCCATACTACAACCTCAATTGGCTCCCAATTTCAATTCTACATTGGCTCCCATATTGAATTGATTTCCATGTGAAACTTGCTCCCAATTTCAATTTCTATGAAATCGGCTCCCAATTCCTTTGAATTGGCTCCCAAGTGCAATTGCTTCCCAATTTCCACTTTTCTATGAAATCGGCTCCCAATTCCTTTGAATTGGCTCCCAAGTACAATTGCATCTCAATTGCCACCCAAGTGAAATTGCTTCCCAATTTCCACTTGTAATTGGCGCCCAACTCCATCAAATTAATTTAATTTGACTTCTCAAATTTTACCTTGTAAAATTATTGATAGTGAGTTTCGAACTTGAGTCGTTTCGAATAATATATCAAGCATCATCCACTTCGTCCGTACAGCTTTTGATTAAATCTCCAATCACATTTGATGTACTTCTTTCTTTCCATAGATGCTTGATCTCCAAGTCAATTTCATGCATTCTTCCAATATTAAATTTCTTCACGAAAATTCTTCTGGGATATCTTCTTTGAGTAGTAGCGACGTGAATATTGTATCATTCATCTTCTTCTTCAATTTGTCATTTTCTCCAGACAAATTCTTGATTTTCGGCTTTATATCTTCTTCTTCTATTTTCATCCATCTTCCTCTGTTTTTCTCTTTTCATAATTAAATAATTTCCCGATCATGGTCTAAGACTCTACTAGACCTATGAAATAAAATTGGGGGATCTACAAATACAAATTTGGCATATCAAAACCATTACATTTTATTCCTATCAATATATATATATATATATATATATATATATATATATATATATATATATATATATATATATATATATATATATATATATATATATATATATATATATATATATATATATATATATATATATATATATATATATATAATTTTAATTCTATATTGATATAAGCATAATCTGTGTATATACTTTAGGAAAATATTCATTATTAAAAAGGGGATATAATTTAACAAGTAAATTATTAATTAGATTGTCTAATATAATTGTCTTACTAATTGATTCCATACTACTATAATTCATACATTTGAAGACTTTTTAAAGATTAATACCTATTAATTGCCTTAATAATTAAGATAATCATTAGTCACATCAATAGTACTAATGGCCCGTTTGGTTCACGGAATAGGCCGGGAATGGCATAACATTTCCAGTAATAGACCTATTCCTTTGTTTGGTAACCATTTCTATTACCAGGAATAATATTCCTGGTAATGGCCTATTACCTAAAATAAGGTAATAGCTATCACTAGGGCCCCCTGGTATTAGCCTATTACTGAACGCTCAGGAATAGATTTTAGAATCTATTTTCTTTTTTACCCCTTTCTTTAACCTAATTTTTTTTATCCTATATATAAATTTGTCATATTTCACCACCGTCGTCGCCACCACCACTATCACCGCCGCCACCGTCGCCACAACCGTCACCACCCCCACCACCACCGCCGCCCCACCACCACTACCACCCCAGCACCACCACCGCCACCACCACCATTACCACCACCATCGCTGCTGCCGCCGCCACCACCACCACCGCTACCAAAACCACCACCCAGCAGCACCATCGCCACCACCACCACCGCCGCCACCACAACCGTCGCCGTCCCCACCACCACTGCCACAACCATCACCGTCACCACCACCACCGTCGCTCCCGCCACTGCCACCGCCACCACCACCACCACCATCGCCACCATTACATATTTTTATAAGGGTATTTATGTCTTTTAAAACATATTTCATTTCTATTCCTTAAATCAACCAAACACTATAATATAATTCCTAAAGTCTATTCCTTCCGTGAACCAAACAATAGAATGCAATTCTTATTCTATTCCTTGCCTATTCCATTCCTTATGGAATAGCATTCCTAGTACCTCAAAATTCATTCCGTGAACCAAACGTGCTGTAAAAGTATTACTTTAAATTTTTATAAATAAGTTATAATATTGTTAAACAGAAATAATTTAAAATAATGTGTCCACACCAAAGATTTTATAACTGACTTAATAATTAACTATTAATTTTTATTGCATAATATGTATTGTCAATTATTAAACATTATTTATGATCATTATTGTATGTCATGTAATACTAAAATTATTAGGTATTATTTTTATAATTAATGTATAATATTATTGAAGCGAAATTATTTAAAATATATAGGTTCACGTTAAGTAAAACCTTATTAATTTCATATATTAAAACTATATATTTATATTAAAGGTGAAGTTATAAATAATTAAGTTTCAATAAGTTTAGTTATTTCCTAAGTTATATATGGTTAATAATGAATATTTTCCTATATTAGATTATGCTTATATGGTTTGCCCGTATTAACCATCACTATATTATATTAATATATCATTCTTTTAATATAATATATTATTAAATATAAACATATAGTTAATATTTATTCAATATTATTATGAAAGTATTTACAATTATGAATTTACAATTATAGCTTTGTATATGAAAAACATAGAAAGTTGAATAGTTTAAATCAAAATTATTAAAAATAATGTGTCTATAGTACAAAACAAATTATACTTACTTTAATAATGAATTATTAATCCTTTCAAAAAAATAATGAATTATTAATATAATTGCTTTAAAAAATTTACAATTATTAATAATCATTTATGATAATTATTAGGAATTACAAAAAATATAAATAAAAAGAAGAAGAAAAACAAAAGAGGAAAGCATGTACATATGTCATACAATATCTTACATTAGGCAAATTGATATAAAATTTAATAATTACTTTAAAATCAAATACAGAAAATATTGTAGGAAACATTGCGATATTACAATTAAAAAAACATACTATTATTTTATTAATTTCCAAAAACATCGCCGGCCAAATCACTCATTTTTTCTGGTCGGCAGTGACAGCTTACTCTTCAAAGGCGAAAATGGGATAGGAGCGAGAGAGTCCAGCCACAGCCGAGAAAGTGATTTTACTGGCGCCCCAAATTAGGGATAGAAATATGGATGACCAAAAGGACCAGCTCCTTACTCTTGACGCCGGTGACGTGATTCAGCCGGCGGTCCTCCATGAAAGCAGTGACCTCGCGCATATTACATGTCAGTTATAAAGTTGTAATACAATTTTTTAATGGGCGGTGGAAGAAAGGAATGAGGGCAAATTATTGTGTGAACCATAGCAAAAAGTACATTTTTAATATACTAAATGTACATTATTTTTGTACTGAATATACATTATACAATATAATGTACACTCAGAACAAAAATAATGTACATCCCCTGAATACAATGTACATTATTTTTGTACTGAATGTACATTATTTTACAGTAGACAAAATATGGTTCACACAACTTGTGTGGACCATGGTCCACACAATAATGATTGGGAATGAGAGAGTCACATGCAAGGGAAAAAAGGGATGCAATATAAAATGAAGACTTATAATTTTTGTAGTCATCAACTCATTGTATTTATAGGTGAAAAATATGAGAATTATAAATTTGTTAAATTGTTCAAAAAAGAAAGTGCATTTATTTATTTAAGGTATTTCCCAAATCAATTCATTATATTGATATTCCTAATCAATTTATTATATTAATATTCCTAATTAATCTTATTCCTAATTAATTCATAATATTAATATTACTAAACTTCCATTTTACATTTGCTTATCAAATAAGCTTTATTAATGATTTGACCAATAAAATATAAAATATTTAATTAATTTGACTGCAAAAGTTTGAGCGGGAAAATGAAATAGGAGGATTTTACGGTTATATATACTAGTATTTGCGCTCATGCGTTGCACGGAATGAATTTGTTATAATATTTTTGTTGACTTCAAATGGATTGTCAAATGTTGGGCGCAAAAACCTGATTCCCAATTCCAGTAGGTGTCACAGTCCAAATATGAATAGGATTAATAAATCTATTCATACACAAACTAAGTCATTCCTAGTCCTATAAAAAGCAGCCACTCTCAATCATAAAGATCACGCTTTCAACATCTAATTGTGAGCACGATAGTCATTGAGAATAGATACCCAAATCCCCTTGAAAAGTAGTACGAGTGTTTAGGTCACAATAGTTTGATAGGATTTCATATTGTGTAATTCATGTTCCCTAAACCAAAGTGTACTTTAAATATTAAGCTTTTAGTGGATTTAGGCAAATTCTCAATTTGAGAAGTGCCTCGCAGATTAGGGTTGCTTGCCTGAACTGCGTTATAAATTAATTGTGTCACAACGCCTTTTTCAACACTACCGAGCGCAACGCTTATAATTTTATTTTCAATTGGTATCAGAGCGGGTCTGCTCAAGTTACTAGCAGGATCCAAATGGAATTCCCAAGAGAAGGTCTTTCAAACAATAGACCACCGGCTCTACTTGGCACAAACTTCTCCTACTGGAAAGCTCGAATGCAGATATACATTTTAGCACAAGGAGAAGGCGTCTGGAATGCAATAGAAAACGAATGGAAAACTCCAGTCGATGACAAAGGGAATGCAAAACCTAGAATTGAATGGAGTGAAGAGGAGAGAACTGAATATGACTTCAACTCAAAGGCTATGAATGCAATATATGGAGCAGTAAGCGAAGACACATTCAAACTAATTGCATCAACTCGCATAGCTAAAACTCCGTGGAGTATATTGTGCGATCATCATGAGGGAAACTCATCCGTGAGACAATCTAAGCTACAGATGATACAAACAGAATTGAAAATCTAAAAATGGAAGAAGAAGAAGAAGAAAGCATCACCCAATTCAGTGCCAGAGTTTTAAGTATATCTGGAGATGCATTCAACCTAGGCGAACCTATACCTGAACATAAGATCGTCAAAAAGGTACTACGCTCGCTACCTGGAAGATTCCTAATAAAAGTCACTGCTATTCAAGAAAATAAAGATCCGAATACATACAGACTTAGTGATCTAATGGGAAATCTTCAAACCTATAAACTTGAGATGCTACAAAATCAGAAAAACAATGGCAAAGGAATAGCATTACAGTCCAAACAAGAAGAGAACTCAGAAACTGATTCAGAAACCATGGAACAGTCAATTGCACTATTGACAAAGAATTTTAATCGAGTTCTCAAAAAGTTTAACAAGTTCAGGAATAAAAATTCCTCGAACAACCAAGGAAATTCCATAGTCAATCAAAAACCATCCAATCCAAAACGAAGAGATAATACAATTACGGAAGGGATACAATGCTATGAATGTAAAGGTTTTGGACACATCCAATCAGAATGTGCCACATACTTGAAAAGGAAAAATAAAACATATATAACAACCCTGAGCGATGACTCAGATAGTGTAGAAGATGACAGCAACAGAAACTTCGTAGCCTTCACCGCTAGCCATGAAAGCAACAATAGTGATGACATGCAAGAGTTACTAGAGGCATACACTCAACTAAATGCCAAATGGGAGCAAATCATCAAGAAAAATTTAGAACTCATGGAAGATAATCATTATTTAAAAAATGAAAAAGAACGAGTAGAAAAACAATACAAGAAGCTCAAAACGAACTATTAGACTTCAAAAACAAAGAAGCTAAACTACTACAAGAAATCAAGGAGCTTACCGAAAGACCCAGGACTCCAAGTACAGACATTAGTGAGAATCATCAAACCGAGACACAGGAAGTGTCGCAACAGCACTTCCGACACCGAAGAAGAATAAAGTGCTACTATTGCCACAAACTAGGACACATCAAAGCACACTGCTACAAAAGACAAAATGATTTTTATTACAGGTAAAACAACAGAGTATGGCCATGACATAACAGAAATAATAGCAAGAAAATCTGGGTAAGAAAAGATCAAATTGTTGCGTATACCTCCAAAACAAACAAAGAGCAAGATATATGGTATTTTGACAGCGGATGCTCCAGGCATATGACTGGAAATCCAGAAAATTTAGAGAATATACAATATAAAAATGAAAGATATGTAACCTTTGGAGATGGAGGAAAAGGGAAAGTTATCGCAAATGGAACCCTGAACGTACATGGGCTGCCAAAACTGTCAAAAGTCTTCTTAGTACAAGGGTTAAAAGCAAATCTGATTAGTATAAGCCAACTATGTGAAGATGAACTTAAAGTGGAATTTTCAAAAGATAGTTGCAATGTCCTCAATCAAAATCATGAATGTGTTATGATCGGAAGAAAATCCACAAATAAATGCTACACATGGGACGGTGATCTAACCTGCTTACAGACAACCGTCAATCAAACACAATTATGGCACCAACGGATGGGTCACATAAACTTTCATGACATGAAAAAGGGTTTAAAGAAGGGAGTCTATCAAGGAGTTCCAACACTTGACATAGACGAAAACAAAAAATGTGATGCATGTCTTGAAAACAAAATAACACGAACAACCCACAAGAAAAGCTCAGGAATACACACCTCTAGAATCCTAGAACTACTCCACATGGACCTATTTGGGCCAACTCAGACAGAAAGCATAGGAGGAAAGAGATATGTCTATGTAACAGTCGATGACTATTCACGATTCACATGGGTAAACTTTCTTAGAGAAAAATCTGAAGCATTCACAATATTCAAAACTCTTGTTATCAAAATCCAGAATGAAAAGGATGGAAGAATAGGAAAAATCATTCGTCTAAGAAGTGATCATGGAAGGGAGTTCGAAAATTCAAAATTCAAAGAATACTGCACAGAAAATGGGATTCATCATGAGTTCTCCGCACCAAAGACACCCCAACAGAATGGAGTAGTCGAACGAAAAAATTGAACTATTCAAGAAATGGCAAGGGTTCTTTTAAATCACAAGAGACTTCCATCAAAATTCTGGGCAGAAGCAGTTAACACAGCTTGCTACCTAGTAAACCGAGTATTCATACGAAAAGAAATCAACATGACACCATATCAAATCTGGAAAGGAAAAACACCAAATTTAAAACACACACATGTGTTTGGAAGCAAATGCTATATTCTAAAAGATAGAGAACCATTGGGAAAATTTAACATAAAAGGAGATGAAGGGATTTTCCTAGGTTACTCCTCGAACAGCAGGGCATATCGAGTATTTAATCTTAGAACAAACACTGTCATGGAATCTATAAATGTTGTGGTCAATGACACAATATCAGAAGACTCTCCCAACAGTGATGAAGAAATAACTGTTGTTGAAACAACAGTTCCAACATCACAGAATCAGAAGTCTGAAACAGAAATAACGGAGAAAGAAGAAGCTAAAGATCCTAAGGAAGTTGAGGAAACCCTCACTACTGATGAGACCAGGATACAGAAAAATCATCCAGTAGAAAACATCATAGGAGGACTCAATGAAGGAATCAAAACAAGAAGAAAGAAACGAGACTATAGGAAAATGGAAGAAGGAGACAACGACTACTGCTACACCTCAAAAATCGAACCCAAAAACATCACGGAAGCCTTAAAAGATGAATTTTGGGTGGAAGCCATGCACGAAGAATTACAACAGTTTGAAAGAAACAATGTCTGGCAGTTAGTCCCTAAACCTGAAAACACCAATATCATAGGAACAAAATGGATCTACAAGAATAAGACAGATGAACAAGGAAACATTGTACGAAATAAAGCCCGACTGGAAGCACAAGGATACACCCAAGTTGAAGGAACAGATTTTGAGGAAACATTTGCTCCAGTAGCTAGAATTGAATCAATCCGGCTTCTCATAGCAGTAGCCTGCATACTCAAAATAAAGCTCTATCAAATGGACGTGAAAACGGCATTCTTAAATGGTAATCTAAAAGAAGAAGTCTATGTTGCTCAACCAAAAGGGTTTGAAGACCCCCATTTTCCACAGAGTGTATTTAAACTCAACAAAGCACTATACGGTCTAAAACAAGCACCACGGGCTTGGTACGAACGTCTCACTGAATTCCTAGTCAAAAAGGGTTACAAAAGAGGTAGCGTTGACAAAACTCTATTTGTCAAAAACTATGGTCAAGACATAGTCATTGCTCAAATCTATGTTGATGACATAGTTTTTGGGTCAACACTTGAACACCACAAAAACCAATTCATCACTAACATGAAAGGTGAGTTTGAGATGAACATAGTTGGTGAACTAACCTACTTTCTAGGTCTACAAATCAAACAACAAGACAGTGGGATCTTCATATCACAAAGCAAATATGCAAAAAAATCTAGTTAAGAGATTTGGACTAGAAAAGAGCAAAGTTGTCAGAACACCAGTTCCAACATCAGAAAGAATCTCAAAAGATATAGAAGGAAAACAAGTTGAGCAAACCCTATATCGAAGTATGATAGGTGGCCTACTATATCTAACTGCTAGTAGACCAGATCTAAGCTTTGGAGTAGGAATATGTGCAAGATATCAAGCAAACCCTACATAACAACATTTAAAAGCAGTCAAAAGGGTAATTAAATATGTTAAAGGAACTACCGAATTAGGAATATGGTATTCTTTCGATACCAATCATCACCTATCAGCCTATTGCGATGCCGATTGGGCAGGAAACATAGATGACAGAAAAAAACACCTCAGGAGGTTGTTTCTTCCTAGGAACAAATCTTGTATCTTGGATAAGCAAAAAACAAAGTTCTATATCATTATCAATAGCAGAAGCAGAATATATTGCAGCTGGAAGTTGTTGCACACAACTACTTTGGATGAAACAAATGCTAGAAGATTATGGAATACATCAAACAACTATGACCATGCACTGCGATAACAAAAGTGCAATAGACATCTCCAAAAACCCAGTACAACACTCAAGAACAAAACACATCGACATCAGGCATCACTTTATAAGGGAGTTAGTAGAAGATAAAATCATCAATCTCATGCATATCAGTACAGAAAAACAACTAGCAGATATCCTAACAAAAGCTCTTGACGGGAACAGATTTGCAAAATTAAGGGCCGAAATCGGATTATGCCATTTACAATAAAAAGGGGAAGGGTGGGCCGTACATGCAAACATCTTATGGCCCAAAACCTTTAGACTTGTTCCTTTAAGAAAATAAGCTCCATAACCCGATCCGGTGGGCCGTACATGCAAACATCTTATGGCCCAAAACCTTTAGACTTGTTCCTTTAAGAAAATAAGCTCCATAACCCGATCCACCATTTGTTTATTTAGAAAAAAAAAAGGCTCATAACAAGGTCGTCTTCTACCTTACGACCATCTTTACCACAATCATCAAAGCTCCACACAAGATCAGACATGGTGAGAACACGAAACCAAGCAAAAGGGAAATTACCTCGAAGAGGCCCTGCACCACATTACTCCGGCTCTGGAATCCTCTCCAACCCAGTCCACATCGACGATGATGACACCTCAAGAATCATCATGGACCCCGTCCCCATCTCACGAGTGCCATTCCAGACCATCCAAGAACACCAATCTGCATCTTCAGGTAATCCGGAACTCACTATCGATCTATTTGGAAAAACCCTAGATCATGTGCCCAATTTGGGGAAAAACCCTGAATCAAACACAGGTGTTCTAGGTCACGGTCAAGAACCATGTCCTTCTTCCCTCGACATCCCTGAAAAAGACCTAAACAGGTCATCAGGACAAAATCACGAAACAGAGGAAACACATTATCAGGAAATAGAAGAATCACACAGTCTAGAACCAAACAAAAAGAGACTAAAAAGGACAGACCCATATGAAGGTGGTGATCCTAGAGCCAAACGGCCAGATGATTTCCCAATCAGAGCCGGGCCTCCTCAAAGACAACCCACTAACCCCCCACCAAGATTACCCAAATCCAAAATAGCAATCAAAAGGGGAAGTGAACCAGAGGAAGATCTGAGCTGGGCTTCGGAAGAACACCCAGATAATGATGTTGAAAATATTGTTCAAGAAAAGAGAAAACCTACTAGAAAAGGAAAGCAAAAGAAAAAGGGCAAAGGAAAGGTGTCACCAGCAGATGATCAGTCTACCCTACCAAAACCACACAGCACAAAATTTTTGAGTCAACAATCAGCAAATCTGTGGAGCAAGGTTATTGAAAGAAAGATTCTTAGTCAAAAATTACTTTTGATAGACAAACTGAACAAACATGATCAAATCCGAGAAATCTTGACAAAAAATCACCTACTTGGTTCTGTCACAAACATAGAAGCCTATGATGAACAGGTTGTTCAAGAATTCTACAGTAATCTAACCAAAGACATCACCATCTCCACAAGTCCAATGTATGGAAAAATATATCTAAGGGGAAAATACTATGAATTCAATCCGGATATCATCAACAACCACATCAACACCACTGAAGGAGAGGAAAGAATACTCCTTGCAAATGATGAAGTCAATCAAGAACTCACAGCAGGGAATGTGAATCTGGAGAAAAACAAAATTAAGGCTGCATCACTAACAAGCAAATATGCCGTATTACAGAAAATCGCACTGGCAAATTGGATGCCCTCATTACATGAGTCAACACTCAAAAGAAGCCTTGCAGACCTATTATATAAGATTGGAAAAGGGATCAAAGTTGACCTTGGAAATCTCATCTACACACAGGTCACAAACCTGGCAGAAAACAAAGGAACCAAAGCTTGTCTTATATTTCCAAACCTCATATGTTCTGTCCTAGCAAAACAAGGACTCAAGATTCACAAGCCAACGTCTCAAGTAAAAATCCTCAGCACAACCATAAAATAAACCAAAGGGGGGCACCAAAATGATCTCAAAACCTTGGGACCAAAAGACAAACCAACAGATCAGCAGACTCTAATCAATTACTTTGAGAAAAGATTGTTTGAGCTAGAGGCTTCTGAGAAACATGTATTGAGGAAACAAATGGAAATCAAAGAAGAAAAAATTGAAGTACAACAATGGCTGAAAGCCCTGAAATTAGAAAGTAATGAAAATGAAGAAAATGAAGAAGGTGATCAAGAACCTGAAGATGACCAAGAAAATGAAGAAAATGAAGAAAATGAAGAAGAAGATTTTCAAGAACCTGAAGCTGAAAGTAGTGAAAACTCCACCTGAACATCTTCAAACATTTAGCAAAAAAGGGGGTGAGTTAGTATCTTGGTAGGATATGTTATCTTTGGTAAGATCTGTTTCAAGATGGATGGTATGATCCCTTTGGTATCTTTTTGGTAGGATTTGTCTCAAGATGGATGGTATGATCTTTTTGATATCTTTTTGGTATGATCTGAATTGAATGATCTGTAATGAATCGAAACATGTGTATGGGGCATGTAAATTCAGATTGTATGGAAGTTTCTCCTTTTAAGAGACTGTTTGGCAGTTTTCTTTCTGTTGGACTGTTTATCAGTTTTGGCAGTTTATCCTTTGAGGATAAAAAATATCCAAACTGTCACTATAAATGATCTGGCATTTTTCTTTACAGCTACCATGTGGAAAGATACTGACAAAAGGGGTAGATTTATTTCTTTCACCAGCATACTACATTATGCTATAGCTACACAAGACCTCTTATAAAGGGACAACAGCAAAAGCAGAGATTGAATCAAGGGGGAGTCTTCTCAACAAAAGATCATCACATTCCTCCTTATTATGAAAGAGCTAAACAGAACAACAAAACCAAGATCAAACTAATGGAGAGACACACCAGGAATCAAGACATTCTAAAAGGTCAAGGTTTTTGCAAAAGTTTGACAAAGGGGGAGATTGTTGACTTCAAATGGATTGTCAAATGTTGGGCGCAAAAACCTAATTCCCAATTCCAGTAGGTGTCACAGTCCAAATATGAATAGGATTAATAAATCTATTCATACACAAACTAAGCCATTCCTAGTCCTATAAAAAGCAGCCACTCTCAATCACAAAGATCACGCTTTCAACATCTAATTGTGAGCACGAGAGTCATTGAGAATAGATACCCAAATCCCCTTGAAAAGTAGTACGAGTGTTTAGGTCACAATAGTTTGATAGGATTTCATATTGTGTAATCCCCGTTCCCTAAACCAAAGCGTACTTTAAATATTAAGCTTTTTGTGGATTTAGGCAAATTCTCAATTTGAGAAGTGCCTCGCAGATTAGGGTTGCTTGCCCGAACTGCGTTATAAATTAATTTTGTCACAACACCTTTTTCAACACTACCGAGCGCAACGCTTATAATTTTATTTTCAATTTTAAAAATATTTAGATTGATATACAATTGTATAAATTATAACATCGAATATTATATAATATAATTGAAGAATTGAGTTACACCGATTATGTTTTCTGATGTTATCAATGCTTGAATTCGAGTAAATAATTTCTCAATTAATAGCTAACGTGTAGATATACGCATTCGTTGCTGCAACTCTAGAGATTTTATATATCAGTGTTTATAATTTGTATTAATTGGGCTAATTAGCTCGTTGTCTGGCAACTCAGTTATAGAAATTATTTATACGAAAGTTATATTTTCTATGTAGATATATAGCAAGTTTGTCATCTTTGTATAAAAAAAAAAAAAACATAATATCAATGGCTTGAATTATACATTATTGAAAATCTCTTTGTAGACGACATTGGTAGTAGTAACAGAATTTTATCCATCCTCGTCGAGAGTTAAAACAATCAGATCATCAGGATGGGTGACTCGGGAAAAAGTCACATACAATTAATCGTGATTAAAGACTGGTTTTTTCAGTAATAACTCAACGTGAGTTAGTGTTTGACCCTGACTTTTGTTGATAGTCATGGCATATGCGAACATCAACGTGAATTGTTTTCGTTAGAACTTGAAGGGCAATTTCGTATCAGGAGGGTGAAAGACATTTTAATTGAAGATTTTACTTTTATTAATAGTATAGATATAGATTGGTGTAAATAATAATTAATAAATTATTATTTCCTTATAAAAGTACATAGAATTTCAAATGAATTTTCTCATTTATTACACAGAATTTGTTTCTGTTATTCTCACAATTAGAATGGTTTAATTATTCTCAGAATTTGATAACCATTTTCCATTTTTAAGTACATATTAATTTTAATTTGTGATACAAATTCATTAGATATTAGTTAATTTTCATATAAAATTTTGTTACCAATTAAGCTTTATTGATTTTTTTTTACCAATTAATTAATATTCATATTAATTTGGACGGGAATGTTGAAGATGAGGATTTGACTTTTATTAATAGTATAAATTGGTGTAAATAATAATTAATAGATTATTATTTCTTTATAAAATTACGCAGAATTTCAAACGAATTTTCTCATTTGTTACGCATAATTTGTATCCATTATTTTTACAATTATAATAATTTAATTATTCTCAAATTTAGTAACCATTTTCTATTTTTATGTACATATTGACTTTAATCTGTGGTAATAATTCATTAGATATTAGTTAATTTTCATATAAAATTTTGTTACCAATTAAGCTTTATTAATTTTTTATTAATTAATTAATATTCATATTAATTTGGGCTGGAATGTTGTAAAGGATGATTTTACTTTTATTAAAGTCATTTATTAAGGAAATTAAAAGAAATTAAAGTAAATCTACTCATGTTATATTTCTTTGTAATTGTATATTAATTTCATTTTGAAATCATTGGTTCACATATTTGAATTATTTATTTTTTTTCTTTAATTATTCTTGTTGTAAACATAAATGATATTGCAATAATTAATTTAAGATATTTATCAAATTGTATTTTTTTAAATATAAAATTTTCTCATGTTTAGGGATTAAAAAATATTTTAAAATTATTTTTTATTAGTAAGTATTTTTATTTTTAAAATATTTTTCAGCAACCCAAACACTCCCTTAGTCTCTAATAAAAAACTGAAAAATAAAAGTCATTTCATTAAAAAAATTAAATCTAATTAAAGTAAATCTAATCATACTATATTTATTTATAACTGTATATTAATTTCATTTTGAAATCATTGGTTCACCTCTTTAAATTATTTATTTTTTTCTTTAACTATTATAAACAGAAATTACGATATTTATCGAATTGTATTTTTTAAAAAAAATATAACATTTACACATGTTATGAGGGGTTAAAAAATATTTTAAAATTATTTTTTATTAGTATGTATTTTTATTTTAAAAGATATTCCAGCAATCCAAACACTCACTTAGCATCTCATAAAAAAACTGATAAAGAAAAGTCATTTCATTAAGAAAATTAAAACTAATTAAAGTAAAATCTAATCATGCTATATTTATTTGTAACTGTATATTAATTTCATTTTGAAATCATTGGTTCACATATTTAATTTTTTAATTATTATAATTTATAAATAGAAATGATATTGTACTAATTAATTTATGATACTTATCAAATTGTATTTTTAAAAAATATAAGATTTACACATGTTATGAGGGGTTAAAAATATTTTAAAATTATTTTTTATTCGTAAGTATTTAAAAAAAAAAAATCAGCAACTCAAACACTCCCTTAGTCCCCCATAAAAAACTGATAAAGAAAAGTCATATTATCAATGAAATTAAAACTAATTAAAGTAAATAAAATCAAGCTATATTTATTTGTAACTATATATTAATTTCATTTTGAAATCATTGGTTCACATATTTGAATTATTTATTTTTTTTATTTAATTATTATGAACATAAATGATATTGTACTAATTAATTTATGATATTTATCAAATTGTATTTTTTAAAATATAGTGTTTTACCCGTGCATTGCACGAAATTTTTATTATTATTATGAATTTAAAATAATAATAGAAAAAATAAAAAGATGTTAAAATGTACAATATAATAATATAGTTGAACTTTTATATATTTGGTCAAATATTTGTTTTCATAACATACAAAATTATAATTTAAATTTTGTATGGTTAATATAATCTCTAATCATGTACATATTTAGATAAATTTATAGAAAAAAAATCATATAATTAAGTTGATTTATTTCTAATTGTATTTCAGATATGTTATAATTCTAAAAATATGAATAATAGTAACTAAAAGAATTATACTTAGAAATCAATAAAAAATATAAATTCTAAATTTTGTATCAATAAAAACTCTAATCGGACGCATATCATTATATGATTGTATAATACTTTGTATATACACATAATATTTATTAATATGTATATAGAAAAATTATATAATATAATTTCATTAATTATAATTTATATTGATAGATTTATACTTTAAAATTTTATATTTAGAAATTTAAAAAGTGTATATATGTATATTTTAAAATCATAAATATTCATGTTTTGTTAATTTTATAATTTCATTTCTTTAATTATATTTCATATTTTATTAATTATAATTTAATGAAATTGTCACAAATATTTCTACGGAAGAAATCATATATTTCTAAGTTTCATTAATTATATTAATTATAATTACTAAATATTGTGGCAATTACCATAATAATTTCATTAATTATAACATTTGTCATTTTCTAATATTCAAATACATTACCATAATAATAACACAAAAGAAGGAAAGAAAAATTATGAGAATAATCTATATTGTGGCAATTACCATAATAATTTCATTAATTATAACATTTGTCCTTTTTCAATATTTAAATACATTACCATAAAATTATCATAATAATAACACAAAAGAACGAAAGAAAAATTATGAGAATAATATATATATATATATATATATATATATATATATATATATATATATATATATATATATATATATATATATATATATATATATATATTTCACGATGAGTCAGTCTGGTCATGCCCATCCTTTTTCAAGAAACATACAATTGAAATAGTCAATTATTAAAATTGTTTATGATTTCATTTTTAATTTTTGTCTAAATTTAAAGATATATATTTTCAGAGATTATAACATTTTTTGTATTAATTGAAAATTTGAAAGTTTTACCTCACTTGAGATCACTTGTCATTTTATAATTTCAATATTGTGCCATTTTGAACTCATTCATGGTGTATAAATACTCTTTATATGACCATACACAATCCATTGAGACATTTGTACTCAAGAGTAAATTTCTCCTTAAACTAAATTCGGTTGTCAAGAAAATCTCTGTTTGTATTTATAATGGTATTCCTATTTCTGTGTCTCTCATCACCGTGCGGTACATCAATGATGTCTATTTTGAGTCTTCCATTGTTCCCTTTGATCCTTATGATTGTGCCACTGCCAACATGGGGTAACAATGATTGTTCCATTGTTCACTGGCAAATTATTATTATTTTTTTATTATTTATACTAATATGTGAATGGAGTAACACAATCTGAAATTGTATTTGTTATTTATTTCTTCTTTTTGAAAATCATTATTTTTGTGTTTTACAAAAATTTAGAAAAAATCAAATATAGCAAGATTTTTAATAGGTTAAACAAACACTCTACTCAGGTTGTGATATATATATATATATATATATATATATATATATATATATATATATATATATATATATATATATATATATATATATTAGTTAATTAATTAATTATAAAAATGCTGTAAAATTAACTCTGCTTGTTAAAAAAATATAAAAACTTGAATGATATGTACAAATCTCGAAGTCAACATACTAACTCTAAGTTTCAAAAAATCTTACAAAACTATCAAAATTACCGTCGTTATCATCCTCGATCGCATCTCTACAATCTTCCCTAAAAACTAAACCATTAGGGTTCTGTTACCAAGACTCTTCCTCCTCAGCTTTCTTTTGTTGAAGCAGAGCCTCCTTAAGTATCTTCAAGCTCATACCAGATGATATACACTGCAAAACATATTAAAGTACATGAGAATATAGTTAGAAAAATGTAGAAAATTCATACAAAAAGAAAGCAGAGAGATTAGTATGAAATTCTTTGATTGAAGAAGCCCTTGTATTTATAGGTAGAAAATACTAATTCAAATGGAAAGTATAATAATTTATTTATTTAAGGTAATAACATTATTATTATTATTATTATTATTATTATTATTATTATTATTATTATTATTATTATTATTATTATTATTATTATTATTATTATTATTATTATTATTATTATTATTAGATTACAGAAATGACCCTAAGTTTTGGGGGAAAAACTTGGTTAGGAGGATTTTACTTTTATACATATATATATATATATATATATATATATATATATATATATATATATATATAGATTATTTTTAGCATTTAAAACTTTAGTTTTAAAAAGTTCGGTTAATCGGTTAACCGAAAAAAAAAAAAATCGATTCGGTTAATTCGGCAATACAAAGTTCGGTTCTGTTAACGGTTAAAGTTCTAAAAATTTCAATTAAAACGATTCAGTTTACCGATTGAACACCCCTAGCCTTACACAAAGAGTCACAACTTAAATATGTTCGATATTTTGCAGTGTTCATGTCGCATATGTAGTGATTAATTTGATAAATAACATCTAAAGTCGGTGAGAGGATTGCTCGGCCTTCTAGGTGCGACTCATCAAGCATGTCATATCTCGCGCTTGGGAAGATGCTTTCCACTATAGTTGCTATTGGATCGGGTCCACAACTGTGCCAGAATATCGATCTCAGACAAACCTTCATTACAACCCCTGTAATCCCATCTCCAATGTCTACAATCCATTTTGAAAGCCAATCAACCGTCTGTCTATTTTCCTCTGAAGCTAAGCTCTGTAGTCTCAAGTTATTCGTGAGCCTCAATACCCTGCAATTTGTCCGAGGTAAGAAGAATTAATAGTGGCTCCGACAACTATTGGTCTCGTTTCTTTCAGATTAACGGGAAGAATCCGTCTAAAATCGCCGCCCAAAACTACTGTTTTTCCAGCAAATATCTTTTCAGCACTACCCGGTATGGCGAACCTCGATAGATCCATATTATCAACATGAAGTTGGGAGACTGAGTTTGATTTTAATTGGGTTTATTAGTATTGTAGGAATTTTAATTTAGAATTGTAGTACGAATAGGAAAGTATGAAACAATATATTCTATTAGGAATTGTATTACATTATTTTACAATATTAGAATAAGAATTTTAATGTAGAATTAATGTCTGAATTGGTATTACACTATTTTGCAATATTAGAATAATAATTTTTACGTGGAATTAATGTACGAATAGGAAAGTAGAAAATAATATATTAAAATTTGAGGATTTTGGACGGGAAGTTAAATTTTAGGATTTTGTTTTTATATATAGTACTAGTAGTTTACCGGTGTGATGCACGGATGTTACTTATACAATGACAATTTAAGTAATTTTAATATTAAAGTTATTCTTTGTAAAAGTTATTAATTGTGAAAATTTACATGTAAATATATCAGAATATGTATTACTAAAAGGAGAAGTAGTAAATTTGAAAGGTAAAACATGTATAATATCATTTAAATTTTAATTGAAATTACAAATTATTAAACACTTCATGATAAACAATATTTGTAGTTGATGTACAACTCGTTTGACCTTTATTGCAAATCAAAATCTTCAAACCACTCAAATTACTAACTCTTAAAATTTTAGTAATTGTCTCGATCTACGGATAAGACTTATACACTATTAAGTAAAGTTATTATTTGAATACTAACATAGAGAATAATTTATTAATTTTTTTTGCTTAAATTAAATACAACAATTAAAATAGATTAATGTTAATGAAATTATACTAAGAAAGAATGTCTTATTAGTCCACTAATTATATTAGGAATAAGGGTCAAATATGCCATCGAACTGCACATGATAAAACAATTAGGCCACTGAACCTAAAAAATCAACAATTAGGTCCCTAAACTAATCAATTTCAAACAATTATTCCAATTTGAAGGTTTCCAACAGGTCAACAGGTCATCTTCCAAATTAATTATTTTTTTAAAAAATAAATATTAAAAATTAATTATTTTTAAATTAAACTATTAAAAAAAAAATTGGAATCCAGCCGAAGACTACCGTCTCCGGCCGGAACCATTTTTTTTGTTTTTTTTTTTTTTTTAGTTTAATTTAAAACTAATTAATTTTTAATATTTAAATTTTAAAAAATAATTAATTTGGAAGGATGACCTGTTGACCTGTTGGAAACTTTCAAATTGAAAAAATTGTTTGAAATTGATTAGTTTAGGGACCTAATTGTTGGTTTTTTAAGTTCAGTGACCTAATTGTTTTATCGGGTGCAGTTCGATGGCCTATTTGACCCTTATTCCATTATATTAATATATTAATAGCATCAAAGTGACTAAAATAGCCTCACAGCCCCCTTATTGTACTCTTTGCCTTCTTCAAACTCTTAATCCATTTCCAGTTTGTTCACTCAGCTCGTTCTTCTTCTTCGCTGCGCTTTCTATTTCGTCACTTTGAATCTACCATTTTAGTTTGTAGATTGGAGCAGTCTAGTTAAAATTCTAGGTTGAATCTTGCAGCAAAGGTAAGTTGTATAGTATATCTTTCAATTAATTTCTATTCTATCATACAAATCTTAATAATTTTAATAGATAGACCCTAACTGTTTATAATGCAGTTCTATATTTTGTTTAAGTCCCATTACAGTATGAATCTTCTGAAATCATTCATTCGAAAGCACATGCAGAACAATTTTGACTATGAATGGTATTCTGAGGTTAGTAATTTTTTGGTATCTGTTAGTATATTGGCGGAATTCGCCGTTTTAAACCCATATTTGCTACAAAATTATTTCAATTTGTTGGTTTAATTGGCCGATCTGCCAATCTTTATTTATTTTTTACATGCTATCATTTTAGTTTTCCTTATACGTTATAGTGTTTGAGTTGAATGGTTTTGGTTTCTGAAATGGGTAATCTCTATGGTAGTAGTATACTATTGTGTTCGAAGAACTATGAGTCTCTGAATTACCAATCATTATTACATGGACCACGGTTCACATAGCTATCTGGACCATAAATAAAAGACACATTTTTAATATACTAAAATACATTATTTGAATACTAAAAGTACATTATTTTATTTCTAATATTCATGTATTTAGCAATAACATCCCTGTAAAATCCTAAACTGTAGATATCTTTTACTAATATTGAGAAAAGATTAAGAGTTAGTGTGTACTTTTCTATTTGATTATGTGAGTTAGTGTGTACTTTTCTGTGACTAAGTTATTCATTTTGTTTTTTGCTAGTATTATCAGTGAATTTCTTAGAGTTAGTGTGTAGTTTTCTGTGTGTATTAAGTAGTAATGTTACTACTTAATCAATAAGTTTATGTACCACAAAATGCTATGTAAGTCATATTCATACTTAGACCACAATGTGCTCAATTTCATAGTGATTTGAAGTACGGACATCCTCTAATCTGGTACAATCTACACTAAACACTTTTGGAATCATTTCCATAGGACTTACATAGTCTAGATGTCCTTAAACTACAAAGTTAACAGTTCACGATTATTTGGTACATCTTGTGGTCTTCATTCTAGGCAGTCTGCTTTTCTTTATAGGATAAGGATAAACTTCAACCTTCTTTCATTGTTCAGAAAATTCTCTGACATAGATTGATACCTGCAAAAAAATCAAAATACTACAAAAAGAATATAAAAAAAAACTTAGGTACTATTTACTATAAGACATACTTTATAGTAAATTAGAAATAGAACACAAATTTATGCATTCATATGTGAAACAAAAAAAATCAATTTTTCAGCTCACAATTCCTATGTGAGCTACATTGTGTTAAGTAAGCTCACAACCACAATTGTTTTTCAAAAATACCCACCAAATGTTCTCCAAAGTGTTTCATGCAACAAATAGAGCATGAACAAAGTGCAAACTTAATGATCAAAGTTTTTTGAAACTTTGAGAATATATCTTAACAACACAACCAATCACATCTATTCAATCTCTATTATAATAAACCAAAAAGTAAATAAAAGAATACATACCAATCAAATAGAGTAAGTAAACAAAAAACTCAAAGAAAAAAATCTTACAAATAAGCTCTTCCTCATTACATGGTAGGTTGGGAAAGGGCCTTAGACTGTACATGTGCCATGGAAACTTTTCTAAATTTAATTCTTTCAATAATGTTTCATGGTTGAATTTTGACATGTATGGGTGCAAGCTAGTCTTGTAAGTATAAAACTTTTGTAATGACAAAGAAATTTTGACACCATAAACCTTTTGTTCTACAAAGTTGCTACATAGCAGAAAACATAGCATTGGTTTTTATTTTGATATATACAAATTGAAAAAAATACTTGTTTATGCAGAATAATGTAGAATGACATGTACCTCTTACCTTTACCTTGACGAGCAAGAACGTACACACCCATTCTGGAAGAGAACTCTAAACCTCAAAGAAATTTCTGGATTTGCTATTGTTTGTATTCGATAATTATACCTGTATTTTATAGGCTTTAGTTGGTAGATAGTGCAAGAGTTCTGAACGTACATTAATTCCCAGAGTATTAAATGGTGTTGTCGATTCTATATTTTAAACAGCAGCCCTAGATTAAACAAAAGTGTTGCGGCAATTAATCTAGGGCTGCAATTAATACTCTTTCCTTTCACATTTACACTGGCAGTAAAAAATATCAATACTATGGTTACTACCGTTTTTAAATTTAAGTTTGGACGGTAATTTAATAGCATCGGCAGAACCCGTATACCTATATGCTCTAAACGGCGCCGTTCATTTAGGCGGGAATTTGTTTGCCTGTATACTTCTTCTTATTGGATGTGTATGTGTATATTGTGTCAACTTATATTATTAATTATGTTCGTATTCAATTAAAAATTTTAACCCATTACGTATCGTGTTTGTGTTTAGCCTTATCATATTTACCTAAAATTGTATTTTTTTTATCCACAGGAACACAACAATGTTCTGCAATAAAAATTTGCTGGGCACACCCATCTAGCAGGACGGTCTAACATCAACCGGACCGAATTGCTGTCTGTACTGTGTAGCCTATGATGATGGAGCTCGATCTCGACTCCATCCTCCATTCACATGCCCACACCTTCTCCGACGACGACGATGACGATCGCTTTATCCCTCATCGAACTGTCGACGAAATTCTACTCAACCACTCCTCCTCTTCTTCTGCTTCGCCTTCTCCTCCTCCTTCTCCGTCCACTTCGGTTAGACGCCAGGAACAATCCGACGGCAGTTCAGTTTCTCCTTCTTCCGAAGCCCTAAGATTAACGCATTCGCAGTCGCTCTCTTCGGAATTGAATCCGTCTGTTTCAATTATTAGTCGAATAAAGTCCGATGATTTCTCTTCTTTGCCTCCGTTTCTCTCTGGGGTTATCAGATCAAACGCCAAGCCCGGGGCTGCTCTGGCAGCTGCAGCTGCTGCGTCGCGCTCCATTCCAACGCCTCACGCTGCCGCCATTAGGAGAGCCGGCTCCAGCTCTGCAACTGTGCGAAAGGTTTTCAAGCACGGCCAAGACTTGGCTTCTTCAGCCGCCAGTGATGCCGAGGTTGCCTCCTCTAGCAGTGCTGGCGCTGTTGAGGGCTTAGTGGCCACTGAAGATATATTTACCCCTGAGATTGATGGCAGCTCTAATATATTGGATAATTTCCAATCCCATAAATTGCAAAGAACTGACCAGGCAGATTCAAGTGGGGAACTTTCGTTGCCAGATATGAGTTTGAGCGAAACAAGTGGAGTTTTGGCTAAGGCGGATGCTGATAATGATGATGATGATGATTTAGTATCTAAGGTAGGTAATTCCGGCCAATCTTCCTCCACTAGCCCAGTTGAAACCAGCATTGATGGGAATTCTGTACAATTAGAGTTACTGGAGAGAAAATATGATAACGGTCCAGCAAATGAAGACAATACCGTTCATGATGAAACCATCACCACAGTAGAGGATATTCTCCCTTCCTCTGTTTCTGGCTGTGAAGTCAGTTTTGACAAGGAGATAAGCCCAACAGTTCCTGAAATGGAACTGGAGAATGTGGTACCTGATACTGGGAATCATGAGGTTCTTTCAGGAGGAGAGGATAACAGTTCTAAGAATGAAGCTGCAGATATTTTGGAAGAGCAAGTAATGCAAGAGGATGGTAAGAGGGATAGTATAAAGACAGAAAAGAAATCCCTGCCTTCCTTAAGACCTATTGAATTAGCTGAAGAACTTGAAAAGAAGCAGACATTTGCAGGAATGCATTGGGAAGAGGGTGCTGCTGCCCAACCTATGAGGCTTGAGGGAGTTCGTAGAGGATCTACTGCCTTGGGTTACTTTGACATTAGTGCTGAAAATACTCTTACTCACAACTTCTCCACACCAACTTTCAGGCAAGATCATGGTTCCCCACAGGTTTTGACAGTTCATCTCAACTACATAGCAGTTGGAATGTCAAAAGGACTGGTTATCATTGTGCCCAGCAAATATACACCTCATCAAGTTGACAACATGGATGCAAAGGTGTGATTTGGACATCTGTTTTTTGTTTTGTATTCTGTCTTAATTTACTTGAATAGTAAATTTGCAGCAAACAATAGAGTTCTTTTGTGTCTTGTTCAGTTTCGAACTGATCATGGACTTATATGATTCAACAATGCCAAAACTTTGTTTCTTTCAAAGCTTGAGTTTTCATCACTTAACTTGAATATATCCTATGTATTGTTTAACCACTTAAAATGATCTTATTGATACTGGTTTCATTATTAGTACTAAAAGGTGAATGTATATATGTTTCAGATGTTGATGCTGAGTTTACATGGGGAGAGGGCTCATATCCCCGTAACTTCCTTGTGCTTTAATCATCAAGGGGACTTACTCTTTGCAGGATATGGTGATGGGCAATATACGGTGTGGGATGTGCAAAGGGCCTCTGCAGCTAAAGTTGTGACTGAACATAAAGCTCCCGTAGTTCACCTCTTTTTTCTGGGTCAGGATTCTCGTCAGTTTAATGTGATCAGTGGAGATAGTAAGGGCATAGTCAAATTGATTCGCTTTTCAATAGTTCCCTGGCTCAATAGGATTTCATTTTCTAAATCCATGGTAATGTTTTGTTCTTACTGCTTTTTGTACATGGTACTAATTTAAAATGTTCCTAACCCTGATGTTAGATAAATTACTTGATTGGTTTGAAACAGAAGCTGCTAGATGAAACAACAAGCACCGTAGTCTGTGCTTCTCCATTACTCTCTGGTGATAGTCTTGGAACTGCTCTAACACCTTCTCTAGACAGCAATTCAGTGTCTGGTGGCAGTGTCGGTAGTATGATGGGGGGCATGGTTGGTGGAGATACTGGGTGGAAACTCTTTGATGGATCTTCTCTGAGTGAGGAAGGAGTGGTCGTATTTGTCACACATCAGTCTGCTCTAGTGGTATGAATTCTAGAAGATTGTATGACCATTGAATTACCTTTTTCATCCACCTCCATCCTTCATTCTCTGTAATAATTCATTGAACTTGATGGTGTTTCCTGCTCACTATTCATTTTATCTTGTATTTTGTGTAGGCTAAAGTGAGTCCTAATGTAGAGGTTTATGCTCAACTTCCCAGGCCAGATGGTGTTAGGGAGGGTTGCATGCCCTATGCGGCTTGGAAATGTGTGCCTGGGATGCACAATTCTTCAAATGGTATTGAACTTATTTGGTTGACCAATCATACTTTAGAAATTAGAAGTGCTAGAGATTTAAGATAGCACCCTTTTTAAAAAATTCTTTTGAACATTGACAGAAAATGTGCCTGTTGAATCATCACATAAAGTTTCACTGCTTGCAATTGCATGGGATCATAAAATTCAAGTTGCTAAGTTGGTAAAGTCAGACCTAAAAGTTCTCTGGGAGTGGATCCTGGATAATTCAGCAGTTGGAGTGGCATGGTTGGATGATCAGGTTGGTCCTTGCAAGTTGCAATTATCTTTTTATTTTCCATTGAAGAAATATACGTAGTACTCTATTTCTAGTTAAATCTTAAAGTGCCTGATTTGATAGAAAACAGTCTTCAAAATGAGATGAATCTGTTGAGATATACATAGTACTCTATTTCTAGTTAAATCTTAAAGTGCCTGATTTGAGAGAAAACAATCCTCAAAATGAGACGAATAGAAGTTGGGATATTATTTTTCTCTTTTTAAAGATTTCCAACCTTTCAGTTTCTTGTTTTGGACATCTATAGTTATGAAAGTGACATAGGCGGAAACTCCAGAAAGTAGTATGTATGATCCTTTTGGGGTGAATAAGTTGCAAAGGAGCTATGGGCTAGGGCGTATTTTTTTTTTACCAAAACAGGCAATGGATAGAAAGAGGAGAGGAAACAAAGATAACTAGGATGCTAATTAATAACTAAATCTATAGGAAATAACCAAAACTATCCCTAATGATTCTGGGTAAATAGCATAGATTTCTTCTCAGATTTTGATTTCTACCAACTTGCAAAATCCCTAAGAACTTATGAAAACCCAGGAATCAAAGCCCCGGCATCGGAGAGCTAATAATAGGTAATTTACAAATTTTTCTAGTGGCCCAAAAGGTAAACTAGAAAACAAATTAGAAATAATGTTTGAAATTTGGGGTGAATGAATTTTGGGTTAGATTTAAAATTTTAGATATTGTGTTCAGGTTGTTCATTCAATTTGGGTCATGGCACGCCATAATTATTTTGAATACTAAAATCTTTTAAGTTCCCAATACGCCAATAGTCAATATATAACTGATTTGAAAATAAAGTTTAGGTTTTAGGTTGTAGTATAGTGTTTGTTTGGCCAGCTAATGTCTTTATGAAACAACACTTTTTCTGACAACTCTCACTCTAAAGCTTCTTGCGAATGAGGAAAGAAAAGCCTTTCTATATTATTACTGTTTGGCATAGGGTCTGTTTCTTGATGCACATAAGCTCCAAATTAAGGTGGTTAAGTAAGCATGTATCTATATTTTGTTGAGTTTCTGATGCCATATATGGGTTTGAATTTTGTAATATTCAAACAATTTGAGGTCAAGTTTTAAATTCAGATAGTTACTTTCAACTCTGATCATGACACAATTCAAAATTACTCCGTTATAAATTATTTTGGATATCAAAAATTTTGGGTAACCTAAAAGTCACTATAAAAAGGAAGTTGAAAATTACTCTCATTTTGTGGTAAATTAATTGTGTTGGGTTTTGAGTTGAGTACAGTTAAAGTTCATGTTGTTCACTATTAGACTATTTTAATGGTTGGTGTGTAGTGGGCTGTAGTGGTCAGCGATGGTGGTGGATAAATTGAGGATAGAGATGTTTGATGATTGATGATAGTAAGTAGAGATGTGTGGATAATTGATGGTTGGGGTGGTATGAATGGTAGTAGTGGATGGAAGTGGACGGCAGTGGTACTGATGGTGGTCATGCATAGGGGTGGTAGCCATGAGTTTGATGCTTTATGTCTGTTTTTGCAGTTTTGGAAAACATGAAAATTGCTTTTATTTACTGAAGGAAAATATTAAAATATAATTTGTCCAAATTCTTCTGTTAAGTTGAAAACAATTGTTTTCCATTTTTTGTTTTCTAAAGAAAACAGTTCAATTTGAAATGAAAAATTCTGTTTGCTGTTTTCTGTTTTTCTACTTTCTAGTTCTGTAGAACACTGGAGAATTTTTTTTACTTAATAGGCCCTAATTTCCCCATGCCACAATGATAATTGTCATAATGTTTCTGGAATCTAAGTTTCTCATTCCACAATTTTCATTGTTGTTATGTGCTTGTTACAACTTATACTGACACAGTTACAGTACAGATGTTGGTAATTCTCACGTCAACTGGACAGCTCTGTTTGTTTGAAAAAGATGGAAATTTGATCCACCAGACAAGTTTCTCTACAGATGGGCCTCGTGGAGATGATGTCATTTCATATCATACATACTTTAGTAATGCCCATGGGAACCCTGAGAAAGCTCATCACAACTGTATAGCTGTTAGGGGGGCCAATGTATACATTCTAGGAACATTGCAGCTTGTTGTCTCCCGCCTCCTCCCTTGGAAGGAACGCATAGAAGTTTTGCGAAAAGCAGGTGACTGGATGGGTGCACTGAACATGGCAATGACACTTTATGATGGTCAAGCACATGGTGTAATTGACCTCCCTAGAAATTTAAGTGATGTTCAGAAGACTGTTATGCCATATCTTGTTGAGTTACTATTGTCATATGTAGAAGAGGTATTTTCATACTTATCTGTAGCATTCAGCAACCAAAGTGGGAAGTTGTGCCATTCAGATGAGTCAAATGATAGAAGCCATCTTATGCATCCTGAAATTAAGGAGCAGTATGCACGGGTTGGTGGTGTTGCTGTTGAATTCTGTCTCCATATCAAGAGAACTGATGTCCTCTTTGATGAAATATGGAAAAGATTTGATAATGAAAAACAACAAGGTAACTCCCTCACTGTCTAATTCTCTACTTCTGCTTGGAATTGGGAAACCCACACTACTATATATATGTTTTAACTTTTAAGTTTAGTGAACATCTGGTAAGATAATTCCTAATGCCTGTACTGTTCTTGCCGTTGGCATGTGATGTCCGTCTCTCTCTCTCTGCTTTTTGATAAAAGGCTGGATTGAGGATTTGAGGGTCTGTTAATGACCAGCCATGCAATTTAGGTTTTATGGAACCTAAGTAACTCAAAAAACATTGTTTCAAATGTAATCTTTCCAGTGAGATGTCGGCATTATATTAGATTATGCAACAAACAGTGATATTTCATTTGATGCCATACATTACTACATATCAACCTCTCCTTTCCTTGTGTAGATACATTCTTGGAGCTTTTGGAGCCTTACATATTGAAAGATATGCTCGGTTCCCTGCCACCAGAGGTAACTCCATCAATCTCAATCTCACCCCAACTTTATCGTCCTTTTGCATATTGTTGGAGACAGTTGAGATGCATATTACTTCAGAATGCCCAGCATTGAGTTTTCCACTATGTTCTCTTTTGCTCCCATGGGTTTTGTTGAAACCCTAGGCCCGTTACAGTGGGCCCATTAGGTTATAGCTAGTTTTCAGTATAAATTATTGTAATCTGTACAGTTCTATGTCGAGAAATAGATGAAACCCTTCACACTTTCACATGGTATCAGAGCCTAAACCCTAGATAGTTTTTCCCCTCTCTTCCCCGCCGCCGCGCCGCCGCCGCCACCGGAGTTTCACTGCCGCCGCGACTGATCTTCTCTCTCCGACCTCTGCCTGGTGGTTCTTCTCCCAAACCGAGACCACAGGCCTCACCGGAGCTTCGTCGCGAGTCTGTGCCCAGAGTCCGGTCGCCGTCCGCCGCCGCACGCGCCGCCACGCGCCGTCGCCGGGAACCGCCGCTGTTTTCCGGCCATAACTCTCTCCTCCGATCTCCGATCGAGACGCCGTCACCACCATTGGACTCGTCTCGACGAGACGCTTCCGGGAGTGTTGACTGTTTTCCTCGCCACCGCCCGCCGCCGCCGGTCACCGCCGGTCAGAGAGAAACAGACAGTGTGTTTTTCTTTTTGGGTAATCTCTATGGCTTCCTTTACCTCTTATCCCACCATTACTATGGACAAATTGGTTGGGAGTGAAAACTACACTTCGTGGGCCGCTTCTGTGACACTCTGGTTCAAAGGCCAGGGGATGTCTGATCATCTAACCAAAAAGGTTGGGGAAATTGAAGAATCGAAGAAATCAGATTGGGAGAAGTCAGACGCGTTATTGTGCAATATGTTGTGGCAATCCATTGACCCTAAATTATATCTTATTTACAAGTCTTATGACACTTGTTATGATGTGTGGAATAAAGCTTAGTCATTGTATACTAATGATATCCAAAGGTTATATTCCCTTGTATCTAATATGCTTAATTTCCGTTCCACTGCTAATATGAGTACACAGGATTTCTTGGGTCGGATGGAAGCTTTACAGCAGGAGTATCATAATTTACTTCCATATTAGGAGACGTCAGAAAGTCATATGAAGCAGTATGATAAGTTCTTTATGGTGATGACCTTGGCTACCCTTCGGCCTGACCAGGTTCACATTCGTGATCAGATTTTATCCAGTCCTAGTGTGCCTACCTACACTGACGCTGCTGCCAGACTGCTTCGTATTGCCTCAACTCCCTCAATTGAACCTATTGGAGAGTCATCAGTTCTAGCTACTCGGGCTGTGGATAGAGGACCTTCTGGACCATCTAGTGGTGGTGGTGGTCGTCGTGGCAAACGTCCTCGGTGTGAATACTGCCACAAAGATGGTCATACCAAAGATCGTTGTTGGAAGTTACATGGTCGGCCTCCCCGTTCTGTTAATCTGGCCCAGGCTGCTGCATCCGAGAGTTAGACTCATGAGCCAACCTCTACCCCAGTTGAGATGACCTCTAGGGAATATGAAGAGTATCTCCAACTTAAAGCAGCATCCCGCCTTGAATCTTCCACACCTAATGCTGGTACTTCCTCTTTGGTTTGTCTTTCACACGCCAATACTCCAAACTCTTGGATATTGGACTCAGGTGCTTCAGATCATATTTCCGGTAACCTTTCTCTTTTGCATAATGTGTCTAAGTCTAAGACTTTACCCATGGTCACCTTAGCTAATGGTCATCAAACACCAGCAATTGGTGTTGGTCAGGCTTCCCCTATATCGTCTTTTTCCTTGGAGTCTGTTTTATATGTCCCTAACAGTCCCTTCAACCTTATCTCTGTGAGTAAAATTACCCGTACTCTCAATTGTTCCATAACCTTTTGTGCTGATTCGGTTGTTGTGCAGGATCGCAGTACGGGGAGGGTGATTGGCACCGGCAATGAGTCACAGGGCCTCTATTACATGCGGGGTGGTGATGTTGCTGCTTCTGCCTCTACAGAATCTCCTTTACTTATTCATAGTCGTTTGGGTCATCCTAGTCTCTCTAAACTAAAACGGATGGTCTCAGGTCTGTCTATTGAGTCTTTTGATTGTGAGTCGTGTCATCTTGGAAAGCAATCACGTCAGTCTTTTCCGAGAAGAGTCAATAATCGGGCTGCCTCCCTCTTTGATTTAGTTCATTCAGATATATGGGGTCCTTGTCGTGTCAACTCTATTTTGGGTTTTCGTTATTTCATAACCTTTATTGATGATTATTCAAGGTGCACTTGGGTTTTCCTTATGAAAGATCGTTCTGAATTGTTTCAGATTTTTCAAACTTTTTGTGCTGAAATACAAACTCAATTTGGCAAACTCATTCGTGTTTTGCGTAGTGATAATGCTAAAGAATATCTCTCTCATCCTTTTCAGTCATATATGACATCTCGTGGTATATTGCATCAAAGTCATGTGTTTACACACCTCAGCAGAATGGGGTGGCTGAGCGTAAGAATAGACATCTAGTAGAAATTGCCCGTACTATGTTGTTACACTCCCATGTTCATTCTCAATTCTGGGCTGATGCTATCCTTACTGCTTGTTACCTGATCAATCGCATGCCATCTTCTGCTCTTAACAATGACACCCCATATTCCATTGTGTGTCCTTCTGTTGATCCTTTCCCTATTCAACCTCGTGTTTTTGGGTGTGTTTGTTTTGTTCATGACATGACTCCAGGTCGATCCAAATTAGATCCTAAAGCAGTCAAGTGTGTCTTTTTGGGTTATTCCCGTGTCCAAAAGGGTTATAGGTGTTATTCTCCAGCACTAAAGCGTCACTTTGTATCCGCAGATGTCACCTTTATTGAGTCCACACCATTTTTCCAGTCCTCATCAGGAGACACGATCCCTGTCTCTGAGGTGCTCTCCATACCTTATCTTGGTCCACTTCCTCTTGTCCAGTCCACTGTTCCTCCAGCTCAACTGACTCCTCTTAACCCGCCCCTTCAGGTTTATCACCGGCGTCCTCGCCCTGCAGTTCCTGAGGTCCCTAGTGACTTGCTAGTACTGTCCGATCCTCCGGCTGCGGTTCCACCACTTCCACTGCAATCTGACACTGATCTCACTGAGGCACCTATTGCTGTTCGAAAAGGTACACGTTCTACTCGTAACCCCCATCCTATATATACCTTTCTGAGTTATCACCGTGTCTCGTCCCCTTACTTTGCATTTCTTTCTCACCTATCTTCTGTGTCTATACCCAAATCCACTCGTGAGGCTCTCTCGGATCCAGGTTGGCGTCAAGCCATGTTAACAGAAATGGAGGCCCTCCAGTCTAGTGGCACGTGGGAGTTGGTTCCTCTTCCTCCTGGTAAAACTGTGGTTGGTTGTAGATGGATTTATACGGTGAAAGTGGGCCCTGATGGCGCAATTGATCGTCTTAAGGCTCGTCTGGTGGCAAAAGGCTATACTCAGATTTTTGGTTTGGATTATACTGATACTTTTTCCCCGGTTGCTAAAATTGCTTTAGTTTGTTTACTTTTGTCTTTGGCAGCCATTCATCATTGGGACTTACGCCAGCTGGATATCAAGAATGCCTTTCTTCATGGTGATCTTCACGAGGAGGTTTATATGGAGCAACCACCTGGGTTTGTTGCTCAGGGGGAGTCTGGTATGGTATGTAAACTTCGCCGTTCTTTATATGGTTTAAAGCAATCTCCACGAGCTTGGTTTGGAAGGTTTAGTTCTGTGGTGTGTGAGTTTGGTATGACAAGAAGTGCAGTTGATCATTCTGTTTTCTATCGTCATTTTAATGAGAAATGCATATACCTTGTAGTATATGTGGATGACATTGTTATTACAGGGAGTGATCAAGAGGGCATATTTCAGTTGAAGGAGTATCTCTTTAGTCGGTTCCAGACTAAGGATTTGGGTAAGCTAAAATACTTTCTTGGAATTGAAGTGGCTCAATCTAGCAGTGGTGTTGTTATTTCTCAAAGGAAGTATGCCTTGGATATCTTAGAAGAAACTGGCATGCTGGACAGTAGACCGGTTGATAATCCAATGGATCCGAATGTTAAACTCCTACCAGGACAGGGGGAGCCATTGCCTGACCGAGAGCGATATAGGAGATTGATTGGAAAACTGAATTATCTCACGATCACACGATCGGATATCTCCTTCGCAGTTAGTGTGTTGAGTCAGTTTCTTGAGACACCTTGTGATTCTCATTGGGATGCTGCTGTTCGTGTTCTAAGGTATATCAAGAGAGCACCAGGACAAGGCTTAGTATACGAAGATAGAGGACATTCACAAGTTGTTGGGTATTGTGATGCAGATTGGGCTGGTTGCCCGTTTGACAGACGCTCTACTTCAGGTTATTGTATTCTCATTGGAGGTAATCTCATATCTTGGAAAAGTAAGAAGCAGGATGTGGTTGCTAGGTCCAGTGCTGAAGCAGAATATCGAGCCATGGCGCTTGCCACATGTGAGCTTATGTGGCTTAAACACCTACTACAAGAATTGCAATGTGGCAATGTTGCCCAAATGACGTTGATATGTGACAATCAAGCAGCTCTACACATCGCGTCAAATCCTGTTTATCATGAGAGGACTAAACACATTGAGGTTGACTGTCACTTCATTAGAGAGAAGATTGTGTCAGGGTGTATTAAAACTAGCTTTGTTAATTCTGCAGATCAGTTAGCTGATATCTTGACGAAATCCCTTAGAGCTCCTAGAGTTGAATATATTTGTAACAAACTGGGAGCTTATGATCTATACTCTCCAGCTTGAGGGGGAGTGTTGAAACCCTAGGCCCGTTACAGTGGGCCCATTAGGTTATAGCTAGTTTTCAGTATAAATTATTGTAATCTGTACAGTTCTATGTCGAGAAATAGATGAAACCCTTCACACTTTCACAGGTTTTACCACATTATAGTTATTCTTTCAGAAGACTAAAAAGTGGTAACTAACTGTAAATGTTTAAGAATAGAACAAAACAATCAGACTATTAGTTTTTATATGGAGTTATTAGTATTAAGAGAACATGCTGCAAATTATCATCCCTCTAACTAGATATTTATGTACTATGACATGCATTGTTAGTAAAATCTTATACTCTGTAATTTATCCATAAGTGGTTTTTGTTTGTTCTGAAGATTATGCAAGTGCTAGTGGAACATTACAGCAACAAAGGTTGGTTGCAGCGAGTTGAACAATGTGTTCTCCACATGGATATTTCATCATTGGATTTCAATCAGGTAGTATTGAGTTTAGCCTTTTACCCTTGCGCTGTTCTTGTTTTGTAATGAATCATTAAACATATTTTTTGTAATATTATTCAAGAAATATTTATGCTCAATCCTTTTGTCCTGTAATTTTCCTTGATATTTTTTTCTAGTTCCTAATCTCTGTAGTCTGGTCTATAGGTTGTTCGCATATGCAGGGAACACATGTTGTATGGAGCACTAATATACTTGTTCAACAAAGGTCTTGGTGATTTCAAGGCACCCCTAGAGGAGCTTTTTTCAATTATAAGAAATAGCAAAGGAGAGACTGCTGCGCCATTTGGGTAGTGGTTTCATGGATTTTTCATTTAGTATTGAAACTTCTCATAGTTTATGCATGCTTAACTCCTATTCCCTATTTCCCTCTGCTTCCGTCTTAGTACATTTGTCATCTGGAAGTAATTTTTATCAGAATACTAGTTCAGGCTTCAGATATGATTTTATGATGGTTGTTTCTTAGGAATAATCATGTGTTACTTTAATGTAACAGGTACAAGATGCTTGTTTACCTGAAATACTGTTTCCAGGGTCTTGCTTTTCCTCCTGGTAAGGCACCAAGCCATCTAGATTGCCAAATTTTGAAATTAATTTATTCTTGGCTCTTGTTGAATCTGTTTCTCCTAATTTGGTTATTGATGCATGTCAAAATGACTAAGACTTGATTAATTTCCATGTACGTGGAAAATGCATTCTCGCTTGCTAGCTGTATATATTTGAAAAGCAGTAACTAAGGATCCTCTGCCTATGTGGCACTGCTTTAGCAAATGCCAGGTAGTAGTAACTGATCAGAATTACTGGTTACTACATCAAATTCTTCAGGATTGTCAATACTAGCTGTTTTAGGGATAATAGAGAGTCCACTAATCATTTCTTGTGCTTGTGTGTGCACACATGTGCATGGATAATGTTGGAATATTAAAAGTCTTGGGCAGCTCACTAGCCTTAGTAATTAAATGGGCAACTCACAAGCCTTAGTAATTAAAGCCTTGGGGAGATGAGTAGTTTCTTTATTTATTATTGTTTACTCTTGTAGACCTATATATAGACTTGTAACTTGAAGTTAGATGTATATACAAGAACCCTTTCTAGCTTTTAACATGGTATCAGAGCCTCTTTTTTGGGGCCTGAAATTTCTCTCAAACACCTACAGCCGATGAACAATGGTGACTGTTCATCATCCCTTTTCTGACAAAATTTTCCAAATCAGTTCGTCCCTTGTCTGCGATTATATGGTGATTTTCTCATATTTTTCTGAAAGCTATGGCAAAACATGAAAGTTTAAACAACATGCTGAAAGTTGCCAGGACCAACTTGTCTCATACTGCTCTTGCATTAAAATCTGATTCATCTTGGATTCTTGATTCTGGAGCCACTGATCACATTTCTGGTAATCTCTCATTTTTCTCTAATATTGAGTTCTCAGATTCTCTTCCCGATGTCACATTTGGTGATGGATCAAAAGGAAAAGCTATAGGAATTGGAAAAGTCACCATTCATTCTTTGTCTTTATCCAATGTCCTTTACATTCCTGGTTGCCATTTCAATTTGATTTCAGTTAATCAACTTACTCACTCACTTAATTGCCTTGTCACCTTTTCTTCTGATTCGGTGGTTATTCAGAACCGTCAAACAAAAGGGACAATTGGTGTAGGATATGAATCACGAGGTCTATACCATCTTTCATGTTCCGCCAATACCAAAACAGCTTGCTCGGCTTCTATTTCACCCCTTCTTAACCATTGTCGTTTAGGACATCCTGACCTCAATAAATTAAAACAACTGGTTCCTGGATTGTCGAATTTAAAAACCATAGAGTGTAAATCATGTCAGCTTGGGAAGCACTCAAGAGCTTCATATCCTAGTAGAGTGAATAAGAGGGTCAATACCCCATTTTCTTTAGTTCACTCTGATGTTTGGGGACCGTGTCGAGTTTCATCCACTTTGGGTTTCTCATATTTTGTTGTCTTCATTGATGATTTCTCTCGATGCACTTGGGTTTTTCTAATGAAGAACCGTTTTGAATTATTTGATGTGTTTCAAAAATTCTACAATGAAATTGTGAATCAATTTGGGGCATCTCTCAAAATCTTACGCAGTGATAATGCAAGAGAATATTTTTCTGACCCTTTCACTTCTTTCTTTTCCTCAAATGGAATACTTCATGAATCATCATGTGCTAGAACTCCTCAACAGAATGGAGTTGCTGAACGAAAAATTCGTCATCTTGTTGAAACAGCTCGTACTTTGCTTATTCATAACAAGGTACCTAAGAATTTTTGGGGGCATGCTATACTTCACTCTTGCTATCTCATAAATCGGATGCCTTCCTCTGTTTTGCAAGGAAAAATTCCTCTTCATATCTTATGTCCACAGGAACCTCTCCATAAGCTTCCATTGCGAATCTTTGGGTGTACTTGCTTTGTTCATAATACTTCTCCAGGGCGTGATAAACTTGATGCCAAGGCAATAAAATGTGTTTTCCTTGGGTATTCTCGCCTCCAAAAAGGCTTTAAGTGTTACTGTCCTAGAACACATCGGTTTTATACCGCTTCTGATGTTACCTTTTTTGAAACAACACCTTTTTTCTCTTCCACCTCCGTTGAGTCTAATTTCCTAGAGGAACCCATTGAAATCATAGAAATTCTCCCTGTTCCTACTTTCTCAGAACCTATATCTCCCACTGTTCCTGAAAGGACCATACCTATTCCTGAAAGAACTATTCCAACACCAACCATTCAAGAGGAAGGACATATTCCTCCGTTGTTGTACACCTACCAACGACGCAATCGTCAAGATTCCCAAGAGGATAGACATCCAGTTGAGTCATGTTCTACATCATTGTTACCCAATGATGCTGCCCAAAACACCACGACAGACTCTCCCATTGCCAGTCGGGTAGGTAAAAGATCCACTCGAAATCCTTACCCTATCTATAATTTCCTTTCACAAAAATGTATGTCTCCATCATATTGTGCCTTCATTGCTAGTTTGTCAACTGCTTTTGTTCCAAACAATGTCAAGGAGGCATTAACTAATCCAGGGTGGACTCAAGCAATGGTTGATGAAATGAAAGCACTACATTCTTCCGGGACTTGGGAGTTAGTACCTTTACCTCCTGGTAAAACTGTGGTTGGTTGTAGATGGGTGTATAATGTGAAGGTTGGTCCAGATGGACAAATTGATAGACTCAAAGCTCGACTTGTGGCTAAAGGATACACACAGGTTTTTGGCATTGACTACACGGATACCTTCTCACCGGTGGCCAAGATCACTTCTATCCGCCTCTTACTCTCAATGGCAGCCAACCATCACTGGCCACTGTATCAGTTGGATATAAAGAATGCCTTCTTACATGGGGATCTGAATGAAGAAGTGTATATGGAGCAGCCACCTGGATTTGTGGCTAAGACAGGAGCTAATCTTGTTTGTCGTCTTAAGCGCTCTCTCTATGGGTTGAAGCAATCTCCACGTGCCTGGTTTGGGAGATTTAGAGATGTGATCCAACAATTTGGCATGATTCAAAGCAAGGCTGACCATTCTGTTTTCTATAAACATCTACTTGGAAAAAGTATATATCTTGTGGTTTATGTTGATGATATTGTCATTACAGGGAATGATAGTGAAGGAATAAATCAGCTTAAGAAACATTTGTTTCAACATTTCGAGACAAAGGATCTTGGAAAATTGAAGTATTTTCTTGGTATTGAAGTTGCTCAATCCAAACAAGGTATCTATGTGTCTCAACGAAAATATGTTTTGGATATTCTTGAAGAAACAGGAATGACAAATTGCAAACCAGTTGACACACCCATGGATCCAAATGTCAAACTTCTTCCAAGACAGGGGGAGCTCCTATCCAATCCAAGTAAGTATCGGAGATTAATTGGCAAGCTATTGTACTTGACTATCACTCGACCAGACATCTCCTTTGCTGTTAGTGTAGTTAGTCAATTTTTGCAAGAGCCATGTCAAAGTCATTGGGATGCAGTCGTCAGAATATTGAGATATGTGAAAAGGTCTCCAGGTACAGGGTTGCTCTATAAAGATCATGGACATACAGAAATTGTTGGCTATACAGATGCAGATTGGGCTGGATGTCCTTGGGATAGGAGATCAACATCAGGATATTGTATTCTATTTGGAGGTAATCTTGTCTCTTGGAAAAGTAAGAAACAAGATGTGGTTGCACGCTCAAGCGTAGAAGCTGAATACCGAGCAATGGCACTTGGAATATGTGAGCTAATTTGGGTTAAACAACTTCTTACAGAACTCAATTTCTATAAGCATGGTCCTATGAAATTAATTTGTGATAATCAAGCAGCGCTCCACATTGCGTCTAATCCTATCTACCATGAAAGGACTAAACATATTGAGGTTGATTGCCACTTTATACGAGAGAAGGTCGCATCCGGAGACATTGTTACCACATTTGTTGGGTCAAATGATCAACTTGCTGATGTTCTCACCAAATCTCTCCGTGGACCTAGGATTGAATACATTTGTAGCAAGCTGGGAGCTTTTGATTTATACGCTCCAGCTTGAGGGGGAGTGTTGGAATATTAAAAGTCTTGGGCAGCTCACTAGCCTTAGTAATTAAATGGGCAACTCACAAGCCTTAGTAATTAAAGCCTTGGGGAGATGAGTAGTTTCTTTATTTATTATTGTTTACTCTTGTAGACCTATATATAGACTTGTAACTTGAAGTTAGATGTATATACAAGAACCCTTTCTAGCTTTTAACAGATAACAACTGGATTGTAAACTTAAAGCAGGAACCTCATGTTCTTGAAGACAAGCTGACGAATGTTACAAAGAAGTTGTAGAACTTGTACTTAGTTCTTACACCTTCCTACTAGGTTTTGGGGTGTCCAACTCACTCCAACATAAAAAATTGAGTGGTAAGAAAGAGTGTTAAACTATTTATGTTTTGCAGGGCATGGAACTCTCTCTACTAAAATCCTGCCATCTCTTAGAAAAGAGCTTGTGCAATTTCTGTTAGAAGACTCTTGCTTGCCGAATTCATTGGCAATTTCAAGCTTTCCAGCCAATGGGCCACATCCAAACCTGCTTTATCTATTACAGCTGGATACTGAAGCTACATTAGATATTCTGCAATATGCATTTGTAGAAGATGTTCCACAATTGGACCATATTTCTGATGATTCAGCCAATTCATACACTGAATCAGCTGAAGTAAATGGTTTGCCTGACAGTCAAAACTTGGTCCAAGAACTAGTAGATGTCTTAGCTGCAATTCTTGATGCAAGTTTCTTCCAAAGTAGCAACTCTTGTAGCAGTGATGATGATAGATCCATTGATATCTGGCCTTCAAAGAGAGAGAGAGATCATATTTTGGACTTCATTGCTTACTATGTTTCTTGTGAAAGGGCTCAAGTCTCAAAAAGTACCCTAAGTCGGATTCTTGAATACTTGACTTCAGAGACTGATTCCTCAGATAATGCATCTGAGAATGCTGAAACCTCAAAGAGAAGACAAAAACAACTTGTTACACTTCTTGAAGTATTGCCAGAGCATGAATGGGATGCTCCTTACTTGTTACATTTATGTGAGAAGGTTCAGTTTCAACAGGTGCCACACTCACATTCATGCTTAATAAAACACTATCATATTATACATGTTTTTTTCCTCTTTCTTCTCTGTGTTTTTCACTTGTTTTCTCAATTATACTTTATTTAGGAGAAGATATTTCTTATTTATTTAGGTTTGCGGCTTAATTCATTCTATCAGACATCAGTATCTTGCTGCTTTGGATAGTTATATAAAAGATGTTGATGAGCCAATTCATGCCTTCTCATTTATTCATGACATGCTGCAACAACTGGGCAACAAAGATTCTGATGCTTTCCGGTCTGCAGTCATCTCTCGAATTCCTGATCTGGTCAAATTAAGCCGGTAATGCCTTTGAAACTTTTAATATCCATGCAGATATTGATTTATGCATTGTGTGCAAGCTCAACTACTTGTAAATCTCATTTTGATAATCTGTAAATGATTTTTTATCTGCAGGGAAGATACTTTCTTTATGGTTATTAGCCATTTTGGAGAAAAATTCCAACACATTTTGTCTGAGCTACGCTCTCATCCAAAAAGCCTCTTTCTTTACCTAAAGACACTCATTGAGGTTCAATCAAGTGGTAGCCTCAAATTTTCTTCCATGAGAAATGAAAATGTTTTAGAATTTCCTTCTCTAAGAAAGGGAATGCATCAGTCACTAAAGATTCAAGCCTACCTGGAAACTCTGTCTAACTTTCCAAAAGTTATGCAAAACTATCCAGTTCATGTGACTGACGAAATGATGGAGTTATATCTTGAGGTGATTTCTTAATTATTCTGCTGTCATTCACTTAGGCTTTCTTTCTTAATCAAGGCATTTTGTTGTCTTTTGTAATTTCTTAATCAAGGACAATTTGTTATCTGTTCTATGAGTGCCTGGATACTTTTAATGATAAATATTCTCAGAAAGTGCTCCTTTTGGTAACATATATCAATCAACCTGATCTGAATGAGGAAACATGTTAGGATTATTGAATAGAACAAATAGATTTTGCCTTGGTAAGATTGTTGTCTCCTTCACTTATGTTTTCCTGCAGCACTTTGCAAGCTTCTGCAACACCAACACCATCCATGCTGCAGATCTTTGCCTTAAATGATCTATCATTTGTCTACCCATTTTACAATGTTTTTTTTTTTCATTAGTGCTCTCACAAAAAATTCAAGTTCAACTCATTGAGCTGAATAATCTCTGTTCTTCTTACTTGATTTCTGTGGATGTTAAAAAATCTCTTAAAAGTAATTTAGTCTTATCTCTTTGTGCCTCTTAATGAATATCTTCTCAACCAAAAAAAAAAGTAATCTAATTCGTCATTGGTGCAAAATTTTTTGCAGCTTTTGTGTCAGTATGAACGTAACTCAGTTTGCAAATTCTTGGAGAGTCTTGAAAGTTATAGGGTGGAACACTGTTTACGCTTGTGCCTGGAACATGGCATTACAGATGCAGCCGCTTTCTTGTATGAAAGGGTTGGCGACGTTGGAAGTGCACTTTCCCTGTTACTTTCTACCCTTAATGATAAGTTCATTCTACTTGATGCATCCATTGAGAAGGAGCTTTGTGGTGCTTGTTTGAAGCATTTTAATAATCTTTTAGAGACAAAAGAGGTCTACTTTCTCTCAGACATCCTTTTTTCTGTTGCTATATTTAGGTTTGTCATGATTGTTCTCTATACTTGATTTGCATAATTTGTGACAGGTCAATGACATACTCGAAATGGTGCACTGCTCTATCTCGCTGTGCCAGCGGAATAGCCCCAGGCTTGATCCTTACGAGTCTGAATGCCTTTGGTTCGAGTTGCTTGATTCGTAAGTCATCACTTTTAACAAAAGTTATATGGAATACAAAAGAGAATTATAGCCTTAATATGTACATAATAAAGATAGCTAATTTATTAGGTCATTAAGAGTTCAACAATTTATGAATTTGTTTAAGACTTAAATTGGTGTCCTGCTTATGCCTGGATAAGAGGACATTCATGTCTTTGAGCTGTAAATGTGTATCGTTGTGTTGAACACACATCAAATAACAAATAAGGTTACAAAAATAAAAATATAGGACGCAATGTTTGGAGTATTTGAAACATGATTGCATGAACCAGTTTCCTGAGTTCACATTTGGTGGGTCTTGCTTTCTAGATGTATGGTATATTTTGGGATGCTGTATATTAGCTTTTAATATTTTTTGAACACATTTTCAAGTGACTAGCACACTGATTGGACTATTGCCCATGGAGCCCAACTCTTGGTTACTCTTGGGGTTGAGATTAAAAACTTCTTTTTCTTGCAGACTAGCTGAAACTCCCCTTTTCAAATAGTAATTAGTAAGAGCACTTAAACTAGCCTTATATCAATTTCATTTTTTATGCTTCCAATTTGATGACTTTTATCCTAAGTTGGAAATAGAATTTTGGTCTTCAATCTCAGAATTGTTCATTGACCAATTTATCATTAGACAAACTTATTTCTTTATTACTCTTGTTTACTTTTTCATTTTAAAAGGTAACAAATACATTAGCTTTTTTACAGGTTTTGTGAACCTTTAATAGATTCATTTAATGATAAAGTGGAATATGAGGGAGATAAGAGTGTTGGAATTTCAGTCAATTCAATGGGAAATCTAAAGGATGAAGGGGCTTGCAGAATCAAGTGGAAAGTCTCAAAGTCCCATCCGAATGCTGAAGTTCTTAGGAGATTGCTCTCATTCTTTATTAAAGAGATTGTTGAGGGAATGATTGGATATGTTCGCTTACCAACAATCATGTTAAAACTGCTTTCTGAAAATGGTAGCCAGGAATTTGGAGATTTTAAACTTACCATCATGGGGATGCTTGGAACCTACGATTTTGAAAGAAGAATTTTGGTTAGTCTCCTTGTCTGATTTTGTCATTTTGTCCCTCCAATTATTCAATTACATCACACTGCAATCTTAACTAAAGACCAGCAACCATTGTGCCCCAAAAAACTGGCGAAGAGTGGTTAAGTTCTGTCTCATAGTTGCATTAATAAATTACCTGGTCTATTTATCAGTGATATCTTCTATTTCAAACAAATAACTAGTTTAGATAATTTCATTCTTGGAAATGCTCCGAATGCTTCAGACTGAGTAGTTGGCATTGCTATTTCAGGACACTGCCAAATCCTTGATTGAGGATGATACATACTATACCATGAGCTTACTCAAGAGGGGGGCTTCTCATGGTTATGCCCCTCGGAGCCTTACATGTTGTGTTTGCAATTGCCTTCTATCCAGAAGTTCTAGTATTCAAATTTTCAGTTGTGGTCATGCAATGCATCTGCACTGTGAACTTCCAGAAAATGGTACGTCCTCGAAAGGTTCATCGGTTGGATGTCCAATTTGTATGCCTAGAAAGAATTCTCAGAGGTCAAGAAGCAAATCCATGTCATCAGAGAATGGATTAGTGAGCAAGACTTCGAAATCTCAGCAAGGACACGGGCACGCAAATGCTTTACATCTACATGATAATGATTTTCTTGACATCTCCTTCGGACACCACCCTGTTTCAAGGGTGGGTACTCTTTAAATTATGTTTATCTTCTGTTGCTTCTATTACCTTGCTTCCCCTCTCTCTCTCTCTCCCCTGTGTTGCTAATGTACTGAGAGTAAGCACTCACAAGATTAACCTTGGGTGTAACAGTTTGAGCTGTTGAGTCATCTTCAGAAAGAGCAAAGGCCGGCACATGTAGAACAAATGCCTAAGTTGAGGCTAGCACCGCCTGCTCTTTACCACGAAAAGGTAAACAAAAGGATAGAATTCCAAACAGGAGAAAGCTCATCGAAAGTGGAAAAACCAAGCAGGAACAGACAGTTGAGGGACATAAAAGTGAAGGGATCAGCAATAAGGTTCCCCCTGAAATCAAATATATTTGGTAAGCCAGTCGTGCTTCTTCTGATTTCTGATATATGTAGTTTATTATTGGTTTGTGTCTGATGCATCCCCATAAACTTGTTCTCTTCCCACTTCCCAGGCAAGGAGAAGATTGTTAAGCGTTAATTGACTGACTGACTGAAAACTGGAAATGCAAACCGAGTAGCTGACAAGTAATCACAATCTAAGGAACATTTTGCAGAGACGGAAATTGAAAATAGATGTGATGTTTCTTAATTTCTTTCATTCTATTAATCTGTAAATAGCTTCCAGAATATATATAGGTTGTAAATTTTATGAAACAATTTTGCCTGTGCTGTTGTAATTACAAAAAAATGTTGAGGGCAGAGAGTTGCTTGGCAAAGAGGAAAATGTAGCGGACAATACATTATACATGGATATATTTAGTAATACGATTGCGTTGGATTGAAAGTTGTAGTTTTAGTTTTTAGTATGAGTTGTTATTCAAGTGATGATAGTTATCCCCAAAACTGGGGACCCCTCCGACTCCGAGTGTAAATAATGGATTGGATTGTAAGCCACACGATTTGGGTTTCAGCATACACTTGAGAATTGAGATTTGTCATTTGTAGGCCCCTTGCCACCCTTGCGCATCTCTTAATTCTTAAATGGAGTGGTAAGCATAAGCTAAAGCCTTATTTGCTTGCCAAAATCACATTCTTATATTGGGTGATGTACTAATTAGGACCCCTCTCCCATGAATTTGTATATAAATGAACATAATCTTTTACACGAATGCACACAATCTAATATTTCAGACACACAATCTATTTTGAAACAATTTGTGTGCATTCGTGTAGTAGATATTGTATGTATAATGTTGATTTTCACAAAAGAAGTTTTTATTTGATCATTAATTTGTTTCCTATTTTTTTTTTTTTTTTTTTTTTTTACTTTATGTTAATGCGACATTTCTTATTAATTAGAAAAATATATATTTTTGTTCATAAGAGTATGCTTGTATTTTCCATTACCCTCATTCTTCTCGGCTCTTGTGAAGAGAGATTCAAACCATTGCGCCGGTTTAGTAACTAATTTCACATCTAACTTTAACATGAATTGAGTTTGATATTAAGAATACATGTAATGTAATGTCGGAAGTTACATAGAGTTAGAATGTTGTTGAAAGTTTATCATTATTAAAAAAAAAAAAAAAAACACATCACTTAGGCTATTGTGGACAAATTATATATTTGTCTACATAATTTGTCTACATGTTGTCAGTGTTTAGTAAATTGTAGTGCATATATACTTATTTGATTAAATAAACTTTCTTCATAAATTTGAACCAAAATAACAAACTTAAGTGTGACACTACTCCGATACTTCCTCTCCTAAAGGGTTGAATTCTCAACCGTAAAGGCCACACCTGTAGCTTAGCAAGTAAGTATGGCCAAATGTTGGTATGCACCAGAGATTTGTGCGCATACTTTAAACATAATCTTTAGTCTCTTATTTCAAATATATCAGAAATCAAAAGAGTACTACCTCCTATTAGAAGGCTAGAACCCACACCTTTTCATATAAAACTATAACCTTGGTACCATTAGACCACAAGGTCTTGTCATAATTGGTTTAATCATCGTAAAAATTATATATTGACTTTCTTAGTTTGAATCGATCAGTTATAAACGACTTAAAACGGATCATAAAACATTTTTTTTCTTTTGTTGACTAAAATTACAATGCTTTTCGTCCATTTTCTTTTGTCGACTAAAATCACAAAAAGGGGTTTTCATGGAAAGCTAACCTTGAGCATACTAGTAATGAAAATCAAAGAAATTGAATGAAGGAAAGGTTTAATTATAGGAATTGGGGCAAATAATTGATAGCAACTCCCAACGCTTTGGGCGGTTATTCCCAGAGTGTTTCTTCGTTTTCTCCGCTTCCTCTCCTAACTCTTCCCTTTTTCCGCTCCTTTATATTCTTCCATTTCCACTTTTCTCTCTTCAATCTGTTTCACTCTCTTTCTCTGTCTTCTACAGCTTCGGCTGCTGTACTGTGCTGTTGTATTCTATTGCCCTTGAAGACGAAGACGAAGACGAAGACGAAGACGAAGATCAAGTGCAATGGCTTCGTCTTTCTCTTTGGCCAAATTGGTGCACACTCCTTCTTCTATGCCCCTCCACTCCACCAGATCTGCTGAAAAACCCCTCTTCTCCGCCTCCTCCTTTCTCGGAGGCTCATCTTCCCACAAGCTTCCCCTCATCAACAACTTCTCTGCATCTCCTCACTCTCACCGCAGATCCACCCGTATCCTCGCCGTCTCCGATGTTGTCAAGGAAAACAAGCTCAAATCTGCCTCCTCTGCCTCCAATCTGGTATTTCTCTTTTCTCCCCTTTCTTTCCATACGCTGAATCTTTACTTAATTTCTTAAATTTATGCTTTCTCTAAATTGATTCTAAGTACACAAATTGGGTAAAATTAATTTAATTTAATTAAATAATATTGACTTATGTGTCCCTCCCTGCCACTGCAGCTAATTACCAAGCAGGAAGGTTTGGTGTTGTACGAAGATATGATTCTGGGGAGGGCATTTGAGGATATGTGTGCCCAGATGTACTACAGAGGCAAAATGTTTGGTTTTGTGCACTTGTACAATGGCCAGGAAGCAGTTTCTACTGGCTTCATCAAACTCCTGAAGAAGGAAGACACTGTGGTTAGCACTTACCGTGATCATGTCCATGCATTGAGCAAGGGTGTGTCAGCTCGTGAAGTGATGAGTGAACTCTTTGGTAAGACCACGGGTTGTTGCAGAGGTCAGGGTGGCTCTATGCACATGTTTTCTAAAGAGCACAATGTGCTTGGTGGTTTTGCTTTCATTGGGGAGGGCATTCCAGTGGCTACTGGTGCTGCTTTCTCTTCTAAGTATAGGAGGGAGGTTTACAAGGAAGATTGTGATCACGTCACACTTGCTTTTTTCGGGGATGGGACTTGCAATAATGGTCAATTCTATGAGTGCTTGAACATGGCTGCATTGTGGAAATTGCCTATTGTGTTTGTTGTTGAGAACAATCTTTGGGCCATTGGTATGTCCCACTTGAGGGCTACTTCTGACCCTGAAATTTGGAAAAAGGGTCCTGCTTTTGGTATGCCTGGTGTACATGTTGATGGAATGGATGTCTTGAAGGTTCGGGAAGTAGCTCAGGAGGCTATTGGCAGAGCTAGGAGAGGGGAAGGCCCGACTTTGGTTGAATGCGAGACTTACAGGTTCAGAGGACACTCTTTGGCCGATCCAGATGAGCTTCGTGACCCTTGTAAGGATCACATTTATCTCTTTCGTTTCATTATGAATCATATTTACTTACTTTATCTGTTAGATTATTTTTGGGGCTGCTTCATCTTCAAGTACTGAGTTAAACTCACTGTTGCAATTGAAAGCCTTTTCCTTTTTAGCTATCTTTTTAAATATAGATATAACTATTTTCACCTGTCCTTGAAAATGCTTTGAGTTTTTTCAGCTTCAAACTTTGTATTAACCAAAGATATATATTTATTTTCAATCCATTTATATATAAGGTTGTATAGTTTTATGATTGTGAACTCAAATGCGTATTCAATTTGGCAGCTGAGAAGAGTCACTATGCAGCTCGTGATCCCATCGCTGCATTGAAAAAGTACTTATTTGATAACAAGCTTGCAACTGAAGAGGAATTGAAGGCTATTGAGAAAAAAATTGACGAGATAGTTGAAGAGTCTGTTGAGTTTGCTGATGAAAGCCCTGTTCCTGCTCGAACTCAGCTTCTAGAAAACGTATTTGCTGATCCAAGGGGCTTTGGAATTGGACCTGATGGGAGGTACCGATGTGAGGATCCTAAGTTCACCGAGGGCACTGCACAAGTTTAACTCTCGCTGCTTGCTGCTTCTCTCTTAATCTAGATAACATTGCCTTGGGTATTTATATCTAGTTGCTGATAATAGAGAGCTTCATATGCATTATTCAGTTTATATCAGAAGAATTTATTATCTTATGTATTGTGAGTTATTATTATTATTATTTTTGCTTGTGCACATTTTGTTTACAGATTTTGTTGTTCTTTCCTCCTGCTGTTGCTGCTGCTGCATTATTTGGATGAATGGGTAATCCTGAAGGGGTTTGCTTTTCCTGTATTTGTTAGTTGAGGCAATATTAAAAGATTGTTGAAGGTTAAATTGAGTATGAGGTCAGGTGAACTATATTTTGGTTTTGGTTTTGGTTTTGGTTTTGGTTTTGGTTAATTGGTGTTGTTGAGAAGTAGGCACAAATTGACCAAAGGTGCTAATTCTTCAAAACTCAAAACTACTACAGTATTATGTACAAGACCAATCAAGTGTGCTTCACCAAAATGGCTTTGATAACTTGAATCTAATATATCTCTGATTAAGTTCATTTATATTAGAAGTGCTGTGCTTCACCAAAATACCTTATAACTTGAATCCCTTACATATCTAATTAAGTTGGACCATCTCTTCTTTACTCCATTTTGATTTTCAAGATTTAATTATATTATATAGGTCTCTGTTGATGTTGATTGGCAAGTGCCTACAGAGTGAATGAATTGGATCATCCACATTAGGAATATTGTTTATTATATGATACATGCAAAAGAAAAGAGGTAGGTAGCTGAAAGCTTGAAACAATAAAAATAAAAATTCCTACCCAATAGCTAGCTGAGAGAGGGATTCAACTTCTTAATCTTAAACCCAACCCACTTAGACCTAACATTCAAATTTCTTCAATATGCATTAACATCAATAAATTAAACAAAGAAATGAAAAACCAATTTCATATCTAAAAATGCAATCCCGCAAATAGGATATTTTAAACTGCATTTCAACAACTCTAAAAATAACACAATTTGAATACTAAAAGTGCATAATATCTTATTTAAAAGTGATATTAAAAAACTCTAAATATGTATAATAGAAACTCTTAATATAAACAACATAAATTCTAAAAGTACACATTATGATATTTAAAAGCACAACTAAAGAACTCTACAAGTGCACAATTAAAATTAAAGATGTTGTAAGGCTTTTCAACAATTTTTTTCTTTTCCCAAAAACTGCGAAAAGACCTCCTTTGAAGATGCACATACAAAACAAATACTGTAATCTATAAGAGCATAATACATACAAAACAAATACTGTAATCAAAATTTGATTAAAAATCCAGTCATCTATAAACCATAATACAAACAAATACTGTAAACAAAAAGATGATTCAAGATAAATCATTCCTCATTTAGTCTAAGATATTGGACTTTCCGCACAAGATTTTTTTTTTTTTTTTAAAAAGAGACAAATGTCACTACATTTCCTTTGATTTCCCATCCATCCTTGCCTCTTTAAAATAAATTGAATGAAGAAGCCATAGCAAAGGAGCTATTATAATTTGAGAGCAGAAATTGCTTCAGGCTTAAAGTCAACCCTTAGTCCCAACACTCTTCTGACCTCAGCTGGAGTTAGTCTCCATGTCATGGGTCCTGAGTTTTCACCCCAGAAATCCAGAATCTCTGAGACCTTCTCTAAATTCAGTATAGTCGCCATCTGGGTAAGTCTAGCGAATTTGTCCCTAACAGTCCTCTGGGTCATGCCAGAGAAATGACTCACCAGTGCCCGAACATCTCTGTCAAGTTGCAGGCCTCCAAGTTGACTGAATCTCTTTTGCAACATTATCACTTCCAGCCTTTTAACAATAAAGTCAATCACCAAATGTATGAATGTATCATAATTATTGGCAGTCATTAAAGGCTGGAGCCAGGCTACATTGCTCTCTACACCATGAAGAAGCCTTTGAACCCATGGGTCATTCACCTCATTATCAGCATATTCTGTCTCAGAGAGTTCATAGCTGATGGTTGCTACACTATCTAACACTGGTCGAATTCGAGGTGTCACTGTAGCCACAAGTTGTTCCATTCCAACATTCAAGGCTTTCTTGAAACTATTGCTCATTTCATTCAATTCAGATACGCAAGATTTAACTCTCTCTCTATGGGCTGGAGCAGGAAATGCCTGGTGAAAATAAATTCACTCTCATTAATATGTTAGACAATAACTGAATTTATTAGGATATTTCAAGTAATCATTTTGTATGAAAGGTCATTGAAAATAGAGCAATTTTAATAAGTGCAGCATAATAAATGGAAAGATGTGATGTACAATTATTTGAAAAACAACAAGAATATCATAAAATTTTATTAACAAAATGATGTATACCAATACTGATAATACCAACTTGAAGAGCGCTAAATGCCCTTATTCATATATGTTAACACACATATCATTGACACTATAGCATTGACATAACCAAAAAACACTTCCAACATACTAAAAACCATTGCCACCAGGTCCACACATAATCGTATATCTAGTCAGAAGCCAAAATTAGTAAGTCTTAATCAGGTCTCAAGTTTAAGCCATGGAAGTCTGACATAGCAAGAAACACAAACTGACCTTTCCATGAAATAGTTCCAATTATTGAGACCAGAAGAAACCAGTACACTTATAAGCACTTAAACAGTTTTATTATAAACTCACTGCAATGTCCATCTATCCCCCAAAACTAGCAGATAATATATGGAGTTCAACTTATCAACCCCTGGCATAAGGACTATACAATCCCATTCAACCACTTTAGTTGTTAAGCATTTCAATTACTTTGGAGAATTGACCACTTTATTTGGTCTCTATTTTATTTGGTTTCTGTGCCCCTAATCCCTTTTTAGCCTCTTACCTGTTTCTCCATTTATAAAAAAAAAAAAAAAAAAAAAAAAAAAAAAAAAAACCCTAAAGTGGTGCTAATCCTCTTGTATAAAATGTCAAATCCAACTCTGAAGTCTGAGATCCCAACAACATGCTGTAAATAAATAGCACCAAAAGTATTTGACTTATTTAGCCTATCTCAGTATGCAGCGAGACTGACCAAGGAATAAACTTAACATTTCAATCGATGTTCATACTGCAAGCTATGATCCATTTGGACATGAGACTTGATTAATTCACTATTAGTATTGAAATACAGCTTTACTGTATAAATAACTTTTGATTACACTTGAAGGAAGCAGAAGTATACCCATTGGAATAAGGCACATTACTAGTATTAACAGTTGTAGTAATGGCTGAATTATTATTGTGGCCTGAGCTGATGTTATCAAACACTCTCTGATTCCTGGGGAGAGCATTATTATCTGTACTTTGTTGTCCTGGTGGAAGCATATTACAAGCATTGGTTTGCTGACTGTACCACCCATTATTTCCCCATGAAGAAGATGAAAACTTTCTTCGCTTTGAAGAAGATAATTGTAGTTATACTCCCTAAAATCTTTAAGTAAGTCATTTGAGATATCTTGGTTTCCTAAATGCCTAAAACTGCTGTCGAGGTACTGACTGTAGTTGGAGGAATTGGTTGCAGCAGGAGTGTAACTGTGGCTAGTTAGATTGTTTCTACCATAACTGCGAAAAGGGCCATTTTGTGTTTGGTAATTCTGAGCAAGAGCAATGATACCTGATTCATTTCATATTAAAGGAAAGATAGGTGCTAGGTTCCTAGATTATACAAGTTATTTCATAAGGAGAAAATCAAGGCAGCCACTGAATGAAATCAAGGGAGGTGGACACAAACACTTACCTCTGTGCATTGCTCTTCAATCTCATGGCGTAGTTTTAGCACATACTCACTACTCACATCCATGTTGTTCAAAGCTGTGGCAATCTCTGTACCAGTCTTTTGCACACCAACTCCACCCAAGAACAACTTTGCACCAAGATTAGGCTCCCTAGTCTTCTGCTGCAAAGCCTCATTGTACTCGCCACCCAACAAACTCACCGCGCTGCTTAAAACAGCAATCACAGAGTTGATATTTGAAGTAGATATAGATCTTTGGCAACAACTCTGAAGAACATAGAATACATCGTCCACCATGGAAGTCGTGAGAGAATCAAGCACATGCTCATCTATCTTTATAGCTTTCCTAACATTTTCAACCATGAAGTACCCCTCCAATATAACATAATAACCAGTGATGTCCTGAACAATTTTACTGAAAGTACCACTCCTAAAAGCTTTGGTGGCTCGAGGACCTAGTTCAGGATCAACAGAAGTCAAACCACTAATCTTTGAAACCATGTACTCTGTGTAATCCTCACCCAACTGAGCCAAAGACAATATCTCCTCCAAATATACTTCTATCTCCCTAGGGTCTGGCCCTTCAACTCCCACTGAAAGCAGATTGCTCTTGTAAGAATTAATCTCTGAAGTCAATATGGCTAATTTTCTATATTCCATGTACTTCTTCAAAATCATGGAACCCCGAGAGTCGCACTCTTCTTGGAGCTCGCAAATGGCATAAACAATGGCATCCTCTCCGCATAAGCTCCTCAAAATTTCATCATTTTCTTCTATAGCCAATACAATGTCTTTGAAAAGATTTGTCAACGAAGCCACAAAATTAAGCGGATTTTGATTCGGGGGTTGCGCTTGCTGGTTGAGGTCGCTCATACTGTCCACTAATTGTTCAAATTCGAGTCGAGATCTCATCGCAATAACCTTCTTCAGATAGCCCACGTACACCTGCAGGCCTTCCTCCTCCAGTCCCAGCGGTGTGTAGAGACGGATGAATCGTAGAACAGTAGGGTGGTCCCGCTGATCAACCGCAGCAGACAGTCTCCGGCGGACAATGGCTTCGAGCTGCTTCTTGGAGGCGAGGAGTTGCTCTCTCTGTTCGGAACCGGAGGAATCTCTGTACTTGGCGTCGATCTGGAGGAAGGACTGAATGTAGTTGGCAGCGGATTCAAAATCCTCAGAATCGAGGGCTTTGTGGACACCGTCGAGGCAGTTGGAGCGGTGGACAATGGCGTCGATGCGAAGGAGGGTATCATTGACGCGAGATTGGGCGAGATCGAGCTGGCGGACCTTGGCACTGACCTGATCGGCAAGGAGGGAAGTAGAGCCAACGTTGGAGAGGAGGTGATCGGAATCCGCCTTCACAATGTCGAGAACATGAGCGGATTTTTGCAAGCCGGAAAGCTGTTTGTCGAGATCGGAGCGCTGGGAAAGAACGGTCTCCAGTTCGAGATCTATGGCCCGTTGGTAGGCGATGCATTCATGGAGAAGACGAGTCATGGCTCCCACATCAGTGAGCTTGCGCACGTGCTCCAATGCCTCCGGAGTCCCGAAATTCAATGATAAATTCGCCGTGGAGGATTCTTCGCCGGAGTCTCCTTTGGGAGTCGCAGCAGCCATTTCCGGCCGAGAAAACTAGAAGAAGAATTCGAATTTCGAAGAAGACTGCTTCTATAAATTCCTTTTCATTTCAGAACGTCCGGCCCGGCCGTCCGGGGTATTTTTTTTTTTTTTTTTTTCTGATTTTAATTAAATTCCTTTGTTGCCCCAATTAATTTCACAAGTTCCATTTCCTCCCTTATTTTTTTTTAATAAGGTAAATAATAAATATACTTTTATTGAGTACTAGTAAGTAGTAATTGACCCCACAGATTAAATATTAGTAATACTATTGTAAAATTTCGTATGTTAATAAAATTTTGTTTAATAAAAAATTTTATATTCATATAAGTTTATTATTTAATTAATAAAAATTAGAGATGTACATGCAAGAAAGATGATAAACAATTACTCATTTTGTAAAAATTTAAATGCAAATAATTTTAAAATTACAAAACCAACAATATGAATTACAGTACTATTTTTCTAATAAAAGTACATTTTTAAAAAAATATTACAAATAGTTCAAGATTTTTTTTTTTTTTTGAAAATCAAGTAAAACAAGATTTATTAATCACTCAAACATAAATGCTGAATACATTCAGGATAAGAAAAAAGATCAAGAACTAGGACCAGACTATTCAAACTATAATATTAAAAACGTATTTTCTAGTTTGAATAGACTAATTAATATTAAATGAAATGTGAAAATATAAAACTTGTTATAAATATATCATTATGTGGACATTATTATAGATTATATAACATTTGTAACGGTTTTGTATTTATGTCTCTATTATGTCTTCCGTTATATTTGTATATTATATATAGATGTATGTAATACACAGATGAATGAATGAGAATATCCTCTTGGCCTTGTCTCTTATTTTCACTTTCTACCGTTCCTATTCCTTTGATGTTTGAGTTAATAGGTTACAACACGTTATCAGCGAATGCTCAACTTCATCGTGAAAGGAATTTGATCTTCATCTTGTTTGCAGCGATTTCCTCCAAGTCGTTCGAGGAAAAGGATTATGGTTAATACCATTCCGAGTCAACGGCATATTCAAAGCCATAGATCCAGAAGCAACACCAGGTGCAGGGTTGATAGGTGTCTCCGGCGTCAAGGCCAATCTGTGGCTCCACGGTGGTTGTAGAGTCACTATTTCAAACCTCTCTGATCTCGATCAACCAAACAAGATTGCTCCTCCCAAATCCTCAGCGATTTCCCAGATATTTTTTAAGCGATCTCCCAAAACTCTCCTCCGTTTTCCTCAATGTTGCGAATGTATTTTTAATTTTGAACTGAATTGTAGTGCCCAACGCAACGACAAACGGAGAATCATCGATCGAACACGAGTGTTGAATGACTAGTCGAAAAGGCGATGGGACTGTGAGCCTGTGGTAGATCGACGAACTAAGCTAAGTATTCTTCCTCCAAAGAGAATTTTTTCTACATGAATATATTTATGTGATAGATTCTCATTTTGTGTGATTAGCCATATTTTCTTGAAAAACTGCTTCTATTACATGCTTAAACATATTCAGAATCGTAATTACGTATTACATATTTTCTATATATTATATTCTTGAATATGGAGACTTTTGCTTCTTTAGCTTGCGTTTAATTATAGAGAACTAAAGAAGTGTATAATGATTGTTTTCAGTACATGATTAAATGGATGTGCATAGGGTGAGGCTGGAAACATTTGAAGCAAGTGGTTTGTTTAAACTAAAAGAAGTATACAGTCCTGTTCTGTGAACTTGATGTTTTAGAAAACCATGACCCTTTGCCTTGTTGCACCATCTTTGTCTGCTAGTCATGAAACAAGGTGTTTTATACAGAGCAAATTACACTTTTGGTCCTATGACTATAGGAGGCGTGTTAATTTTGGTACGTGACTTTTAAAACTAACAATTTAGTCCTTTAACTAAGATTTTTTTAGCAGATTTGGTCCTTCCGGCCAAATTACCGGTGAAAATTGGTCGGAAAAATATAAACTTTTTAAAAAAAATTATTTATGGGGGCAAAACGGTCATTTTACGTTGTAAAAAAGGAAAATTATTTGTTATCACTGTTACGCTCTGTGTTTCGCCCGTCGGCGGATAGGAAGTCCAGTTCGACAGCTCGAACTTGAGACAAGCAATGCTGAGTTGCGCCATGTCACCGTTTTCTAGAAACACAGAGCGTAACAGCAATTGCGATGGCTCGTGGAAATCATCTCACAATTTTGAATATAGAAACTCGTCGACGTCGGTGAAGATCATCCATGTACACGAGCTATTAGCGTATATTGTGCTTCTTGATGTGAAGTTCTCACAAATTTGAAGCAAAGATAGTCCTGAAGAAAAACGTAAAAGATAGTCATTTTTTTCCTTTTTTTACAACATAAAATAACCGTTTTGCCCCCATGAATAAAATTTTTAAAAAGTTTACATTTTTTCGGCCAATTTTCACCGGTGATTTGGCCGGAAGGACCAAATCTGCTATAAAAATCATAGTTAAAGGACTAAATTGTTAGTTTTAAAAGTCACGTACCAAAATTAACACGCCCCATATAGTCATAGGACCAAAAGTGTAATTTGCTCTTTTATACATCGCAATTTTATTAAGGTGGATCTGAGTGTTTTGGAATAAGTACGTAGTTAATATATAATTTGATGCGCAATCCAAGCTGAGTGCTTATTTCTCCTTTGATTTCTACCTTTAAAAAACATTTACTGTAAATGTTGATTGCTTTGGAGCCATCGAATTGAACATGGCAGGGATTCTCTGGAAAAGGTCCTTAGCCGATTACGCACGCGGATGAACAATGTGGCCACTGTGGTGATCGGACACGCTCCGGCGCAACGTCACTGCTGATGTTGCTTTTGCCGAAGAACATGTGGAGAGCTTGAGACAACGAATCATACTAGTTACAATTGTCAAGCTTCAGTGCATGTTCTTAATGAATCCAATGGTGGACCAAATTTTCTTTCAAGCTCAATTGCATTGTGTCGTTGAGCATTGTCTTCTTGTTTTGTGTCGTTGAGCATTGTCTTCTTGTTTGAGGCTCCGCACCAAATACAAATGCAAGCCGCATTGAGAAGGCAAGGTAGCGAATATATGTTCGTTATTATTTTCGGTGAACGGTACATGCTTCCCCATATTTATAATGAAATATATTTCATAACTACTTTCTCAACCAATTGAAGCACAAAGAGCCAATAACGCCTCTACTAAGGCTCGAACTCACAACCTACCATATAGGAGTTCAACTCGGGTGCCATTTGGTTGCTAAGACATGGAAGATAAATGTGTAGTTCTATTTGTTGTATCACATGTGTTTCCTTCCCCTGAATGTCGAAATTTAATTATCTCACATCTCATAAATAAACCTTATAGCTACAACGTGAAGTTAGTGAAAATTCGACAGGATTTTTTTTTGAATGTTTGGTGTCTAATTTCATCAACATACTACGAGATGTTAGCTCCATGCATGCATGTCATATTTTTGCTCATATTATTTATGACATTTTTTTTCGGAAAGCAAATTAAGCATTTTTGGAGGAAATATTTTTTTTTGGGGACCTTCAAAAATTGAATAACCAATACCCTGATCCACTACATATCACATACGCTAGTACATGATGCATTTTCCTGTCTACGTTCAATTTTTTTTAGTATGCAACCCTTCTAACTATATCTCATCATGAGAAATCAACAGTGATGTTAGTTGCATTATAAGATCTTTTCTCGGCATTAGGGGGAGATTTGAAATTTCTAAATTAATTAAATATCGAGAAATTGATAAAAAATCTTCAAACCCATGTACTAGCCTTATAGAACCAGAAGTTCAGACATTGAACAAATTATCTGCTAGAAATCCCAAGGAGTGACTAAGTCCATAGAAAATATTTTAAGAATTGAAATCTCCAACTAGGACTAAAAATCTCTACCATTATGCCAGAAGCATATATTAGTTTAAGAATTTACAAAACTAGATCTAGTATAGAAATTTTGTCACTCCAGAAATATAGAAATTTTATCCTGAAGATATTCGTCTAGAAGGCGAAAACCCCCAGTAAAACTATAGGTGCACCAAATAACTAAAATACTGGGGAAGCAGAACAACCAAATTCAAATACTCTTGGGAAATGCCATATATTTGGTTGATGATACAAAATTGCCATGTGTATATAAAAGATATTTACAAAGCTGTTACAGTTGTCGACAACATATTTTGCCTCTATTGCTCATAAATCTGGATCCAGAAATTAAAACAGTAGTATAACGCCCGAAGCGTGCTAACTGTTTTGATAGAAAATAGCAATTAAGGCATACAAATCAAAACTCAATAATAAAAGGCGAGTTAAGAGTTTTTCGTAGAGACCTAATATTAGTCATGACTTTATATTCCGCTATTCAATAAAACTAGCAGTAAATAAATTAGATATGTAGCTAACAGTTATAGTTATCACATATTTATATGGGTAACTTGTTACTTATATTTAAAATTCTTGATGGATTTTCTCAAAATGTGATGAATGAAAATCACAAAATAAGAAGTATAAAAGTTAGTAAGTTACTAACTATGATCTTTCTTATAGTCAATAAATTGACTAAAGGTATTTTCTCCCCCATAACAAAGTATGAAAATATATTATCATAAACATGCCTAGTAATGTTATATGTGATTGGAAAACTCAAATATCGTTTCCTCTTGAAAATATCCTAAATATATCCTCTAGTTTATAATTCCAGAAATGATGATTTATTTAAGTGCCACTATTTACTTTTTAAAGAGTTGCGAATGGGGTTATTATCCTCATATAGAAGGAATAATATGTACCATTATGTGCTCAATAAAGAGTTGATAATGGACTTATTTATTATCTCAGTCAATATTTATGGTGTAAACATCAATGAAATATATAAAGAGCTTGAGGATGTCAGTTCATGTTTAAAGATTGAGATTTCTGAAATAAAAAGCTTGTGAAAGCTATATGTATTATCTCAACTTGAAGATCGAGGTTTTCCTTGAAGAATTTTTTAGATACTTATACAAATCAATATATAATGGGCTACTTGGGTACTATTTTTGTATCCCCATAATGCCAAGTCCCAAAACTGGTTGTACTATATTTACCTCCATTGTCCTATAAAAGGACAATAAAGATTGTGTCGCTCATATGATAAAAATAATATGAAATCTTTTGACTAAGATATTATGGTATCAATCTTATACCCACGTGAGCTCCAGGATAGTCACGAGATTATTATAAAGTATATTTGTTCCATTGACAATTGTACATATTTATTTACGAGATTCCTCTATACATTTTGGAAATTTAATGTATAGGACATCAAGATTGTTATCTTGAGGGGGAGTATAATTTTACATGAATCAACCCTGAAGATTGATGACTAACGACACATACATCCTTCACTCTTTTCCTCAACTAATTTTTTCCACTGAGTTTTTCTAATGAGGTTTTTAACGGGACATGAGTATGATATAGTAATGTCAATGGGGGGAGTTGCAAATAAATACTTAAATAAACAGACCCCGAAAATCCTAAAGATTATGCCTTGAAGGCTTATAGTTGCACTCTTTTTTCCTTAACTATGTTTTTCCCACAGAATTTTCTTGAGTTAAGGTTTTTAATGAGGCAACCAATAAAATATATGATTTCTACATATATCATCATGTACTCTTTTCTTCAACTAGGTTTTTTCCCACGTGGTTTTCCTAGTGAAGTTTTTAATGATGCATGAATATATTTTCTATTATACTCTTTGCTTGTCTAGGTTTTTCCCACAGGGTTTTCCTAGCAAGTTTTTAACGAGGCAAGGTCGTGGACAAATAATGTCCAAGGGGGAGTGTTATAAATATATCATTATGTGGACATTATTATAGATTATATAACAGTTGTAACGGTTTTGTATTTATGTCTCCATTATGTCTTCCATTATATTTGTATATTATATATAGATGTATGTAATACACAGATGAATGAATGAGAATATCTTCTTGGCCTTGTCTCTTATTTTCACTTTCTATCGTTCCTTTGATGTTTGAGCTAATAGGTTATGGTAGGGAATATCCCGACTGCCATAGCTCTACCACGACCGAGGTGCCTTTGTCTTTGTCTTTTTGTCTTTGCAGGTAGCAGGTCGGGCTTTTTATGAAGAACCCGGTCGGGAAGCTACCGGGAATTCCCGAGCGGTAGTGTCAACCACAGAGCGGTAGCCCTTTGGCGAGGGAGCTGATAAAGGACACGTGGCGGTTCTCTGTGGCGACAGATAGGGCACCCGGGAGGATGACACGTGGTGGCTACGTGGAGAGCATGCCGAACGACCGGATTTGTGTCTCTGGCGCAGCGGCTATAAATACCCACAGTAGCTACAGTGTAGGGGACTTTTGGATGATCGATAGGTTGTTATTAGAGAATCCCGACCGCAGTCAATCGGCACTCAGAGCAACCAAGTAGATTGTACTTAGGGCCTCTATCGTGATCAATAAAGATATTTACTTGCTTTAGTTGGTCTCGGGTATTATTTAAATATTACTCGCGTAGAATTAGCAGTATCATTTTGGCGACGTCTGTGGGGACCCGTGCAAGAAAGCAACGTCTTGACGAGCACTCGGTTCCTTTCCAACGATGTATCCGTGGGCATACAACAATTTCGCCGACGACCAGGTGGATGCAGCGAGCTCATCCGATCACCACGCCACCCAACAGCAAGGTCAGACGGTGGACTTGAATCTTAATCTGTCACCACCACATCCATCCAACACATACCCGGCTGCCCAACAGCCGGTGAATTACATTCAACCGGGATACCCAACACCCGGTCAGCCGTATCAACAACAGCCGGTGATGTATCCCGGTCAGTACCCGTACCCGGTCCCACCTCCGCCGTACGGGTATTGGCCTGGCCAACCGATGTACTACACTCCCCCGGTTGGATATCCACCATATACGCCTGCTTACACGGCTCCAGCCGCCGCCCCTCCAGTTTACCCGACCGCACAGGTAGAGCCGCAGCATCAGTCCGCTTCCCAGACTCGACGCTCGGCTCGTTCGCGGTTGGGGTCGGGGGGTGCTGATGCGATGGAGGCACCATGGCAGGCCCAGCAAGCAGCCGAGGTTCCCGCCCAAGCGGAGGATCCCGAAGAAGCTGCCCGAGCGGCAGCTTTCAATCGTCTTTGACCGGAGATGCGTCAGCGTTTGGGACCCCAAGACCCGAACCGCCAGCAAGAAGACGTACAGATGCAGGAGGCCAGCCAGGAGGCTTCATCCGGGTATAGCGGGTCGAGATCTCACCGACGGCGACGCGCTCGGGATACAGCCCAAGCTGCCCAAGCCGCCGAGCTCAACGAGACCCGAGAATTGCTCTACAACCTCTAGGCGGAGTTTGCGCAATTTAGAAACGCGCACCCTGCAACACCCCCGGTCGACCAATCGACCTTGCACCAGATGCCTTTTACAGCGGCAGTGATGGCTCAGCCCTACCCGCTTGATTTAAAGGTCTCTGGAGAGAAATGTTATGATGGCCGGACGGACCCTGAGGCCCATGTTAATGACTTTTACAGCAATATGATGTTGAAGGGTGTCTCAGACGCCGTAATGTGTAGGGCCTTTTATTCCACGCTCACCGGCCGGGCGGCGGAATGGTTCCGAACCTTGCAGCAGGGCTCGATCGACAAGTTTGACACCTTGGCGATTAAGTTTGTGAGAAAGTTCATCACTTCCAAAGTGGTGAGGAAGCCCTATATGTATCTGGAGAAGGCCAAGCAACTTGAAGGCGAGAGCTTGACCGACTTCCTCATCAAGTGGAAGGCGGCGGTCGGGGAGGTTGAGCCCATGGATGATGCGACCGCCACTCACATGTTACACATCTCTCTCCGGGCGGGGTATTTATATCAAGATTTCATTTTACACCCCCCAGCCACGTATGAGGAGGCCCTTCGAAGGGTCACAGATTATGCCAACGCCGGCGAGGCGAACGCTGCAAAACGCTCGCAGGAGGTCGGGTCATCGTCCCGTAAACCAGCCGGGCGGGCGGAACACCGATCGGTTGACGACCATCCCCGATCCCGCACCAGGCCTGGTGAGTTTACGGCCTTGAACCGATCCGCAGCGGAGGCCATGCAATATGCCCAGTCGTGCAATCTCATCAAGCTCCCCCATCCCGATCGAGATGGTCCTGACAAGAGTAAGCATTGCGCTTACCATTGATGTGCTGGGCATGACACTGAAGAGTGTACCCACTTGCGCCAACTGTTGGAGGATTTGCTCAATCTTGGGAAGTTGGACAAGTGTGTGGGGAGGAGAGAAGACCCCAAGAGGAACACCGATCGGAGAGATCACCGGCGCTCCCATCACCGTTCCGATCGGTCAGGTCAGGACCGAAGAGACGATCGAAGAGATGATCGTCGTGATGACCGACGGGACCCTGACCCTCCGTCTAGCAGCCGACTAGCAGGAAAGCCGACCATCCATGTTATTTTCGGTGGATTGGAAGACGCTTCCCGACCGCAGAGTAATTGCCCGGTCGCCGTAGTGGATTCCCGGGAGATCGGGAAGAGGCAGAAGATGGAGCCCATAACTTTCACCCTGGAAGATCAACCCAGCAGCGGCGACCACGGCATGGAGGCGCTCGTGGTCACGATTGATGTCAAAGGGACGAATGTCCAGAGGGTTGTGGTAGACACGGGCAGCAGTGTAAATGTCCTTTATTTAGACGTGTTTGAGAAACTTGGCCTTGACAGGAAGGAGTTGACTCCGGTCGGTGTACCACTGTCGGGTTTTACCGGGGCTCTTATTTACCCCGAGGGAAAGATAATGCTCCCAGTTGAGATCGGCACACCTCCAAGGTCGATCAAGACGGAGCTGGAATTTGTTGTGGTCAACCTCCATTGCGTCCACAACATTATCCTGGGCCGACCCGCCATTATGAAGATCGGTGGGATAATTTCCATGCCCCATTTGTGCATGAAATTCCCCACCCCCAATGGGGTCGGTGTAGTCCGCGGCGACGTCCAATCCGCCCGGAAGTGTTACACCCGAGCGGTCAACAGACGTGACTCCGGTCCGTCTTCCCGGGTGAACACCATAGCCAAGGAGGAGGCTAAGGATCGGAAGGAACAACCTGAGCCCTCCGAGGAGATAGAAGAAGTTCCCCTATCCGAGGACCGACCGGATAGGAAGATTAAGATTGGCCGGGCCCTCACCCCCGAGCTCCGAGCGGAAATCTTGGCCATACTCCGAGAGTATGCCGATATCTTTGCCTGGGGGCCCGAAGACATGCCCGGGATCGACCGATCGGTAATTTGCCACAAGCTAGCCGTCGATCCCGCAGCAAAGTCGGTCGTGCAAAGAACCCGGTACCTTTCGTCCGATCGCCGCGAGTTTGTTAGAGAAGAAGTCAAGAAGATGGCGGCGATCGAGCACATCCGACCGGTGATCTATCCCGAGTGGGTGGCCAACATTGTCCTTGTTCCTAAACCCCCAGCTTGGAGGATGTGCATAGACTTCACCGACCTCAATAAGGCCTGTCCGCTCGACCCGTATCCTCTACCGAGTATCCACCAGATGGTCGACGAGACGGCTGGGGCCGAGCTGATGAGCTTCATGGATGCATTCAAGGGCTATCATCAAATCATGATGCACCATGAAGATGAGAGCAAGATAGCCTTCGTGACCCCGGATGGGTTGTATTGTTACCGAGTGATGCCGTTCGGCCTCCGTAACGCAGGAGCGACCTATCAGAGAATGGTCAATATGCTTTTTGCCGATCTGTTGGGCCGAACGATGGAAGCTTACATTGATGATATGTTGGTCAAGAGTCGGGACCGATCCGACCACGCTCGGGACCTCCGGGAGTGCTTCCAGATCATGAGGAAGTACCAGTTGCGGCTGAACCCAACCAAGTGCACATTTGCGGTTCAGACCGGCAAGTTCCTCGGCTACATGATGACCAAGAGAGGAATTGAGCCCAACCCGGCCAAAGTAAAAGCGATTCTGGACATGCAACCACCTTCTACCGTTCGGGAAGTCCAGCAATTGACCGGTCGGTTGGCAGCCCTCAGCCGGTTCCTCTCTAAGTTAGCCGAGCGTGCTCTACCTTTCTTCAAGGTATTGCGAAAGGTTAATGGATTCGTCTGGGACGAAGAATGCCGAGCGGCTTTTGATGAGCTAAAGGAATATCTCATGTCACCGATCGTGCTTTCAAAGCCCGAGCTCGGAGAAGAGCTAGACGTGTACCTCGCCGTCTCCGATCGTGCAGTAAGCGCAGTATTGTGCCGAACCGATCCGGAAGGGGTCCAGCGACCGGTGTACTATGTAAGCCACGCGCTACATGGTCCCGAGCTCCGGTACTCCCGATTAGAGAAGGTCGTCTACGCCTTATACATTGCTGCGAAGAAGTTGGCTCCCTATTTCCAGGGTCGAGCGATTCGCGTGTTGACCGATCAGCCGATCGGGCCAGTCCTCCGAACTGCTTCATCATCCGGTCGCCTAGTCAAGTGGGCGTTAATGCTGACCCAGTACGCGATCGAATACCGACCGAGACCAGCTATCAAAGGTCAAGCTTTGGCTGATTTCTTGGTCGAGTGCACCGCCCGGGATACCCGACCCCCCGAGGTTGCGGATCCCGAGGCTGAGTGGTGGTCGTTGGCTACTGATGGGTCGAGTAGCAAGAAAGGAGCAGGAGGAGGAGTGGTGGTCACGAGCCCGGAAGGATTCAAAGTCTATTTTGCTCTCATGTATCAGTTCCATCCGACCAATAATGAAGCCGAGTACGAAGCCTTTGTCAACGGCTTACAGTGCGCTCGAGACTTGGGGGCTGAATACATTCGAGCTCAAACAGATTCCGCGCTCGTGGTCGGGCAGGTTCTCGGAGATTATGAAGTCAATGGAGAGCGTCTGCAGCTATACCGAGACCTAGCCATGGAGAAGCTTGCTCAGTTCCGGGGGTATACCATCCGGCACATACCCCGATTGGATAATGCCGACGCGGACATCTTGTCTAAGTTGGCTCAGGATGCCCCGGAACACATGTCAAAAATTGCTCGGATTTTGGTGATCCCGAGACATAGCATCCATCACCTACCGGTCAATCCAATCCAGCCGGTAGAAGATAATTGGATCACCGACCTGAAGGAGTTCCTCGAGCACAGTCGACTTCCAGACGACCCTCAGCGTGCTCGGAAGGCCAAGCTTAGAGCCCCGAGGTTCCAAGTCTTAGACGGTCGTCTCTACAGGCGATTGTATGGAGGCCCTCTTATGCGTTGCTTGACCGCATTTGAGGCCGATCTGGTCATGAAGGAATTGCATTCGGGAATTTGTTCTTCACATCAAGGAGGCCGATCGTTAGCCCGTCGTATCATGCTGATCGGGTACTATTGGCCGTCCCTCCAGCTAGACTGTTAAAAGTTAGCTCGGGAATGTGAGACGTGTCAATTGTTTGCCCTAATGCCAGGACGACCGGCAACCTTCTATCAGCCGGTCACAACTGCAATTCCCTTCGCTAGGTGGGGGGTAGACATCTTGGGCCCCTTCCCTCAGCTCTCCGGTCGGAGAAAGTTCGTGATTGTCGCCATCGATTACTTTTCCAAGTGGATAGAAGCCGAGCCCTTAGCCACGATCACATCTCAGCAGTGTGCTCGGTTCCTTTGGCGAAACGTGATTTCCCGCTTTGGTGTGCCCGTACATCTCATCAGCGACAACGGCCGCCAATTCGTAAGCCAGTATTTCCAGAACTTCTTGGCCACGATCGGGACGACCCACGTCCGGTCGTCGGTGGCTTACCCGCAGGGAAACGGACAAGTGGAGAACGCTAACCGGACGATTTTGGAAGGTCTAAAAAAGAAGCTACACTCGGCTGGTCGTAGTTGGGCCGATGAATTGCCATATGTGTTATGGACTTATCGGACGACCCCGAGGGAAGCTACTTTGGAAACCCCTTTCGCCCTGGTTTATGGAGCAGAAGCCCGACTCCCGATCAAGGCTTGGATCCCGACCGATCGAGAGAGAACCTACAATGCGGAGGAGAACGAACATGCGATGGTCGTGGATCTCGACGGGGTCGAGGAAAAAAGAGAGCTAGCCGCTCGGCGTATGGCCGAGTATCAGAAGCGGGTCAAGAGTTCGAAGGATGTTCGGGTCAACCCTCGCTATTTCCAGGTGGGAGATTACGTTCTACGACGAAGGGAGGCCAGTCAACCTTTGGAAGGCGGAAAGCTAGCTCAAAACTGGGAAGGGCCGTACGTCATCAGCGCTATCATACGGCCGGGTACATACCGACTGGAGACAACGACCGGTCGAGTAATCGAGGGGACTTGGAATTCCGAGCACCTCGTTATGTTTAGGCATTAGCCTATTTTTTGTAATCTCTGGACGAAGTCGGGGCTCGACCTGCGAGTTAGTCCCGGTTGTCATTTGTAATTAAATTTATGGTTGTAAACATTTGTTTAACCGCCTGCGTGCGGGAGGGTTTAATGTATATACGATCGGTGATTGCTCGACCGTTTGCATACGGCGGCCCGATCGGTTATTTTCTTTACCTTCATTGCGTACAGTTTAATTCATCGTAAAGATACATCGACCGAGCGACCCTATCGACCGGTCAAAAGCGCTCCTCCTCGGCGGACATTCGGGTCACGCTACTGATCGGGGAAGCCAGGAGCTCTCAGCATAATTCCCCGATCCACTCAACTTCTTTCCACTATCGCACTCACTCATGCCTCGAGGGCACAATAGTGTGGGGGCTGGGACAAGGAAGTATCTATAGGCCCGTCGCTCGGAAAAACCCGACCGTGGGGGCTTACCCATTTTCAAAAAATTTCGTCAAGGCCTGGAGATCGGGTAAACCTGATCGGGTTGGCCAGTATGATGCCAAAATTTCAGATGCACGACCGGGCCTTAAGCCCATAAGGTCGGGCCTCAAACGAATTCGATTGCTGCATGACCGGGCCAAAAGGCCATGAGGTCGAGCAGTTAGGGTCGGCGCGTGTATGGCTAAAAGTTAAAAACGCGAAAAGAAAGACGAACGGTACAAGTTAAATAAAAGATAAGTTTATTGATTGTCGGAAAGAGTGCCCGGTACAAATTCGGGACCGGGCTCCCGATTAAGATCATTACAAAATAACCACTACTTCTTCGCCTCCTTCGCTTCATCCTTCTTAGAAGTACCCGCCTCGCTCGGGGTGGTTCCCATTGACGTGGTCGGGTTGGCCGTAGTCTCCTTTGAGGCAAAAGGGGAAGGACCGGATCAGCCAAGTCGGGAGGGAGTGCAGACAGTACGAGTTGGAGGTCGTCTCCTTCGAGAGCTTGCCCCAATCGCTTTTGAGCTTTCTCCAGCATCTTCCTTTGGCCGGCCTTGAAGGCCCACCGACCAAAGGATAGAATTAGATCCTCCCCGACCTTGGTCCGTCGAGCGGCTGTGAGGAAGGCTGAGCCTACTTTGTCATCCTTGAAAGCTGATTGGGCCAGCTCGTCCGGATTCTCCAGTCGGGTTTTCAGTTCCTTGTTTTCCCCGATCGCTCGTTGGGCGACCTTCTCCGCCAGAACCCGGTCCTCTTCACTCTTCTTCAAGGCCTTCTGGACCTTCTCCAGCTCGGCCTGGATGTCCTTAACCTCCTGAAGACGTCGAGCAGCCATCTTCTTGTGACGGTCGGCTTCCTCGGCTAGCATTGCCCGACCTTGTAGAAGTTGAGCCGCTCGGGAGATCTGCAATGGAAAAATGTTTAGTCAGCTCGATCAGAAGCACTTGCATAAAGTTTAGAAGAGGAAGGTGCTTACCTTGGCCAGGTCATGGCCAATCCGTTCAGCCACTTGAGTTGGGGTCATCTTCCCCAAATCTTCTTTAACTGGCAGGGCGTTACTGATACGGGCCAGTATGGACGACTCGTCCTTATTTCGCCCGGTTGACGGGCTCGGGCTATGCTGTTCTCGGCGGCGTTTGATACCGCCCACCTCAGTTACGCCCCGTTCCGGCGCTTTTTCTTTGCCCCGGGCGACTTCCACCCGGGTAATCAGTACGTCGCTCGGCTCGACCACAAAGCCCTCGGCCGTCGTGATGGTCGAGGTCCCCAGGGGTCGGGCCACCGGGACCTCCTTTTGCCCGGTTGGCTTCGCCTTCGCTTTCTTCTTACCGCCAAGGGAAATTTTGGCGGGTGGGGGAAGGGAAGTGTCGTCATCTCCGAATTCGGCCATTTCTGCAAAATAGAAAATAAACAGTTAGATCGGGAAGATAAAGAGCGGTCAGAATATTAAGGGTCGGGGAAAGTAGTTAGCCTCGAACCTTTACCCTTCCTTTTGCCCCGAGCGGGCATCCTTGCAATTGTTACACCCGCCGGCTCGGGTTTGTATTTTTCGGCCAGGTCGTAAACCGGGTCGGGTAGCTGGGCCGCTTCGTAGCACTCGGGCGATTTGAAGATGCGATACTCGTAAATCTCGCTCGAGATCTTGGTCACAGCATCTATGAGGGCTTGGGTCTCGACTGGGATGACTTGCCTTCGAAAATGTTGGCTCCAGACCCTCTCGACCGGGAGGATCCACGGATCATATTTTACCGAAAAGATCCGATTTTTCCACCCCCGGTTGTTCCCGGGCAGCCCCTCAATCGAGCACTTATCTGCTCGGGACTGCGTCATCAGGAATCCACCCCCGTATGCGGCTGCCAGCACCTTCACTTGGTAGACGAAGTTGAAGAGCTCCATGGTGCAGGCTAAGTTGTGCCGACTACAAATTTAGGGGAAGCACGCAATCATCCGATGTGCGTTCGGGCAGATCTAACCGGGTACGACCTGGTAGTAACCCAGGAATGCGGTGAGGAGGCTGGAGAAGGGGAACGAGATCGGGGCCATTAACGAATCGTAATGCATCCCGAGCTACTTCCCCCGGTGCCGCTCGATGATATTCCCGAGCTGCCTGCTGGTGTCGAATTCGACCCGACCGGCGAGAATTGCCGCGATTCTGCTTGCTTCCCCTTTCGTCAGCAAGCTCATCTGGCCTTCGACGCTCTCGCTGTTGAGGAACTCAAACCCGTCCCCGCTTGGCGTCGCCGACCCGGCCGGGTCCTCCTCGACCGCTTCCGTTTCGTTTGCCCGGTGTCCCACCTCGGGCTCAGCTTGAGGGTAATCCCCTATTACCCTCGTAGGCGTTTCCCTAACGCCTGCATCCGGGGAATTTCGTCCGCTCGTGGACGTCTCATCGCTCCCCGACCCGCTGGAGCTCGACCCGGATGTCCCCGACGAGCTCGATGACCCTTCTGGCCCGGGGGCTCGGTCAGGTATGTGCTGTGGTCGTTGCTTGACCTCTGGAGAGTAAGACATGATGTCCACCTCCTCGCTGCTCTGCTCGATCGTGTTGTCGTAGTCTGCGACTGAAGCGTTCTGGCTATCCGAATCCGACATATTTTTCTACCTAAAGGTCGGTCGGGGTTAGTACAGGGTTCGGGAAGTTAGTTCGAAGTTAGTTCTACCCTACTCCTACGCAAATTTAAGAACGGAGAAAAAGATAAGGGATTAAGAGCTTACCGGTTGATGATACTTGGAAGAAAACTTGAAGTTTGGTTTGCTCGATTGGTTCGCTGAACTGCTGCTCGGGACTCTCTGAGGGTACCGATTGCTTCAGTGGATTGAGGAAAGTTCAAATGAAGGCCTCAAGGGCCTATTTAAAGGAGAGCATTTAGGCGGGAAAACGAGTCCACTTGCGTGACACGACCAGCACTGATTCCGAGGCAACCGTTGCAGTCGCCGAGGCCGGCAGTGGCCGACACGTGGCGAGGGATGGAATGACAGCTGGCTGGTCGGTTTGAAGGCCGACGGTTGGGCTTCTTCATCCCGTCCCGTTTTTTCCCGGACGGTCAAAAAGGCCCGGGCTGGGGGGCTTTTGGTAGGGAATATCCCGACCGCCATAGCTCTACCACGACCGAGGTGCCTTTGTCTTTGTCTTTTTGTCTTTGCAGATAGCAGGTCGGGCTTTTTATGAAGAACCCGGTCGGGAAGCTACCGGGAATTCCCGAGCGGTAGTGTCAACCACCGAGCGGTAGCCCTTTGGCGAGGGAGCTGATAAAGGACACGTGGCGGTTCTCTGTGGCGACAGATAGGGCACCCGGGAGGATGACACGTGGTGGCTACGTGGAGAGCATGCCGAACGATCGGATTTGTGTCTCCGGCGCAGCGGCTATAAATACCCACAATAGCTACAGTGTAGGGGACTTTTGGACGATCGATAGGTTGTTATTAGAGAATCCCGACCGCAGTCAGTCGGCACTCAGAGCAACCAAGTAGATTGTACTTAGGGTCTCTACCGTGATCAATAAAGATATTTACTTGCTTTAGTTGGTCTCGGGTATTATTTAAATATTGCTCGCGTAGAATTAGCAGTATCAGGTTACAACAAAACTAATCTCTAATGTTATTATTAATGTTAATATTACTGTACATGATAATACTAATTAAAAAAAGCATAAACAAATAATAATAATAATAATAATAATAATAATAATAATAATAATGAACAAAATATCAACAACAACAACATTAGAGATCAGACAACTATCTTCATTTCTCAATGTCAGTCTCTCTCTAAAATATAATGCACCGGTGAGAAGCTACTTCTCTCTAGGATTTCCTCACTCCAAACGCTTAATCTCTGATTCTGGATTAGAAATTCAAAGATCCTTAAACGGCATGTTTTAATGTGGAAAGAATCGAACAAATTTACTGAAATCTTAGCTGACCTAGTTTACGATATGCGCTAACAATGTTTCTTTCTCAGATGAAGAGTTCATCGGCGTTTATTTACTGGCGAGATCGGAGGGTGACTTATACATCTTTCTTGACTTCCACTTAAATCTAAAAATTATGGAGGTTGTGTTTCTTCAGTATCACTTGTCATTTCAGCTTAAGGTGAACTTTATTCTTGAGACAAATACATTGTATATCGAGCTGAAATTAACATGATGACATATATTAATGCAAAAACAATAAACACGTAATTAACAACAACGAGATAAAATCAAAAGCAACAAGCCAACAAAATCAACAACATAAACTATAAACCAAAAAAAACAAACACACAATTACAATTCACACAAACTTTTAAATCCAATAATGAAAGTTTTTATTTTTATTTTAAAAATTTTAAAAATTAGAGAAAGTGACAAAATATTCACCCGTCGTGTCGATACTGGTGACGAGCGGCAATGCATAGACTATGTAACTGTGTTCGACCTTCAGCGAGCGATTCATTTTAGACTACACATTGGGCCAGAAGACGGTTAGACACTTAGGTGGGCAGTGATTTTGTATTTTTGTTTGTGGCTCCAAGCAGTAGTAGAGTTAACCAATTAGGCACTTAGGCGAATTGGTGAATTAACATTTATTGAAAAAAAAAAATGTGTAGGGTCTGGCAGTCCCGTTATTTGGCTCACATTTTCGTAATCTCTAATTACAGTAACCCTAACCTGCCTTACTATGGAGTAATTTTAGCTCACTTTCACACCCCAGCCTAGGTATTAATTAGCCTCTATATATAAATCATAATAATGATGTAATATTCTAATGATATTTTAACTTCCTTTCAAAAAAAATGATATTTTAATTTGTTTTCCAATAATATAATAATATAATAATATAATAATGCAATAAAAGATAGAGAGAGAGAAGCCATATTTTGCGGGAAACCAGCCAGTTCAAGAGGAAAGAGCGATGACACAAACAAATTAAGATCGAAATTGAGAGTAACCCATAAGGAGTCACGTTTCACGCCTCTTGCACAACGTAACGTAACTTTGCCAAAATTGGGCGGGCTTATAAGTTATGACTCTGCTTTGTCCTACGACCACGACTACTACGTACCTTATTGTTTTCGATCTTATCTCACTTGTCGTCGGCTTGACGAACGTATTAAATTATTATACCATGGATTAGTAATTACAGACACATAACATAACATGATAATTACATAAATATAAATTGTTATCAGTTAATACAAAATATGTTAATTGGAGACAAATAAGATGTTGGTTAACATTTTATCTGTCTACAATTAACATATTTTGTATATGCAGTTACCTCCAATTTGTTTATAGATATAAAAACAATTAATTACATGTATTTTTTTATTAGGGTCTATAATGCAAAGTAGATCTTGATTCATGGTATAATTTGCCCATATATATATATATATATATATATATATATATATATATATATATAGTGAAAGGTTTCAGTGCGGTTGAATGCTTCCCGTAATGTGCGTGAGTTTTGTACTCAATGTGCGTGTGTCTTGTACTTAATGTGTTTGAGATTTGTACTTAATGTGCGTAAGTGTTTAATGTTAATGTGCGTGAGTTTTGTACTTAAGGTGTGTGAATCTTGTGCCTAAGGTGCATGAGTTGTGTGCTTAATGTGCGTGAGTGAATAATGTTTAATGTGCTCCTGTTGCTCTTGTACATATACGTCTTCGTCTTCATCTTCCCTTCCTACCTTTAATCCTCTCTTCCTCTCTCTCTCTATTCTTCACCATATATGTCTTCGTCTACGTCTACGTCTTCGTCTTCTCTTCATATTCCCTTAATCCTCTCTTCCACTCTCTCTGTTCTTCATCATATACGTCTTCGTCTTCGTCTTCTCTTCCTAATAAAACAATTTTCCTCTTTTCCCTTAATCCTCTCTTCCCATCTCTTTGAGTTTGTGGTCTGAATGTATTTTGTTTATAGCTTCCATTGTATTAAAACTCACGCACATTAAGCACAAACCTCACACACATTAAGCACAATACTCAGGCACATTAAGTACAAAACTCACGAACATTAATATTACACACTCACGTACATTAAGTACAAATCTCAAGCACATTAAGCACAAGACTCATGCACATATAAAATTCACGCACATTAATCAATCGCACCAGAAGCCACAAATGCACCTGATACCTTCCATAGTTCCATATATATATATATATATATATATATATATATATATATTCTTATTCTTATATACTCCCTCTGTCCCATTTTGCATGTCTTACTTTCCTTTTTAGTTTGTCCCAAAATGTTGTCCTCTTTCCAAAATTGAACATCACCATCATTCTACTTTTTCCCAAATTACCCTTATGACTTTTGCTTTTATTCTCAAAAGTGAAAAAGTGAAGGGCATAATTGGAAAATACATAACATTTACTTTAATTCCTTAAAAAGCGTGCAAAAAGCAAATGAGACAACCAATTCGGGACGGAGGGAGTATTTTTTAGTTGTCTGGCGTCACTTGCATATATGCCCACCGCAACTTTATTTGATGTCTGATAGATACTTCCATTGAAGAATTGAAGCTAGCAAGCTTGTAACTAATTAAAGGTAAGGAAATGGGAGATGGTGAGGAGCAGAAGAAGCACAAGTACGGCGGCGCAGGCAGAGCCCTGTGCGCTTTCCTCCTTATTTTCTTGATTTTAGCTGCCATCACTCTCCTCATCCTATGGCTGATTTACCGCCCCACCAAGCCCAACTTCACGCTGGTAAGCTTCGCCATCTACCAGCTCAACCTCACGTCTCCGCCTCTCCTGTCCGCCACCATGCAGTTCACGCTCCTCACCAGGAACTCCCACCCCCGCCTCTCCTACCACTACGATCATCTCTCGGCTTTTGTTTCGTACAAGAACGAGGCGATCACACCGCCGGTGAGCCTGCCCCTGCTGTCTCACGGGGCGAAGAGCACGGTGGCGATCTCTCGTGCTGGATAGAGGGCCGGTGCCCGTGTCGGTGTCGGTGATGAACGGATTGGCGATGGATGAGGCGTATGGGATGGTGGGGTTGAGGGTGGTGTTGAAGGGGAAGTTGAGATACAAGGGTGGAGCCATAAAGAGCCGACGCTATGGCGTGTGTGTCGAGTGTGACGTGCTGGTTGGGTTTAACAAACAATTTGGTGCTGCTCAACTCTCTCTGCTTCCTTCTTCTTCTCCGCAATGCAACACCCACGTGTGAACTCAACTCAACTCAACTCATATAATAATAATAATAATAATAATTAATTTCTAATTTTGATCGCACAAGTTATGCAAAAGTTGCAATTTGTATATATATATGTACGTATGTTTAAAGAGTTTTACTACATGGATTCCTATTTTTTACTTTTTGATGTGGTAAGAGATGATATGTTATTTTCATTTTGTGATTTCAAAGAAAATGTTAAGATCAAAATTTTAAAGAATGAAATAAAAGTAGGTAGTAAAATTTGAGAGTTCAAGTAAGTATATAGTTTACAATGATCGAGTTGAATTATATTAAAGAATCAATGGCCTTGTTTGATTAATGGCTGTTAGTTGATAGTTGTTAGCTGTTAGCTGATTGTGTTAATTAGATGGTATAACTAGTTAGTAACATTAGCTGTTGTAGAAAAGTGTTTGGTAAATTAGCTGTTAGTTGATAGCTGTTTGATATAATTTCTTTTCTCAAAAAGTTAATTGGAATAGCTTTTTGAATTTTAACATTTTGAAATTACAAAAAACTAATTAACTAAATACTTATATTAATATTTTAATTAAATTAAATAATTAATAGTGATCAAATAAATCAAAATTGACTTTTAAGTCAATTTTTTACCAAACATGCCAATATATATATATATATATATATATATATATATATATATATATATATATATATATATATATGAGATGACATAATTTGGAGGAAAGCATGTATGCATATGTCTAACTACAAATATAATTAACATTTATTCCTTACTGTGATTGATTCTCTTATCTCTTCCGATCCCCGCCCGGACAAGGAATATAATTATTCTAATGCATGATTTAGTGCATGCAGGATTTGCTTTTCTTTTGATCTTACTATACTGACTAGTATAGGGTATATATTCCGGATTCCCATTAACCTAGCTGCCGCCCACTATTGTTTATAGCTAACAAATATTATACGTATGGACATCTTAGTTGATCACTTAGATAAAATGCAAAATAATAATTCGTGATTGAGTCTCATCAATAACAGTGTGGAGTAATCTCTCAAAGTGATAGACTTTATACAAACTGCCAAATAAACAAAGGTCTAACCTGTGTTTAGCTGAGTTGATAAAAAAATTTACCAATTTCGATTGGGAATAATGGTAGTAGGAGAATATGCTCAAAACTCAAAAGGCTAGTGGAAGCTGGAGAGCTTGAAGGGTAAGTATCTTACTTAATTAGCATTAAAGGAGAATTTTATATATATATATATATATATATATATATATATATATATATATATATATATAGGGAAGGGATCAGGTGCATTTGTTGCTTCCTGTACGGATGTGCGGTGGATTAATGTGCGTGAGGTTTATACTTAATGTGCGTGAGATTTGTACTCAATGTGCCTGAGATTAGTACCACGTCTGGTTGTGCAAAAATGCGTTAAACTCCGCATCCATGGCCTTTCTCCCCTTAGCATGGAGAACAGCCTGAGTGAAACACGTAGGCTCCTGAGGAATAACCTGAGACACCAAAGCACAGTGAGGCTGATCATGAGACATGTGCCGTAGAGTCATTGAGTGAGAATGAGGCTGACCCCGCACCTGCTTGCGAGTTCGCACAGGCTGCCTGGAAGCACCATCCGTAACCATAGGCAAAGATGGCTCAACAACATCAGGTGGCGAAGCAGAGAGTAGAGTCGTCAAAACGGGTTTAGCCCGTCGGGCCGGCCCGCGCGCCCCGCCCCTACTTAGGTAGGGGGTGGTTTTGAAAATAGAGGACCGTTTAGGAGCGGGCTTTTTTGGCCCGCCTCGCTTAGGCCTGCGGCCCGTCAAGCCCACCGCGCCGCGCCCGCGGGCTACCAGCCATTATTTTATTTTATTTTATATAAAATATTTTTATATAAAATATGCACTTTAAAATTATTGTTGTGTAATATTTTTGGACTTTGTAGTTGTGACTAGTTTGATGTTTGATAAACTATGAACTTTGAACTTTATGTAATATTTAATGTTTGATTATTATGTTTTATGTGAGTTATGACTTATGTATCAATTTATTTTAATTAGTTTGATGTTTGATGAACAATTTTTTTTTTTTTTTTAAAAAGGGGTTTGGGTGGGGGCCCGCCTAGCCCGCGGGCCACTGGCGGGGCGGTCCGGGCCTGTCAAACCCAGGACCGTTTACAATCGTTATGCGTTGGACCCGTGTCCAGCATGCTTGCTGGACACGGGTAACAGTGCCGTTAGGCACTGTTATCTCCTTTTTTTTTTTTTTTTTTTTTTTTTTTTTTTAAATTTCAGACCGCTTCATTGTAAGAGTATATATTCATAATTTTATTACTATATGTTAATAACTATACATTCATAACTCCATAACTGTACGTTCATAACTCTATAATTGTACATTCATAACTCCATAACTGTACATTCATAATTCCATAACTGTACATTCATAACTCCATAATTGTACATTCATAATTTTCGAAGCTCTATGTTCACAATTTTAGAGCTCTACGTTCATAATTTTATCACTATATGTTCATAATTGTAAGTTCATAATGTTAGAGCTCTTTGTTTATAATTTGATCAATAACTGTACATTCATAATTCCATACTGTAGATTCATAATCTCATAACTGTAGATTCATAACTCCATAACTGTAGATTCATAACTCTATAACTGTACATTCATAACTCGATAACTGTACATTCATAATCTTCGAAGCTCTATATTCACAATTTTAAAGCTCCATGGTCATAATTTTATCACTATATATGTTCATAATTGTAAGTTCATAATGTTAGAGCTCTGTGTTCATAATTTCATAATTGCATAACTGTATATTCATAATGGAATAACTGTACATTCATAACGGCATAACTGTACATTCATAATCCAAAAAAAAAAAAACGCCGTTAACGCCGTTAATGACAAAACGCGCGCGATTTTTTTTTTTTAAAACTAAATGACGCGTTTTTTTTAAAAAACGACGTCGTTTTGGGCCCGCGTCCACAATTCAATGTGGACATGGGTCCAGGGCATAATTTGCCGACCGTTTAGGAGCGGGCTTTTTTAGCCCGCCCCGTTTAGGCCCGCGGCCCGCCGGGCTTTGGCCCGCCCCGCCCCGCTAGCCCGTATTGACAGCACTAGCAGAGAGCACAACTGCCCGAGAGAAACCAGCGACACCCCAAGGAACTCTAGTAGCAAACCTGTCCACCGAGCCCTGCTCAGCATGGAGGCGTGCAAAAGGGAAGTTGCACTCATCAAAACGCACATGTCTACACAAAGATCTGGTTAGTGTTCAGGTCCATGCATCTATAACCACGAAAAGACGCAGGGTATCCTAGGAAGACACATGGAGTAGACCTAAAATCCATTTTGTGACGATTATACAGACGCAAGTAGGGATAACAGAGACAACCAAAGACCCTAAGAAAAGTGTATGACGGAGGGGAGCGGTGAAGCTTAAAGTGAGGACTAACATTGCCAAGAACAGAAGTGGGCATCTTATTAATGAGATACACTGTTGTTTTAAATGCAAACTCCCAGAACCTAGACGGAATAGAAGCCTGAGCCATTAAGGCAAGGCCGGTTTCAACAATATGACGATGACGGCGCTCCACACGCCCATTTTGCTCATGCGTATAGACTCATGACTGTCTATGAATTATACCTAATTGAACAAAACGCGAGTGCAATTTCTTGTATTCACTGCCTAAATCAGACTGGACAGATTTAATTTTGCATGAAAAAGAACATTCTACCATTTCACAAAAATGGTCAAAAATCACATATAAATCAGATTTATGACGCATAGGATAAAACCAGGTAAACCGTGAAAAATCATCAACGAAAATTACAAAATAACGAGAACCCTTATTTGATAACAAAGGCGTAGGCCCCCAAACATCGGTATACAATAATTCATGAATATGCGAACTAGATGAACTAACACGAGGAAGTGGAAAACGAGCCTACTTCCTTAATTGACAAGCAGAACACAAAGAATCAGTAATGCTAGTAGACGAAGTAGGACAAGATTTTAATATCTGACTAAGAACGCGATGATGAGGATCGCATAACCGGTTGTGCCAGACCGAGGGAGAAGCCCGAGCAGACAACAACGCAGCAAGACTAGACTTGGACACCGGAAACGAATAGAGACCACCAGAACTACTCCCCTTGAACAGAACCACCTTGATAGTGAGGTCCTTCACAAAAAGAAAAAAAAAAAAAAATCTGGATGAAACTCAAAAAAGACTCGATTATCAGTAGCAAAACGTTGGACAAACGACAACAACGCAGATAACCCAGGAACATGTAAGACATCAGATAATTTAAAAGAATGAGACGGAGTAGAAATAGATGCATGGCCAACACTACGTATAAACAAACCTGAACCGTTCCCAACCAGAAGAACATCCGAACATGTATAATCAGTGGCAGTGGACATCAAACTAGGATCTGGTGTGGCATGGCTCGTAGCACCCGTATCCAGAAACCAGTTATGCACACCCAGTGAGGAAGAATCATCCGCGACATACACCATATTGGCACGTGGAGGACCTACTGGTAAGTAACGCTGGAAGCAGCTAACGACAGTATGTTTTCGCAAATCTGGCAGCGCGCGAGGAGTTGTAGCGACCACGGCCACGGCCATGTCCAGGTCCTTCTCCACACGAAGCATCACGTCCGCCTCTGCCACGGCCTCCCTGAGCCACCATGGCCGCCGGAGCAGCCCCAACACCGACAAGAACATAATCGTCACTGCAGATAAACTCGTTTGCCAACAAAAAATCTTAAAGCTCCGCCAAGGTCACTGGTTTTCCTCTCGCTGTCAGAGTAGCCACCAACGGCCGGAACTCCGAACGAAGGCCTCGGAAGAGATATATGTTTTGATCGTCAAGACTCACCGATCGACCAACCAACTCCAGGTCTTCGACGATCACATGCGCATGACCAAGGTAATCCCCCATCGATTCATCACCTTACCGAAGACCTTGAAGCTCCCATGAGTCGAACCAAAAGCCGCCACTGATTCTGAACCCTTCTCGACCGCCAAACACACCTGTCAGGAAGTACGTTTGCCAACCGCCAAATGCATAACCTCGTCGGACAATGACGAGATTAACATCGAATGTATGGCTTGGTCCTATTGCACCCAAGCAGTCGGAGTGAGACCAGACGAAGCCGCCGGCGCCGGAGGGTCTGAAGTGGACACCGGAGGAACAGCAGCAGCGATCGGACAAGGGAACGTTTCATCGACAAATCCCAGTAGGTTCTGACTGGTCAGAAAAGGCACCAGTTGGGTTCGCCAAAACAGATAGTTTTAGGATGTTAATTTAATGGAGATAAAATGGTGTGCGAAAGTGAGATTGGTGTTTGTGACAATGGGAACGGGGAGAACGACATTAGAAACAGTCCTCTCGGAAGACATTCCGACAGTACTGTCAGTAACGTCTGCCATAGGAAGAAACCTAAGCGACTAATACCAGATGAGAATGTAATTCTGTTTTTATTGATAATAGGAATACTGAATGAAATAAATACAATGGAGACTTATATAGAATATACAAGGTATAGAGTCCAAGCTAGAGTACAAGGATATTTCGGTCTTCAATTATGGATTTTTTTCAAAATAATAAACATAAAAATATAACGGTTCAACATACTTTGTATAAAAAATAGAGTAAATATCTAAACTGGTCCCTCGACTATAGATAAATTCACAAATTGGTCATCGACTTTTAATTTCAACCAATTAAGTCCTTAACTTTGCAATTTTGACACGATTTGGTCCTCCATCTATTTGACCATTTGTTGACCGTGATCTTTGAGGATATATATGTAATTTCACGTGCAAAGCTCAAGAGAACGCTCTTGGAGGTGACAGAGTTGTTTCCAAGGGGGAAGTTCTTCTCCGCTTGCTGCTTAGGGATCACGAGCCGATTTAGCTTAGAGAACGCTCTTGGAGGTGACAACGCCGTTTCGAGGAGGGGGAAGTGCTTCTCCGCTTGCTGCTTGGGGATCCAACATAACCACAATCGGCGCGCTCGTTCTCCCGGTGTTGGAGCAGTTCATCTTCCTCTTCACCCTAATCGGCCAGAAAATCTTTAATCCCATATGGAAACCCTACATTCCCGACTTCAAACAGGCCTTCGAACACTTCTGCATCAATGTTGGCGGCCGCACCGTCATCGACGATCTCCAGAGAACCTGCAGCTCTCGTTGGAGCACGTGGAGGCCTCCAGGATGACGTTGCACCGGTTCAGAAACACGTCGTCTTCTTCACTCTGGTACAAACTCAACTACATTTAATCCTTAGGGAGGATGAAGAAAGGCGACCGAATTTTGATAGATTGCTTTCGGCAGTGGATTCAAATGTAACAGTGCGGTCTGGAAATGCAATCGAAACCTTAAAAAACCGACGATGGATCATGAAATTACATATATATCCTCAAAAATCGCAGTCAACAAACGGTCAAATAGACAGAGGACCAAATTGTGTTAAAATTGCAAAGTTAAGGAATTAATTGGTTGAAATTGAAAGTCAAAACCAATTTGTGAACTTAGCTATAGTCGAAGAACCATTTTGGGTATTTACTCTAAAAAATATTGAAATGTCTTTGTATTTAATGACATTTCAACGATTTTGTTGATGGAGGGCTGAAAATGGTTACGCCACAATAATACTATGACCAAATAAGGATGTTCTAATAAAAAATGACTAAAAGTGAATTGTCACCTATAAATCTATGACCAAAAATGAAATTAACTCTTTAATATAATTTTATTTTTCTAACACCAATAATGGAAAATAAAATCAAAAAATTGTAGAGAATTAATACTAAAAATGCAATTCTTCCTAAAATTTATAGTGTGCATTTTTTATTTTATTATCTAAAGTCTACTCCCACCATGTAGCTACTAGCCATGTTTGGTAAATAGTAAATGACGAATTCGTCAAATTTTTTATGGATATGTCATTCTCAACTTTTTGACTTAGTCAAAATGACGAAAAATGTGTTTGGTAACACAGTTTGGAGCATTGGTTTGCTTCATGTTGGACAAATAGCATAAAAGACATTTTAAGTAGCTATTTTGTGGTACAATTATAAGTGGGTCAATTTTTAATTTGGGTCGGGTTAAAGTGGATTCAAGTTCTTCGTAGTGAGACAAAGAGATTGATATATTGTACGCTCAAAACGGATAATGGGTGAATGACAAATTGATTCTTAAAGTAAACCCATTTGAGTTGGAAAATGAAAGTGGAAAGGCTTGTATGATGTTTTTGTCCCACATTGGTTTAGGAAGTGGGTTTGCACCATTATTTATACAAGAGCCTTTCTTAGGTATATTGACTTGTATAGCATAAAGGTTCTTTCTCGCGCGCAAGGGATTGCAAATCAAGTCCCAAAGTGAGCCTCTGTGAGTCTGGAAATGCAGGCAACATCCGCTTCCGTTTGGAGGATTAGTTCAGATGTATTAATTTGGATTTTAAATCCGCTTCTGTTTGGAGGATTAGTTCAGATGTATTAATTCTAATTTTAAATCCCCCCCCCCCCCCCCCCATTTGGAGGAATAATTCAAATGTTACATAATTAATTTTAATTTTAAATTCTAGAATTAATCTCCATGTTAAATGGTCAGTTTTGAATATTACAATCTGGTTGTTGAGAAGCAGATTTTTACTCTCTGTCGAAACTCTGCTTCTTCTCTTTCCTTGCCTCTTGTGTTCATTCCACGCTCTAGTTCGCCGGGTTCCACTGTTTGAGTGATCAAACTTGAAATCGTAGTACGTTTTATCTTGGGAAGCCTAGGTTGTAACGTTCTTAGCACCTTTGGGAGACGACAAATAAGGTTTTAAGGAAAAAGTGTTTCGCTCGACTCGTACTAACTACCTACACAGAAATTCCTTTCGTTCTTGTGCTTGCTATTTTTTCTTAAAAATAGTACTTTCATAGTAATATTTCGTAACACTTCAACCGCACAAAAGAAGTTTGTGATTTTTTTTTTTTCACAAACGAATAATGGACGCGAATCAGGATGTTCACGAAGATAGCTTTATGTTGCTTCTGGATGAATCATTGAAGCTCTTTCTCTGAAAACTTCTTGAAAGATTTTCAAAATCTCACTTCAACAATAATCTCAGTATTTCCAGCAATCCCAACAACTTTTATGAGCTCTGGTGTCATCTATTTAAAACATAGAGGTGAGGGTCGACTGGTAATTCTCCAAGAATTTTGAATCTGACTGTTGCCAAAACTGAGCTATGGACATTACAACCCATGTAGAAGACTTCCACAAGTTTTGAGTTCGTTCGGAAAAGATCGCCAGAATAATGAAAAACTCGCTAATAGGGTTTTCAGAAAATTCTGACCCTAAAAAGTAGTAACAAATGAACTCGGATTGGCATAAAAACTAAGCTATGGACATCTCAGCTCAGGTGTAAAACTTCCATAAGTTTTGAGCCAGTTATAAAAATATCCAACAGTTATGCCTGGACCAGGTCAAAATACACAATTTATATATTGAATGCTCACAATTTACATACTAAATGTTCACAATTTAAATTATGAACATTCAATATGTAAATTGTGAACATTCAGTATATAAAATTGTGAACATTCAATATGTAAATTGTGAAAATTTAGTATATAAAAATTGTGAACATTCATTATGTAAATTGTGAACATTTTTTTTTTAAACCAAAGTATTTCTTTCATTGAATCTAAAAAAATATGTACATATAGGTTAAAAAGTGACCCATAGACATCAAAATGGCAAATGTTACTGTGGACCATGGTGCATGTAGCAATGTGGTTCATGAAGTAAGTATCATTTTAATTACACTTCAGTTTCATTTGACAATATTGTTCTGTTTTCAGTTTCATTTTTCACACACACTAGTTTCATTATAGCAATACCAAACCAAAATATCATTTTAATTCTACTACAGTTTCATTTGACATATACATTATTGCATGAGCTCCATTTTGTAGTTTTATTTTCCACACACGCAAGTTGAATTATAGTAATATTAAAATACTATTTTAATTACACTCTGTCTTCATTTGACAATATATGTTATTGTATGACTCTGAATTTTATTTTCATTTTCCATACACACAAGTTTCATTATAACATAACTAAAGTATCATTTTAATTATACTACAGTTTCATTTGACAATATACGTTATTGAATAAGCTCCGTTTTTTAGTTTCATTTTTCACACACATTAATTTTATTACAATTTCATTTGACGACCATGATCCATGCTATAACAACTACATCAAAATATGTACAAACCTCTCGGCCCCATGCGGGCTAACCTATGCAAACCATGTATGCTCATCATATATAAAAGGCCCAAGTAGGAATGCTCCTCAGACATGCACCACATACTCATCTCCCAATTTGAACCCCTTCAAAGGCACTGTCAAGGTCAAGTATGGTTCACTCCAACACGAGGTCAAATCAAGCTTTACAATCCATCAATCCAAACAAACGCATAAGCCTTCCACCCTCAAGACATAGGTAAGCCCCATCTGTACAACCTGTATCCTGAACCAACCTCCCTTGTACATATCTCTGTATTTTGACCAAGGAAAATGTAGAAGAAACATGTGAGGTCCTACCGGGAGTCAAACCCAGGTAACTAGATTCAAAGTCCAAACTCCAAAGTGCTAACCACTACACCATAGAACCATTATATAAATTAAGAACATTGAGTAGATAAATTGTGAACATTTAGTATATAAAAATTGTGAACATTCAGTGTATAAATTGTATAATTTTTGAAAGGTGGACCCGGATCCACAGAATAATTTGTCAAAAAGATCACAAGTATTTTCAAAAACTTGTCGATGGTATTTTAGGATCGGTCGCAGGGGGGCAAATACCAACGCGTTTGCACTTGACGTTTTGTGAAATTTTTTCCCTAAAATGCCTTTATACTTTTTTGTTTTTAAAAAAAGAGCCAACTTTGGCTCCTTTAACGAAGCATTTTGCGTCTGACTGCTTTCCCAACAACGGATGTGCAAGCTTTGAATGTTTGGAGCCTCCGTACAAACTCACACACATTAAACACAAAAGTCAGACGAAGACGAAGACGAAGACGTATATGATGAAGAACAGAGAGAGGGGAAGAGAGGATTAAGGGAATAGGAAGAGAAGACGAAGACGTATATGATGAAGAACAGAGAGAGGGGAAGAGAGGATTAAGGGAATAGGAAGAGAAGACGAAGACGTATATGAAGAAGAACAGAGAGAGAGGAAGAAAGAGAGTATTAAGGGAAAAGAGAGGAAGAGAAGATGAAGACGTATATGTACAGGAGCAACAGAAGCACATTAACATTACACACTCACGCATATTAAGTACAAATCTCAGGCACATTAAACACAAGACTCAGGCACATTAAGTACAAAACTCACGCACATTAAATACAAAGTTCAGACACATTAAGCACAAGACTCACGCACATTAAGTACAAAGCTCACGCACATTAATCAACCGCACGGGAAGCACCCAACCGCACTAGAACCTTTCAAATTATATATATATATATATATATATATATATATATATATATATATATATATATATATATATATATATATATATATATATATATATATATATAGAAGAACGCTCATATGCGGCGGGGTCTTACGGTGCGGCGGTGCGGTCAAATTCCAGAATACACCAACAGTGTTAACAATATGCACCAACAGTGTAATAAAAACACACCCCAATGAAGTGTAATAAAACATCACAAAATACACTACAGACTCAAAAAAACACACCATATAACTCACCACCCCCAATGGTGTATTTCCAAACAGTGTATGGTGTTTTTACTCACACCTAATGGTGTGTGTTTGGTGATGCAGGGCTCTGTTTACTCTGTTTTGTGTGGTGTATTTCCTAACATTGATTGTGCATATTTGGTGAACTATTGGTGTTGCCGCACCGTAAGAAATAACCGCACCGTAAGACACTGCCGCACCTGAACCCGCCTATATATATATATATATATATATATATATATATATATATATATATATATATATATTACTATTAAGGAATAAAACTTGCAACACATGTCTTCTTAACCATATAATTGAAAGACAAAAGAGAAAGAGATAAAAACTATGTTATGATTCACTTTTTTATCATGACGTATAAATCAAATGTATCTTTGATTAATTTTTATTATTGCATTAAATTAAATTAGTTTAAATCCCATGGTAATGGTCTAGAGGTTTTTAATTAAAATTGTTAATAGTAAATGTTATTTTTCAAACTTAACATCAACTTAAAACTATATAGGAGGATAATAAGATCGAGTAATAATTAATCGAAATTAAGTTTCGGCTCAGATTGGAGTAATGCTCCCGACCTTTAGCTTATTTGAAATGCATGCACAAAAACGAGATTAAGTTAATTTTAAGATCAAACGCTTATCACTATGCCAAAACGCATAACTAGTAGGGAATACATAACTTTATTTTCTTATAAACTGCCATTACATTTTCAAGAGTCAGAGTGTTAGACTTGGCCCTTGCCAGCCTCCTCTCAATAATCTCCTAATCACATGGTACTGGACTTGACCCTTACTGTCCTCCGCCAACCGTAATTATAATTTGAATATAAATTGGAGGAGTAGAGTAGTAAGGTTGCATGAGTAGATCCATCGAGGTTAGGTCATTTAATTTTTAAGTTAAGAAGCTAAGCTATCATGCATGCAGCTAGCTAGCACCATAGAATTCCTATCCGGATGGGAATAGGCATATATCCGGGCATGTGAGCATGGACATTAAGTATCCGGATGGGAAATAGGTAGGGTAGGATGGAATGAGTGGTTATCCAAGTCCGTGCTGGATGGGGATTTGGATTGGAAATGGGAGGTCAATATCCAATGTGGTCTGATAGCTAGATTTCACCTAAATAACTTTAATTCCTTGTAATTAATCCATCATTTCATATCCCCGGAGGTAGTGTGGAGTTTGGACATCTATCAAGCTAATTAAGCTAGCTTTCTAGGTGGGCAGGCCAACAATTAAGTAGTAGCTATCCTAGCTAGCTAGCTGCTGTGTCTTTGGTTTAGTAATCCGATCCGATCCGTTCCTAGGGAGAGAGAGAGAGAGAGAGAGAGATGGCATCCACCACTTCCCCCATATCAATATCATCATCCACTTTGGTTGACACCAAGGCGGCTCTCCGTCACACTACTGCACCTGCAGCTTCTTCACAATGCGTCACCCTTCCCACCCTCCCTCCCCCTGCACCTGTCCACTCTCAAACCACCAGCCGCGCCGCCAGAACCACCGCCTACTGTACGTATATATCCTCGATCTCATCTCCCGCCCTCCATTCACTAATAATTTATTAATCAGTATGTATTTATGTATGGTGCAGGCCGGAAGATTGCGAGGAATGTGGTGGCAATGGCCACTGGGGAGGTCGCAACCGCCGAAGTCGCAACTACTACCGAGTTGCCTGAGTTTGTCAAGACCATTCAAAAAACTGTATGTAATTTTATTTCTCTTTTATTTTATTCTTAATTTCATTCATTGCTCTATATATATATATATATATATATATATATATATATATATATATATATATATATATATATATATATATTTATATATATGTGCAGTGTGTCCATCCAATCATTATATTCATTCTTAATTAATAATTAGTTTGAATTTATATATAACTAATTAAGTTGAATAATTACAGTGGGATAAGGTGGAAGATAAATATGCAGTCACTTCCCTTGCTGTTGCTGGAGCAGTTGGACTTTGGGCTTCCACCGGAGTTGTCTCCGTATGCCCCCCCCCCCCCCCCCCCCCCCCCAACCATTACTTACTTAATAATAATTCCCATACATAATTAATTAACTAATGACTTAATGTCATATATATGAAGTAGTTAATAATAATTCCCATATATGTAGCTTAGCTTGCTTATTAGTTACGTTGCATAATATTATATTGTGTTGTGATATATTTAGGCACTCGACAAGCTTCCCGTGGTTCCTGGTCTTCTTGAGCTTGTAGGAATCGGCTATACTGGTGTAAGTTTAATTAACCTTAGCTTATAGCTAACTTCAATTCCTGGAATCTACCTTAACTAAAAATTTTAGACTATATATATGTCATCAAGAAATAATGTCTATAAGGGTACGTAATCCCAATCAAAATGACTAAGAATACAAGTTTAATTTGTATTCATACAGTCACGAATTCAAATCTCAGCCTTCTTAGTTTGAGTCGGTTTGTAGTAATTGCGGGTTTAATTTCCACCAAAAATGAAAATAGTGTTTATGTGTGAGTACTGTACCAATTCTGACATTGCATGTTGAATAATATTTCTCAAATATAATGCAGGTATTTGTTTACAATAACCTGGTGTACAAACCAGATAGGTAATCTTTAATTTGTCTTCTTTATATTAAGATGAGTGGATTCAACCTATAAATTATATATGTACTATATATATGTTGCTAGCTACATTATTTAGTGCATTTTAATCATAGATTAATTTGGTTATTTTGAAATTATATTACAGAGAAGCTTTGATACAGAAGGTAAAAGACACATACAAGGAAATACTTGGAACCAAAGACTGAAGTGATTGTGAAGCCCAGCAGCCTGCCCAAATAAAAAGGTCATATATGTGAATTTCAATCAGACACGCTTTGATTTGAGGCGGCGGCGCCATTATTGCACCCACCCAAAATGTAACTATATATATGTTGCTTCCACTTCCATAATTTTTCTAACAAAATAAACAATGTCCTGAAGACATATATAATTAATTTTCGGTCTGATCGATATATTTGAATTGTATATCATCATATCTTTCTTTCTTCTTTATTTTATTACCAGTATGCATGCCACCTATAGCTACAATTCGCATTAAACACTTGCCCATATAGACATGCATATAATATATATGCTTTGAAAACGTACAGCAGAAAAAATATATATATATAGACGGATCAGCTTAGACCAATGGCTTGAATGGGGTGGCATTTTTTTAGTTTCCTACACCAAGTATATTTCTGTTGTGCACTACTAAGTGTTGGTTTGTGCGCAGTGTACTTAGTTGTTGTCAATGGTGCATATTAGTCTGTAGTGTACATGGGAATGCTTGATGGCGCATTTGGACTCAAAGCACCATCAAACTTATTTAAATGTACCTTCAAGCATATTTAAATGCAAAGTGCCATTTACATTTTGACTAACCATAAAAAAAAAATCAAAAAAAATCAAAAATTTCAAGAAACTCATTTGGGACTTGCGTTTCTTGTCAGAAACGCATATCCCAAATGAATTTTTTCCAAAATTGTACATTTTTTAAAAACTTCATATTTTTGTCATTTACTCCTAACTTCTTTCTATTTAAGTCATTAGCCCTATATTTGACTATCCCTACAAGATAATACAAGGATCGTAGAATTTAACACAGATCGAATTTGAAATATTATTCTGTATATATATTTTTCAAATAATATATATAATGTGTAATTATAATTGTTTTTCCATTTAAAGAATAAATTGGAGTAAATTATCAAAATGGTCCCTCGACTATAGCGAAAGTATCAAATTGGTCCTCGACTTATTTTTTGACTGATTAAGTCATCAACTATTCAATTTACGACCAATTTGGTCCTCCGTCAGTTTAGATGTTAAGTCGCCGTCTCTTTTGAGGGCAAAATAGATCTTTCACTCTTTTCTCTTTTTTTTTTTTTGTTTTTTGTTTAACTTGCGTCGTTAGCGATACGAAGAGGCAGAGCAGCCGCAACAGCTAAGCAAGTGGCGACGGTGGGACTCCATAGCTTGGAAATGCCAATGGATATGGTGGCGATTGGCGAGCTCTTCAACAAATCCATCAACATCATTATCTCGCCAATTTTATTTTGTTAGATTTCAGATCTGGCCGACTGCACCACTACACTCCACCCTCGCCATCAACGTACGCGCCAGCCGGATCGGAAGAAGACCAGAGGTCGCCGAATCAAGCCTAAGGCCGCTTAATCGGTCAAAAAAAAAAGTCGAGGATCAATTTGGTACTTTCACTATAGTCGAGGGATCATTTTGGTAATTTACTCAATAAATTGCATTAAAGTTTTGACTTATTAATTGTTTTTATATATGCGGGGGGGGGGGGGGGGGGGGGGGGCATTGCACGAATGAATGAATTACTAGCATCCCGGGCAGCCAGTTGAATTTAGGCAATTTATATCGTGCACTAGGGCGCACATTGCATTGTGTGCCTGGTGCAAAACGACGTCGTTTTGTACTTTTTTTTGGAAATTCCCTTTTCCGTGTTTGTTGTTAACTTCTTTAAAAAAAAAAAAAAAAAACTCATGTTTTGAAAATGTACATAATTGTATAATAGAATACACATACTCTTTTTTGAAAAGATAAAACACATAATCTAACATAATACATAATACACATAAACTTTGAACTCTTAAAACAAATCTCCTATTTCGAATGTACATAATTGTATAAAAGAATGTACATAATTGTAAAAAAAATGTACATAATTGTATAACATAATGTACATAATTATATAAAAGAATACACATACACTCTGTCACGTGAACTCCCCACACAACTTAACAAAACGACGTCGTTTTGGGCGGGACAGGACGCACAATGTAGTGTGCGCCTTGGTGCACAATATAACGATGGTTGAATGGAAAAATTGTAATTTATACCCCTCCATAATATGTCAATTATCAATGTCACCCCTGAATTATTATTGGTGTAAATGTTACCCCTTAATTTTTAAAACGATACATATATTGCCCTTCCCAAGTGTAAACGTTGCCTCTCAATTTTCAAAACGATACATATATTGCCCGTCCTGTATGGTATGGGAGGGACAATATATGTACTATTTTGAAAATTGAGGGACAACATTTATACCACTGATAATTCACGGGTGACATTGATAATTGAAATATTATGGAGTGACCTAAATTACAATTTTCCTTGTTGAATTTATTTCCAATCAAGTAAGGAGTATTTGAGAAATTAAACATGCGGACAATCGTATTGAAAAATGAAAATTAAAGTCCAATAACACGCAAAATCCGATTGCTCCAGAAATATACAAATAGTAGGAAAATAATTAAAGAGCGCAGCTGACATGCATGCATGCATATATGCATCCATCATCCATCGCATTGCAGTGCTTATTTAAAGTTTAAACCATTCATGCAATGCAATATAATCTACTTGTGGAACTCAATGACCCAAAAGTTACAGGCGAAACATTCCAGTGTTATGCCTTTGAATCCAGACCCCATTGCCAAGGCTCGAAACTGCTGTTCAGATCGCTCCTTTCCGCCAGGGTTTTGAGTCAACATAATCAGATCCGTTTGGGTGACGCTTATTACAGAGGCACTGTTCTCAGGCTTTGGTGGAAGAATCCCTTCTACTGCTATCACCTTTCCGTTCTCTGGTAATGCCTCGTAGCAGTTCTTCAGAAGCTTCAGGCAATGCCTATCACTCCAGTCATGAAGTATCCACTACATACATATATACATATATAATATATGCACATGATGATGATGAAGAATTTAATTAAGGCCGGCCGGATATATTATATTATTATGACCATTAAATTAAAATATCAAATTGGAATTTGAATTAGAATGAGAATTAAATACTTGATAATTGGAATAGATTTTGGTGAAATTAAAGTATTTTGCATGTTTGGTAGTGATTACCAATGTTTGATTATGTATAACCTCATAATTGCAATAATTAAATAAATGTTTTAAAAATAGAAAAAAAAAATCAAGACAATTGATCGAGAGATGAAGGGATGACAAAATGAGGAGGTATAAGACTAGACTAATGAAATATATGATATTGATTTAAATTAGGTAGGTAATGGGTTTTGATCTTATAGACTAGGGATAATATAATCAAATCGTATATCATCTTAAAAAGTTGTCAACCAAACAATGTGTATTGATTTTCATTTGCATTCCTTTCTTGTGTCTAACCCCATGAACCAAATTAAACTAACACACCCTAATAAATAATAATATCATGTTAGTTCACCTACTATACGTACCTTCATGAATATAGCATCTCCTTTTGGTACACTTTCAAACATATCTCCCCCAACATGTTCAACCCCTGCATATATATAGTACGTAAATATGTTTGCATTATATTATATGAAGAATCAAATAAATAAGGTAGAAGGAAACTATTATTATTAATAGAGTCAATATATAGTACTAAAGAAAAAAGAGTATGATATAGGGAAGTAACTAGGATAGGCAGGTGCGGTATGGATAACATGCGGCAAATCAAAATTGATCCCCTTTATCCCTGGATATTTTTCAGTAATTATACTGAGGGTGACACCAAGCCCACCACCAACATCAACCAAAGTATTGATGTGTTCTAATCCTTTGTACTTCTCCAGGATGCTTTTGATTACGACACTTGTGTGGTTCAACATTGCCTTGTTGAATACATGGTTGAACCTAGGATCTTTCCCCGGATACTCGAATGCATGTGTTCCATGGACCCTGTCAAAGGGAACTCCTCCTTCAAGTACAGCGTCTTTTAATTCATACCTGAGATATATAAATATGATCCACTTCAAATTCCTCATTATATTGTATATATTGACTATAAATTCATCCGAACCGAACATAACCGAATTAAATTTGATTCGAATATAGAATGTCAAAAATATCACCTAAAATTTTCAGATACCTGCAATACAATTCGAGTATCACTCCAACCCCTACACGTAATGCTGACTTTATCAAAGAACAAAGGTCTATAGCAGTAGAAGTTGATCAACAACAAGATTTTGAAGATGACATATTATGTGATGTCATAGCAGGAAATATTGGGTAACAGCACAACTTAATTTCAACAAGCTAAGGAGAAAGAATTGAATTTTACAAGCAATATGACTATACCAACAACAAGGTTAAAAGCAGAGCACAAGTCTAAGAGCAAGCTAAGTATGACGCATCAGATGTGTGATAGACAGCTGTCACAACACAACTTCTAAAACAGCACCACGACTGTGATGACAACAATTAAGCCTTTCAAAGCAGTAAATTTTTTTACCTTTTTGACTATTTAGTTAAATTTTCAACCTACCTTTATATAGTGTTCAAAAGTTAACTTGTTTAGTCAACTTTTCAAAAAAAAAAAAAATATTCAAACAATTTTTAACTTTAAAAAGTATATTCATCCTACCTCACCCTCTACACTTTTCCCATCCAACCGAGACCACCAAAACTCAAATTCATACAATATATTAGTATTGTATAAATTTAAATTTAAAATAATATTAATTCTCACAATGGATCAGATTTAGATCTTATACCTCGATCTTTAATTTTGATGAATCTATAATTAATTTAAATTTAATAAACATTATATATATATATATATATATATATATATATATATATATATATATATATATATATATTCTTTGTTTATTTTCTTTAAAAAAATTTAATTATTGTTTTTAATTGTATTTTTAATGTAGTTTTTTAATATATAAATTTTATATTAAAATATATACTACACTTAACATTATTAAAAAATTAAATTTAAAATATTTTAATTCAAACCTCAGATACATAAAATGAGACAAAGCAAGTATATAGCAATGCTACAATCCCTCCTATAAATTTATAATTCTCCAACAAACTTCCCTTTTGAGGTGTCATCATCAGATTGGTAACTAAATCCCCCTTATACTAATACTAGTTTTTTACGCGCATTGCGCGATTGGGATAATGCCCAATGCTTTTTTTTAAATAAGTACTTTAAAGTATATTAAGACAGGATTATATTGAAATTGTTCATGCATAGATAATTGAAGGTTGAATTTGCGTATTTAAATAGGTAATTTTTCTCCCGAGTCCCCAACCCCAAGGGCCCCCCACACTCCGACCCGATAGAGCATTGGGGGAAGTTGTAAATCACGGTGACTCAATGGTTCAGCAAACAGGGCCAAATGCTGATACGCACAAGGAATCTGCCAACTTTGGACATAATTCTCGCACTGTCGCCGCCGAGGTTCAAACCTTCGTTTCTTCTCCCAAATACTACCCACTAAACCATTGAGCTAAGCTCATGCGGGTTAAATAGGTAATTGTTAACAAATGCAAGATAATATAGTCAAGATTGATTATAATTGTCAATAAAATAATTGTATAGGCATGGTTGAAACCAAATACGGGACATAAGGGATAACAAATAAAAATTAGGACATAGAATATTAAATGTATACTAATATTGTTTGAGGAGATTCCGACATTAGGATTTGTGGTTAAGTTTTATTAAGACTTTAATATTAGAATTAGATTAATGGTGTAGTTATAATTCTATATTAGACTTTAATATTAGAATTAGACTAACGGTGAATTAACGGAAAAGTTAAATGGATAATCATATAATTAAAGATAAATTAGAAAATCTTAAAAGAAAAAATTAAAACCTGAACAATATGAACCATTCATTTGATTTAATAATTTGGCGGTCATTTTTTCTACCCAATGTTAATAATTAAATAAATTCACTGGTCAAATCCGCTAGTATAATCCGCTAACCGCTAACTGCTGATTGTCAAACAAGGACATTGCGAGGTAGTTCTCACTTCAATTTGTTGTGTGATTTGAATACTCTCGTTGTCACAAAATCTCTCAAGTAGTTAATATGGTTGGCTTTATTAATTATATTTTTTTTTAATTTTTTCATGGTATTAATAAAATACTTGGTAAATAAATATATAGCATTATTTTGTATTATAACTTTGATATTTAATTAGAAAAATAGTGCACAAAAAAGATAATAGATAATGTAGTGAATATAATCAATTGATGAATTTGAATGTAAAAATTTTTACATTTGAGAAAAATAAAGACAATATAACTAATGAAAATATTTCTTTTAATTAATTTATTGATAATTAATAAATTATTGAATAAAGACATTGTAAGGATAATGTAGGCGAATATAATCAATTAATAAATTTGAATATAAAGAATTTTTATATTGAAGAAAAATAAGGACAATATAACTAATAAAATTATTTCTCTTATTTAATTGATTGATAATGAATAATTTATTTTTTTTTGAATAAAGGCATTGTGGACACATAATTCTAAATTAAAGAAATGCATATGTATTATTTTTTGTTGTAACTACTAAATTATTATTTATATAATTTAATAAGAGTAAAATAGAGTACTAATTATGCCAACTTTGATTGGGATGAGGTTCGAACCTAAGACTTTTTTTTTTTTATTGAAATCAATGAGTAAGTTAACGGTGAACTAACAGCAATTCTTAAAATTTTAACGGAATTAGTAACGGTGTGTGGGTATTTTAGGAAATTTTAGTGTAAAATTTAAATCTGATCAATTTTTTAATTAATCTAAGCCATTCATTTGATTAAAATCTGTGACCGCCATTTTTTCTACCCATTATAGGCCTAACTCTCTTGGGCTCTTATTAGTATATATATATATATATATATATATATATATATATATATATATATAGTAGATAGATTTGGGAGTTGCCAATGTCCCTAAAAATGACACCCCTTATTAACCATTGATCTCAAATAATGTAGAATTTTTTTATCTAACGTAACATTTCTATTTATTTTTGTTTTTAAATGCCCTCAATTTTTAAACGAATTACAATATTGTCATTCTATTGACCACTTTTCTTTTCTTCCTTCTAGACAAAATTCCTTTCACTTTCCCTTGGATTTTTCTTTCTTTTCTTTCCTCTTTTGAGGACATCCCCATGTGGTTGTTACAATGTTACCATATTCCCCTCCATTTTTTACTTTTTTATTTGTTTTTTCTCTCCAAAATTGAACCCAAAGTTAGACATTTCTTCTTCCTCCTTTCCCTTTTTTTTTTTTTGGGTGTGTTTCTGCAAGTCCATGCCTAATCAAAGACTTGGCTTTTAGCTCTTGAGAGAGCTGGAGAATCAAAGACATAGCACGTCTCCTACTTCGACGCCAACCAAGGATTTTCCGGAGATCAAAGACAAATGAAACCAAAACCCAAAGCACTTCCAAGTTCCTAATTCCCAACAGTGACATTTGTGTTTCTTGTATTACACGAGATAAACGCAGGTGACATTTGTATTTTAGGTTCACCAACAATAAAAAGATATTTTTAAAAATTATTTGGGACTTTGATTTCTGATAAAAATTTTAAAATTATTCACTTTTTAAAAACTATTTCATTTTTGTCATTCATTCCAAAATTATTGAATTGGTATTGTTGTGTTTGAGCCAGATTGAGTGAAGTGATGATGGGACATACCAGCTGTGGATAAAGACTTTGTCTTGAAGTAGTGCTAAAAGGGGCCCCAGCGACGCACCATCTTGGTTGCGGATAAAGTATTTGGCCACCGGTGCAAGGCCGTAAAGTCTTGTAACATCTTCATCTCCGGCGGCGGCGGCGGCAACAACTGAGCAGGTGAGGAGATTGTGGGTGGCCAGGAGGCGGAGCATCCGATCCAGCATGGCCGGAGCATCTGGGTTTTTGGTGGGCATTTTTGAAGCGATCTGAGAAGGTGATAGTTGAGCACCAGATCCGGCACCGTTTATGATCTCAAACACATCCAGTTCCACCGCCGCCTTCAACACCATTGGCAACGATGCACTAGTCACCAGCTGGACTGCATATGCGCACTCTTCTTCTTCTTCTTCTTCTATCTCACTCTTATGCTCTTGCTGGGTCGACGCCATTTTCATTCTTCAATTCCACTTAATTGCCTTTTATTTCTTTATTATATATGTGTACTACGAGAAGAAATGATAGTGGAGATACTATACTATTTGGAAAGCTGTCTCATTTTGCACACACTAAAAAGTGAATGCCTACACTAAAACACTGCTACTAGCCGGATTTTTAACATAAAGAAAGACTTCTTTTTTTCCTGGGTTATTACTAGGATATATAAGTCCAACAAAAAAATAGTATTATAACTAATTTTATTGGGGTTGTGTTAAAGAAAGACTTTTGTAGAACATTTGATATGCATATATAAATACTACATACAACAGTACTTGGGTGGACCTAGTGGCTAGTGTGATCATCCACGATTGTTTAAAAATATTTATGTCCATATAAGGTATACACATGATCATATGATCCTCAAATGTTAACATGTACTAAGGTATACACATGATATGATCCTCAAATGTTAACATGCACTAAATCAAAACAAGTAGCAATAGAGGAATTGCTAGTACGTATGAAAATGTAGCCTTTTTTTGTTTGGCTAGATGACAATTAAAATATCACACACAAGATCTTTTTTTTTTTTTTTTTTTTTTTTTTTTTTTTTGAAAGCACACACAAGATCTTTATTTACATCAACATTGAAATTCAACTTTTGCAAGTTTTTATTTTGTGATACTAAGCATGTATTGGAGAATTTAAGCAATGTCAACGCGCGAGCTGGAAACCTTTTAAGAAATACGGATACTACGGGTGTATGACTGAAAGGAAGACTGTGCAATGTTATAATAACACTACCTCAAAAGCGTTATTTGTCCGGTAAAGGTGCAGTCAGAACCTTGGCAAGCTTTCGACAGGCTACACAGACTAACTATGCTTAGTTCGCACCAACTATAGCATAAGTGAACCTGACTTTGCTCAGATGATTACACAAAGGGATTAAAGAAAGAAGGATAAGAAGATGATTGTTGAGTGTGTTTTTTTAACAAAAGTAGATAGCCTTTATATAGCAATGTTGCATACTGTTACAACCATCCACAAGGCTACCTACGTTTGCGCTGCTTCAATTCACACCTTCTCAACGCACATCAGCCATAATTAATAAACCTATGAGATTTGTGGCCTTTCATTTTGCTTAGAAATAGGCAAGAATAAACACATGGAAAAAGATGGATATTTATGGTTTAATTTGGACCACAGAAATCTCTCTCTCTCATAATTTTCCAACAACCCCCCACAAATTCTGAGTTGAGACGCAAAGATTTGTCTGAGCTATTCACAAGAAATAATGATCCCACATATATTCAAAGTAGAAGGCTAAAAGAAATAATGTCTGAGCAATACAAACGAGTTGATCTTAATGTTTGTGTTTGAGAACTTGAACTGACATGTAGTGACACTGAGTAATTTTCTTCCCGAGAGTGATATGAATCTTGAACTCACCGGTTAGATAAACTTTGAACTCTAATGCACACACCAACTCTAAGAAGCAGGTTCTACGAAAGTCAAACTCTTTGACTTCTTATGAATACCCTTAGTATTCAAGTCTGTTATGCTTATTTCAATATAGACCTCAATCCTGTCAAAGTCTATTTCAACATAGACTTTTAACTCTGACAAGCCTTATCGTATTATAGATTTTTATGTCTTGTCAAGTTCATCTCAATATAGACTTTTAACTCTATCAAGTCTATCTCAGTATAGACCACCTTTAAAGGATTATAAAGTAGTTAGTTAAAGACATAAATCAGTTGTAAGTCTTTTCTTTCTATCATAGGCACTGTTCTTTGCAATGCAAACGATAGTTTGTGAATCACAATGTATATGTAGTGAAGGTGTTGGACATCCCGACAACTGCACGTTTATCAACATATTTCTTAGTCACTCAGCTTCTTGGGATACCCCCATTATCTTCCATAAGAGAGGATTAACCCTTTTTCACTCAAGTTAGGGATCTCGTTAGGTCTACCTCAAAAATAGACAACCCCAATTGAGTATAAATCACTAAGAGCACTTTTGTACTCAAGAATTATGCAGTGAATTCATTAGGCCTGTCTCAACAAAACCACCCTTTTCATAGGGTTATGAATTCATTAAGAGTCGTAGCTCAACCTCACACGTACACACATTGTAGGGATGACCAATTAGTGTACTACTTTGTGATTCTTTTCATGGCTTCGTTTGACCACAAAAGTGGGATCCACCACGAATTCATCACCTCTTGGGCTTTAAGCCATTCCATCAACAATTCGACAACTAACCTCATAATTAGCCTTCTCAATTAAAGTAAGTTGATCTTCTCGATCAAACTTACGTACACTTTGACGAGTACTTTATTTACTCATAAATAATTCCTTTAAGATTTTCATGTTCAACATGAAATATTCTCTTTTACCATTATTGTCGGTACCACATAGAGACTTTTAGGAAAGAAATATATCATGAGTTAATTACCCCCACAATGCAACACTTACAAATACTTTTCTCAAAAGTATTTGATCTCTTACCCATATTGATCTTTGGCACCCATCATTCGCTCCTTTGTAGACTGAGTTTAGCAAATTTGTTTTGTGAAACATTATAGTAGCTCCACACTTTAACTAATACATAATCAATAGTTGAATATATTTCAACAAACTTGGTTATCTCAACCCATCATAATTACCCTTTAAACAGGAATTATAGGTCTTTCAAGATGACTCAACCAAGAATTTAAAATAATATATATAAATGCTCATCGTTCGTAAGCCACAGAGATAATGTTGTCTATATGCTACTTCAAGTTGGACAACATAATCACAAATTTCACATAATATTCTTAAGAGAAGTTAATCTCATACGCAAAAAATATGTCCAAACTGACATTTATTAGGGAATATATTCAACAAGGTGAATTCACAAAGTTATTCCACCTGCACAACTTTTCCTTCACTTGAGGAAATTAAAAACTCATATAAAGCATTCATATGATGCAGATCAACATTACTATTGCAGTACTTCAACAATTTCTATTGCAAGACTTTGATTGTTTAATAACATATTAAAGTCAACCTCATTTCAGGTGAATAGATCAAGTGGCGCTTCAACTGGCCTGCATGATCAACATCATACTTCTTAAAAACTCACAGGTCGAGTGGTGAAACCAAAGTTTACTTAAAAACCATCTTCCTAGACAGAGTATTCAAGAGCGATGACTATTCCATGCTATCATCAAATTGCAATTAAAGCCTTTGATCTATGCTCTTAATTTTATACGACTAATTGCAGTACAAAATTTGAGCAATATCTATGCCAAATTCATTTCAATAAATGCCATTAGCATTCAACCTACTAAAGAAATAAGTACTTCTAAGTAATCAAAATTTATGAACAGATACTACATTGTAATAGAGCCAGTAGCATTAAAAAAAAAAGTAATCAAAATTTAGACAACTCAACTAGTATTCAGTACTAAGAAAATCACATTTTTTGCGAGCCCTTAGAACTAGAGAAAATTAGAGTTACTCAAAATAACTACTTATTTAAAGAAATGCAATACTCATCTTGCTCTGTCAGATTGACTTCTACTAGTTTTTCCCTTGCAATGGTAGCATTGGTATGCTCGGTGTCCTTGCTTTCCGCACACGAAACATCTTCCTTTGAGCTTCTTGACTTTTCCACTCCTTTTGTTATAGTTATTACTTTGAATTTCATTTTCATTGGCACCGTACTTTTCTTACAGCGATTCTCAAATGACTTTTGCCAAGTCTTGTTTGACATAGATGTCAAACAATTTGTCATTCATTTGTGACAGAAGGTGCCATAACGCTGAAAGGTTGACTGTTGCTTAAATAACGCTTTTAACTGTTGGAGAATTTAAGCAATGTCAACGCGTGGGCTGGAAACCTTTTAAAAAACACGGATACTATGGGTGTATGACTGAAAGGAAGTCTGTGCTGTGTTATAATAACACTACCTTAAAAGTGTTATTTGCCCGCTAACGGTGCAGTCAGAACCCTGGCACGCTTTCGACAGACTACACAAACTAACTACGCTTAGTTCAAACCAACAATAGTGTAGGTAAACCTGACTTTGCTCAGATGATTACACAGAGGGATTAAAGAAAGAAGGATAAGAAAATGATTGTTGAGTGTGTTTTTAACAAAAGTAGATAGCCTTTATATAGTAATGTTGCATACTGTTACAACCACAAGGTTACCTACGTGTGCGCTGCTTCAATTCACACCTCTTCAACACACATCTACCATAATTAATAAACCTATGAGATTTGTGGCCTTTCATTTTTCTAAGAAATAGGCAAGAATAAACACATGGAAAAGGATGAATATTTATTGTTTAATTTGGACCACACAAATCTCTCTCTCTCAAAATTTTCCAACAACATATCCTAATCTAGCATGCATACCGCCAGGCATTACATGTATTTTTCTCACTACTTCATGATGATAAGGATAAACAAAGTCTACAGAGTAAAGTTCTTCTTGTAGCCTAGCCAAACCAATCTTCTTTCCATGGAGTTGATCTTGTATAAGGAACTGATAAGAATGAAGTAGCAAGCTATAATTAGAACCCTTAAAAAGCTTGCCAATTGAAATCATATTATAATGGAATGCAGGACAAACGCCTTCTACAAGATTAGATTACCGTGGCGCTATATTCATCATATCGGCGATCTGAATCGGTGGCCGTCTTTGTCTGATTGAGACGACGATAGAGGTGGGCGACCCACCACCGGAACCTCCTAAATCGGTTGAACAAATTGTGCAAAAATTCTTAGATGATTTGCGTTGCACTGGGTTCTCTGCCCCTACGCCGAAGATTTCACACTTGGAGGCCGGCGTTCTTTCTACGACGTTGCCTTCCACATTCAAGGCTGTTTGCCAATTATGTATGCCCATTCGAACTTTATTCTGAGTTTGACACAGCCGGAGCGAATTCCGGCGACCCTGCCGCCTGAAGGTCGATTGAGAGGCGGCGATGGACTCGTGTCAGCATCCCTCGTTGCTACTGGTGATCGGTCGACGTGGTAGCTTCTAGGCTAGTCAGTTTCGCTACCGCTCTCAAAGCATCAAAATAATATAGTTGCTTCTGGGTTGTATATGACCAACCTTACTGACCATTTGTTATGGAGTCCAATGTATAACATGGCGTGTTGGGAGCCGCTTTCCCCTTTTTTACCTGATTTTAAAATCGTTGTTGTAAATATAACGGTTTCTGTGGCCATTATCATGATTTCCCGCTCCCATGTTTCCTACACTTCTATATTATTGTACATGTATATATATATCAACGTTTGGTAATAATGAGAATTATATGGGTTTGCGTGTTATGTTTCTATCTCTGCCCTCTGTATTTACTTTACCTATGTTATGCTCTCTTCTGATCGAGATTATATAGCATCTACGCGAGGATACTATCAAACTCATAACATGTTATCAACACGATGGTTCTCCATCAATCCTTTTTCAATGTATGATCCCATTATACAGATCGTATCTGTAATGATTTCAACAAATATGATGATTATATTATATACCTTAATTTAAATAAGTTTTATTGGTTAATTTTATTATTTACATTTTATATCTTATCAATTTGGTATATTTTGTTATATTAGGACTATATAACTAAATTAATAACCTATATTAGTTATAACTCTAATTAAGCTTATATTAGTTATTAATATGAATAATTAGGTTTAGTGGTCCCACATGATTAGTGATTTTACTTCAACTGCTTTTCATTCTTTTCTTTCTCACGCCAATTATATTTAGGGTTATGCATTATTACTTTTATTTCTTTGTTTACATACGCAGGTTGCAGCAGCGAAGTGAGATGGAGAAGGCGCAGGGACGACGATTTTGACTGGTTTCAGCACAATTTTTGGAGAAAATTAGCAAGCTTTGGAATTTGAAGATGAAGGCGGGTAGAGAAAGATGCGGTAAGAGCAGTAATTTTAGGGAAGATTGTTGATTTGAAACCTTATAAAAGGAGAGCTATTCTGATGTATTTTTGGCAGATTGTTCCTTCAAATTCTTAATATTTTAGAATAGTTTACTCTATGTCTGGCTAGATTTTCTTAATCTAATTCAAGGGATTGAAGTTTGAGTTGTGAATTTTGGGAGGTTCTATTTCAATTAATTTGTTGGATTCATGTACTTCCTATGCTCATGGGATGGGCTGGGAGGCTGATCGCTAGCCCTTATGCGAGAGATCCCCTCTAGCGACACTATAAATCCCGCACCGATTTCGATCGGCAAGAATCCGCCCACTGGAGAAAATTCTGTTGGTAAAATAGACTGATAAAGTGAAAAATAAATAAATGCTATGCCATGGTATAACTACTGCCATAGAAGCGAATTCGCCGCTACCGATGCAGGCTCACAACAGTGGCGTCACCCCCGAAGGTTAACACAGCAATCCCCTTCTCTGTGCACCCGGAGCAGGGATTGGAACATACACAACATTCTCAAAGTGGAAAAGGGACAAAAGAGTTAACAAGACAATGTTTGTCTATGTGTCCTAACTCAATAACACCTCACCTTAAATAGAAAAAGGCCAAATAATTAGGACCATATACTGCTTAACAAATCTTGACCATTCACCACATTGTGGTGACCATTCACCACCTTGTGGTGAATAGTAGACTAAGAATAAGTTATCAGTAAAATATTGGCCACACACTTGCATTTTCCCAACAGTCCCCCACAAATGCAAGGGAATGGCAAGGATGCTAGTGAACGAATCTTGAACTGGCACGTAGTGACACGTGGTATCCTCTGATCTAGTGAGTGAACGAATCTTGAACTCTTAGACTAGAGGTTTAAACCAAGTGACATGCATCACACCTTAGATTTTGTGTAAGTTTCGCGAAAAACTACATGTATATTTAGTCCAACTGAACTACGGGTTGCTCATGAGTGCTCTAGAAAGATAGCCCATTATCTTTCATAAAAGACGGCTAACCCGTTTCACTCAAGTAGGTGACTTCATTAAACCTATCTCAATATAGACTACCCAATTTTGGGTATGAAATCATTAAGAGCATTTTATGCTCATCCTCTCAATTATTAAGCGGTGAATTCATTAAGTCCATCTCAATAGGACCACCCATCTCATAGGGTTATAAATTCATTAAGAGCGGTAGCTCAACCTCACTAGTACACACACACTATAGAATGACCAATTAGTGTACTACTTTGTGATTCTTTCCATGGCTTCGTTTGACCACAAAAGTGGGATCCACCATGAATTCATCACCTCTTGGGCTTTAAGTCATTCCATCAATAATTCAACGACTAACCTCATAATTAGTCTTCTCTATTAAAGTAACTTGATCAGATCATCTGATTCATCTCGATCAAACTTACGTACACTTTAACGTGTACTTTATTTACTCACAAATAATTCACTTGAAATTTGCATGTTCAACATGAAATATTCTCTTTTACCATTATTTTCGGTACCACAAAGAGACTTATAGGAAAGAAAAAGAAATATATAAGAGTTAATTACCCTCACAATGCAACACTTACAAAAATACTTTTCTCAAAAGTATTTGATCTCTTACCCAGATTGATCATTGGTGCCTCCCAGCATTGGCTCTTTTGTAGACTGAGTTTTGCAGATTTGCTTTGTGAAACATTATAGTAGCTCCGCACTTTAATTAATACATACTCAATAGTTGAATATATTTCAACAAACTTGGTTATCTCAATCCACCATAATTACCCCTTTAAACATAATTATAGGTCTTTCAAGATGACTCAACCAAGATTTAAAATAATATATATAAATGTTCTGTTGGAACCGTTGGTAGAAGTTTCGGCCATGGGTCCCCAAGTCTCGGCCTCTTAGGCCGAGACCATTGTAGTTTCGGCCACACCCAGTGGCGTGTGTTGGAAAATTGATTCCGAAGTTTGGCATAACTTAGCCCGCAAGGCCAGCCAATTTCCGGACAACATTAGTGCCCGCAGGTGGCGGCGCATACGAGCTCGGGCTTGATCAAGTCTTTTTCAATCTCGTCTAGTTGGAATTTGATTTGCACATCACCCCCCCCCCCCCCGCGCACGCGCGCGAGAGAGCCTCTATGCTATACAATTCTACAAGCTTCAAAAGAGCTTTTGTATATAAGGGGGGAAAATCCTCATTCCAAACCAATCTGGGACAAAGCTCACTTTTTCCCTTCATTTTTCCAACTCAATGGGTTTACTTTAAGAATCAATATCTCATTTACCCATTATCCGTTTTGAGCGTACAATATATCAATCTCTTCGTCTCACTACGAAGAATCCGATTCCACTTTAACCCGGCCCAAATCGGAAGTGAGCCCCACTGATAATTGTACCACAAAATAGCCACTTAACATGCCATTTTAAGCTATTTTTTCCAACATATTCATTGCTGGTAAGCCACATAGATTATTAATATCATGTGAAAGTCAAACTCATTTAACTATGTCTCAATAATTGATTACCACACTACCCCCACAATTCTCGTAGTGATCAAGCTATTTGATTTCTTATCCATATCTACTTGATTTCATATCGAAATATTTGCTATTGACATTGATATGGTGATTACCCATGCATGTAATCTATATACAACATCAATGAAAATACAATATTATATTTTAAAAAATCACAAAAATATTTTCATGTAGCTAGTCATGCCATTTATATACATACTAGCATTTGTACGCGCGATGCGCGAAAACCTATGCCCAATATTAAAATATTGTTAAGTAACAAAATTTAAAAAATTATCATAATTATGTTCATAACTCTATATATCGCAATTCTTAAAGTGATGATACTTTTGAATTATCATATATTTGAATAATATAGTGATCAAAACAAAATAAAAAAAAATTTATATTTTTATATAATAATAATTTACAAATAATTCTAAGCTAACACCCACATATATGATATATTGATATGTATACACAAATAATATACATACATATTATATATGATAATTAAATTAATTGTTATATGATAATTTTAATAAAATGATAATTAAAAATAGGAAAAATATATGATAGATGTAGGTGTATGGTAAGATTGATGGATATAATAAATACTAACGGTGTTATAACGGTGTAAGGGTGATTTTGTCCAATAAAAATGAAATGTACAATAATTAAAGCAAAATGTATATATTTATTAGCATATAAAAAAGGGACAAAAATCAAGGATATAACTTGTATTGACACATATTATGTTTTTAATTAGATATGTAGATTTATGCATGTGTATGCAAATCATATACACATTTTAGACTGAAATGCATAATTAGTCCCTATGCACATCTTATGGATATAAGAGAAATTGAACAAAAAAATAGGCTTTAGTGTATGAACGCATTGTTTGAATTGAAACTATCAGTGTTTGTCTTTTAATTTGTTCTTCATTATTCATACACTTACTTGTGTTGAAAACACACACACACATAGGGTCCGGATAAGGTGAGGACGAGAGGACTAATCTTGTGTGTTTTTTTTTTTTTTTTTTTTTTTTTTATTTGGATGACCCAAATTTGAGTTCCTAAGATGACATGGATTGATTTTTTTTGTTAAAGTGGGTAGTAGTGTCTTTGATTGAGTGTTCGCCCATGCAAACTAATCAGTATTTTTTTTTGCTCGTTCTTTTGAGTATAATATTGTCTATATTTGGATGGTCGTGTATATATACAAATGCCTGGATAGTACAATTGTGCATTCGTGTGTACTAATTGTGCAACCTAGTGTTGTAAGTTGTGCACCAAAGGCTAGAGAGTTGTGCATTATAGCATATAGTTCTGTGCATCGTAGGACATTGGGATGTCCACTGTAGGATTTTTTGGCGGGGTTTGAATGCACAACAATAAAGTTATCGATGCACAACACTCAGTATAGGAATGCACGAATATTTTGTATAGGAATGCACATCTTTTAATAAGACTGCTTTACCCTAAATTTATATATTTTAATATTTTAAAGGGATTTGTGTCCTTAATCCGTGTGATTTGTTCCTTTTAATCTCAGTCATACATCATTCTGATTTAATGGTCTAGATTAGTTCTCACGTCCTCACCTAAGATTAGGTCCTCACCTGATCCAGACCCTCTCTCTCTCTCTCTCTCTCTATATATATATATATATATATATATATATATATATATATATATATATATATATATATATATATATATATGATTATTTTCAAATACAAACCCCCCTTAAAATACAAATCTCCCTTAAAATACAAACTGTGTGCATATAAGTATGTTAATGTGTGCACGAGCTAATTCCAGATATTATTGACAGTGTGCATGTAAGTATGTAGACTTGAAGATATGAAGACTTGAAGCCAAACAGGAAATCTTCAAGTCTTCAAGATATGAAGACTTGAAGATGGGGAACTCACGAACAAGAGAGCAGAAAATTTGAAACTCATCAAGGAGATCGAATAGAGCAATTAAGCTTGAAAGAGCATAGAGCAAAAATCTCATTTGGTACAGAGCATACCAAAAATCTTCAAGTGAGAAGTGAGAAAAGAAAAAGAACTCAGAGAGCTTCAAAAGAGAAATATTCTGAAAGTTCTTAAACAGAGCAAAGCAGAGCAAAAATATCAAGTGCTTTACTTGATATATTCAAAGAGAGAAAACACTCAGAGCTATCAAGAGAAATCATTCCAGAGTGTTTATCTTCATCAAAGAGACCTGCGCATCATTGAAGATCATCTACAGAGTCTCAGAAGTTGGAAGCAAGACAACACTTGTTTTGGAGCAAAACAAGAGAAGGGAGGAAAGTATCACGGAGCTGTGAAATCCTGGATTGTCACACGGAGCTGTGAGATCCGAAGCAGCAGTGTAGGAGGCACTGGGCGTGATTAGTGCGGGCTTTGTGATCAAAGCACTAGATCACGGGATACGTTTCTACCGGAGTGTGGAAGACAGGGGGAAAGTAACGCGGAGTTGTGAAATCCTGGGATAGTAGCGCGGCGACGTGAAACCCGAAGCAGCAGTGTGGTGTCACTGGGCGTGATTAGTGCGGGCTTTGTGATCAAAGCACTAGATCACGGAAATTCATTGTATCTTGGAACCAATGAGTGGTAGATATAGTGAATTGCTCTTGGAGATAAGAGCAAGTGGAGTAGGAGGATTACACCACCTCGCGAACCACTATAATTGTCTTGTGTTCTTTACTGCTTTCTTTACTTACTGCTCTTTACATATTCGCTCTACACGAGATATACTGCTCACACAATCTCACACACACTTTATGTTTATTTATTTCCGCTGTGCACCATACTCTAACAATCTAGTTAATTAAGAGTTTTGGTTTATCTCTGGCTTAGCAATTGTTGTGCTGTGCGAAAAAGTTTGAAAGTCTATTCACCCCCCCCAGACTTTCACCTTACCTCTTTCGGGACCAACAATTGGTATCAGAGCGGGCTGTCTATTTAGGCCAAATTGCTATCTAAGCACGTGCCTAACTGGGTTAACCGTTTCTGACTGCTAGACAGATCCATTCTACAAAGTGTGTGAATTGGATTAATCTTTCATATCTCTCGTGATGATGATGAAGAAAGATTTAGCTCAAAATCTATTATTCTCACTTGATAAATTTGATGATTGGAAAGTTCGTATGCAGGTACACTTATCGGCCTTACACGATGAAATGTGGGAAGTTATTTCCACTGGCCCTATAGAAATATTAAAAGTCAATACGGCGTTTGTCCTATCCCCGGATGCTCCACAGTACGTACAAAAGTCAAAACCGGAATGGACATCGGACGATAGAACGCGGAATAATCTTGACAATATTGCCAAGGATATTTTATTCAAAGCCGTAGATGATACAATATTTCCGAAGATCCGAAAGTGTGCCACTGCCAAAGAAATATGGGAAACTCTCATCAAGATTGGCGAAGGAGATGAACAAGAAAAAGACAATAAGCTCACAATCGCCATGAAGAAGTTTGAAGATTTCAAAATGCTCTCAAATGAAAGTGTTGCAGACATGGAAGCTCGAATGATCAAAGTTCTTGGAGAGATTAGTGATCTTGGCAAAAATATTAGCCAAAAAGAAATTAATCTCAAAATCCTACGAGGCTTACCATCTGCATGGGATATGAAGGTTACGGCTATGCGCGATCACCGAGATCTAAGAGTGTTGTCTACAGACAAATTATTTAGTGATCTAAAGGCATATGAGTTCGAAATGAAGGCCAAAGATGATGATGTTCATGAAGCTCGAAATGCTGCTCTAATGGCCGAACAACCGTCAACCTCCAGGTCAGTAGAAAATAATGTTGATTTTATGACTGACGAACAGTTTGCTCTTTTTGTCAAAAAGTTTAGAAGGTTTTTGCGAAAATGAGACAACAAAAATTCCGCTCGTGGAAAATTCATCTCTCGCATAACACAAGAAGAAAAAGTCGAAGAAAACAAGGATTTATGCTACAATTGTCGCAAACCCGGACATTTTAAAATAAATTGTCCGTATCCGATCGTTAGCAAGTATCAAGGCAAAAATGTTGAATCTACGCCGAACAAATTCGAAAGCAAAAGGTTCAAGCGCGACAAAAGAAAAGCTCTCGTTAGCAACGAACCAAACGAAAATGATGATTCGGAGGATTCATCATCAAGCGATGAAAGTTCATGTTCGGATGATGATACGGCGCTAATATGCAAGTCAATTGAGTTGAGTACAAGTGAAGATTGTCTTATGCCTCTTGACGCAGAAGAAGAAGAGGTAACATCTAATTCTTTCAATTCTGTTAATTCTTCTTTTACTCGTGAATCTATTGACAATCTAATGCGAGAATGTCAAGAGATTATGCTCACTCATCCTCAATTCAAGGAGAGCAATAATATTCTAATTCTTGAAAAAGAAGAAATGAATAAAAAATTGCAAGATGCTTTACTTGAAGTGAGTAAATTTGAAGAATGAAAATATTCATCTTCAAGAAGAGTGTAAAGCTAGAGAGGTTAGAGAACATAATCTTAGAGCTACTATTGCTACGTTCACTAATTCGTCTAAAATAATAGATAAAATGGTGAGCATGCAAAAGCCATCAGGAGATAGAACCGGAATTGGTTATGACTCCACATGTTCTCAAACCCCTCAAAATCTGACTAATTCTACTACTACTTTAAATAATAAAGTTCAAGTGGTAAAATTTGTTAAAAGTCAGAATAGCACGATGAGACAAGGACTTGGCTATCAAACAAATGCAAAGTTGAAAGTTGAAAGGCCGAAACAATTCTATGATACGGCAAAGCAACAAAAATTCATCAAGCAAAGATATGCCAAAGAGTCAAGTGCAAAAAGATTTCATAGAAAAGAGGGAAGCTTTTCTAGAAATAAAGTTGGGAAATTTCACCCCACTCAAAAGGATTGGTTGTGTAATAGATGCAATGTTTTTTATATACCAAAGCAACCATTCTCTTCCCAGGTGCCAAAATATAAAAATAATTTTCAAAACCCGGCGCCAAAAATGCTTTCTAAAGTGAGTTATGATTATCGTGTCTCTAATGGTTACAAATCGCCTCATCTTAATTCTATAAGATCAAGGTGGGTTTGGTTACCAAAAATCACTAACAGTAAATGACCCAAGCAAATATGGGTACCTAAAGTTAGTTAATCATTTTTGCAGGATGTTTGGTACATCGATAGTGGTTGCTCCCGCCACATGACTAGAAATAAATCATATCTAGAGAATTTCAAAGAAATCGATGGACCAAAAGTTATATTCGGAGGAAATCAAAATTATGGAATCACAAAAGGAGTTGGCACGATCAAGAAAAATGGTTTGAAGATTGAAGATGTTTCTTTCGTTGAAGGATTGAAATTTAATTTGTTGAGCACTAGTCAATTTTGTGATAAAGGCTATCTTGTAGAATTTTCTAAAGATAATTGCCTAATCAAAAATGAGCTCACAAATGAGATTATTTTATCTGGAAAACGGCGAAAGAATATGTATGTTGTTGATTGGAGCACAAGCAAAGACTCAGTGTGCTTAATGGCCAGAAATTCAAATGAAGCTAATTGGGAATGGCACAGAAAGCTCAACCATTTAAACTTCAAGACTATCAATCAACTTGCAAAGAAAAATCTAGTAGAAGGCTTGCTAGATATCATATTCAAGAAGGACCAAGTGTGTGATGCATGCCAACGCGGAAAGCAAATCAAATCATCCTTCAAATCAAAGACACACGAGTCAACGTCAAGACCGCTAAGCTTACTACATATGGACTTATTTGGACCGGTTGATCCAATAAGTGTAAGTGGTAAGAAATATACTCTCGTTGTTGTTGATGATTTCTCCAGGTACACTTGGACCGTATTTCTCAAGAAGAAAAATGAAGTTGAGCAAGTTCTACCGAAGCTGTTGAAGCAACTACAAAATGAGAAAGAATTGCAAATATCAAAAATACGAACGGATCGCGGAACCGAGTTCGTGAATGGAGTTATACAAGCTTTTTGCAATTCACATGGAATTTCTCATCAATTATCTGCCGCAAGAACACCGCAACAAAACGGTGTTGCTGAAAGAAGAAACCAGACGCTCAAAGAAGCTGCACGAGTGATGATTAGTGCTGCCTGGTCTCCCGAAACGATATTGGGCGGAAGCTATCAACACTGCTTGTTACACGCAAAATCGAAGCATGATCCATAAGCAGTACAAGAAGACGCCATATGAGCTTTATAAAGGGAGAAAACCAAATATTGGTTATTTTCATATTTTTGGATGCAAATGTTTTATTCATATTAATGATAAATTGCATCTAAAAGCTTTTGATGAGCGTGCAGATGAAGGAATTTTTCTGGGATATTCAGCTACCAGCAAGGCATTCAGAGTTTTGAATAAAAGATCAATGGTGGTTGAAGAATCCATACACGTGGTATTTGATGAAAAATCACAGATCAAAAATGATGCACTGGACGAAGAAATTGCACAAAATGGTAACAAGTGTCATATTGATTTTTGTGATACTAATGATACGTGTGAAGATGATGTTTTGCAGGGAATGGATGAGTTGGAAATTAATTCTCTAGAAAATCCCATCCCTCATCTAGAAGAAGTTGGAAATTCTTTTAATAATAATTTTGGGAGTGATGCCTCACGTGAGAATGAGGATGCAGTACAAGTTGGTGATCCAATTAGTGATCAAGTTACTGGTGAAGTTGGTGGTCAATTACAAAATTGAATTAAATGTGGAAATTCGAACCAACTCTCCCAGTACACAACAAATGGATCCACCCAGTACCATGCACCCATTTGAACCAGATTTAAGATGGCTCAAAAATCACCCTCCAGAATTAATCATTGGGAATATTCCATGAAGGCGATGAAAACAAGATCGATCTACCATGGAAGCATTGTTCACATGTTATCTATCTCAGATTGAACCAAAAGAAATTGACGAAGCTCTCAATGATCCGGATTGGATAAATGCTATGCAAGAGAGCTCGATCAATTCAAAAGAAATGATGTTTGGGAACTTGTTCCAAGACCGACGAACCACAATGTTGTAGGAACCAAATGGGTCTTCCTGAACAAAGCAAACGAAGAAGGCGTGATTGTTAGGAATAAAGCAAGGCTCGTTGCAAAAGGATACTCTCAAGAAGAAGGAATAGATTTTGATGAAACTTTTGCACCGGTGGCCTCGACTTGAAGCAATCAGAATTTTCCTAGCCTACGCCGCACACAAAGATTTCACTGTTTATCAAATGGACGTGAAAAGCGCATTCTTGAATGGTCTACTCGAAGAAGAAGTTTATGTCGAACAACCCCTAGGTTTTGAGGTAAAAGGCGAAGGTGATAAAGTCTACAAACTTAAAAAGGCATTGTATGGGTTGAAACAAGCACCTAGAGCTTGGTATGATACTTTGTCAATGTTCTTAATAAGCTGTGGATTCACCAAAGGCCTTGTTGACAAAACTCTATTTAGAATTCAAGATGGTGATCATATTTTATTAGTGCAAATATATGATGATATTATTTTTGGAAGCACTAACAATTCTTTGTGTGAGAAATTTTCGAAGCTTATGCAGAATAAATTCGAAATGAGAATGATGGGTGAATTGAATTACTTCTTGGGCTTACAAATCAAACAACTGAAAGAAGGAGTATTCATCAATCAAGCAAAGTACACCCGCGACTTGATAAAGAAGTTTGGTCTTGATGGAAAATCATCGATCAAAATTCCAATGAGCACATCAATAAGGCTAGACAAAGATGAAGATGGAAAGGATGTTGATCAAACAAAATATAGAGGAATGATTGGTTCACTTCTATATCTTACTGCAAGTAGGCCGGACATTTCTTATGCTGTGGGCCTGTGTGCAAGATTCCAAGCAAATCCAAAAGAAAGCCACCTCACCGCAACAAAGAAGATCATACGATATTTGAAAGGCACAATCAATGTTGTATTGTGGTATCCAAAAGGTACAGATTTTACTCTAACGGGTTTTTCAGATGCGGATTTTGCAGGTTGCAAAATAGACAGAAAAAGCACTTCCGGGACATGCCAGTTCTTGGGGGGAAGGCTTGTTTCTTGGTTCAGCAAAAAGCAAAATTCCATCGCAACTAGTACCGCCGAGGCCGAATATATTGCTGCAGGAAGTTGTTGTGCGCAAATTTTGTGGATGAAGCAACAATTGAAGGATTACGGAGTTAATTGTGATGACGTTAGTATTTATTGTGATAATACTAGTGCAATCGCTATCACTCACAATCCGGTGCTTCATTCAAGAACCAAAAATATCGACATTCGACATCATTTCATAAGGGATCACGTTGAAAAGAAAAATCTGAAGATCGAATATATCCCTTACGGAAAACCAAGTTGCTGATATTCTCACAAAGCCTTTATGCGAAACGAGATTTTCTACCTTAAGGCACGAGTTGGGAATGATCGAAATGAGCTAAGTATCACTGGACATAATCTCTCTATTTAAATTGATACTTGTGCTCAAACTAAATTGTTTTATGTGAATAAATTGTTTTACGTATTTGCATGTATGTTTTTATTCGAAATTTTTATATGATAAAATTGCAATATGTGTTAGGATCTTATTTGTGCATTTGCAGGTGTTATTTAACGTGAGATCATATGCCATGCAAATTAATTTGATGAAATGTGCAATTCATGATTTATTTGATGTTTTGTTTAAAATTTCATGTTTTAATGTGTTAATCAGTTTTTGAGTATGTGTTCATGTTTCTGTAAATTAACTAACTTGTTTGCATGAACAATTTGCTCTAAAAATGATTTACCGTGTTTGTTTAAAAATATATGTGTTATGTGCAAAATGTGATTTAAAGTGTTAATTGTATATGTGTTTCGTATATATGCAGTATATGTGATATAATTTGCAATAAAATGTTTTAGAAATCTAGAAGTTAATATTTTTGTTAGTTTCTAAAATATTTTGGAATCTGATTTGTGTGCTTTTTATATAAAGTTGTTTCTAATTATAATTTAGGAATATGTGTGTTAATTTTGTTAGTTTCCAAAATGTGTTTAATTTTTGATTGGAAATTACGGTGTATGAGTTTAATATAATTGGTATGTGTGATTAATTATTTGTGGAGTAATTTTTGCTACTAACGAGATGTTTGAGTGTTATTATGTTTGTGGTACACGAATTTGAGAAGGAAATCAGGAGATAAAGGAGGATAATCAGAGTTTAATTGGGCATCAAACTTCCACCCATAAACTCTTACCCTTTCTAAACCTCCACCCAACCTAAACCTCCCCCCATAATCCTCTCCTAAATCAAATCTTTCCAAACAAGATTTACCCCCTCTCAATCGACACCCCCATCTCGCCTGTCAGAAATCTACTCTCTTAATCGATCCCCACAAACAAATCTCAAGGAGATCAGAACCCAAATCCTTCCTAAGTGTCTCTTCAAATCTCCACCCTCTACACCTTACATGCATTGGGTATTTCTAAAGAGGTGTGAGCATTAAATGCTATTGTCTGCTCATGATGACATTTTCTCTTTCCTCGTAACACTATCTATCAGATGACTCATCTACCCTAAACTCACCCAATCGACACACATCAACCAAAGGGTACAATTGAGAAGTCTCATATCTCTCACTTAAATTCGAAAAACCCCTTCGAGTCGTCCTCCTCATATAAACCCCTCACTCATATCTCAAAAACTCTTTCAAGACCTTCAGAATATCAGAAAACTCTCTCTCAAATTATCTCTCCTCGATCAATCGATTTGATCATCATGGCTCAATCTAGAAGAAAGCAAATTGATCCTATTTTTGCCCTCTCGCAACAAGTGACGAATGGGATGGTACTCAATCCTGAATTTTTCAAACTAGGTTCTACCAACAAGGACACGACCGAGAAAATTCTTCAAGCTTTAAAAGATTGTGGACTGTTTGATTTCTTCACCTACAACTACTTTGGAACCTTTGAAGAAGATGTAGCCGAATTTTATCTACATGCAGTCGTTGAAAAGGACTCGATTAAATCTAAAGTTGGAGGATCAGAAGTTTCGATCACAGAAGATGACATACACAAGTGCTTCAACTTTCCTGAATCTCAGATAATGCCAGAATCTCACAGCTATGTTGTTCAAAATTTTAGGGAACGAGATTCGTGGTCCTACGGCTCCAATTTTCTCTGATGTATCCGCTCATAAGAATGTATTGAAGTTTGAATATGAGATGTTGGTGGACATGGTTTACAAGATTCTTGAACACAAACTGGGAAGTACTGAAGATTTGACTGCATGGACAGTGTGCTTGATGGACGGAATCATGAAATGAATAAAATTCAAATGGGCAAAATTTATCTATAGGAAGATGGTTATTTTTGTTCATGCTGCCAAACCAATGAAGAAACCCGCTGTAGTGGATCGATTCTATCAAAATGTTGGATATGGTCTCATCATTGGAGAACTGCTAAGGAAGAAGACAATTCCAATGAGAAAACACAAAAATATTGGAATTTACAGAGCTCTCTTCAGAAAATTCAGTCTTAATTTTGGAAAAAGGTCAAGCCAGAGAAGAGGACAAGAAGGTGGGAGTTCTACAAGTTCAAAAACACCTCAGAGTTCCAGACCGAGAAACAGCAAAGCAATCTCAACCTCAAGTAATCAAATGGGATCAAGCAATCGATCAGGAAGAGATCGAAGCCATCAGTACGGCTATGGCAGTTGTTCCAATCAAATATGCGGAACAAAATTTGTTGGCCGAAGAAGTTAACGATACTACAAGAATGGAATTTGCAGGAGTTGATGTGCAAATTTCGAATGATCTACAAAGAAGGCTCTCGAGTCAATCTGCAGCCGAAGGAAGTGCAGGACCTATAGTTTTTGACTCAGCTCTCATTCAAGATGATCCGGAGCTGTTGAAAGAATTGATAATGGTGCAAACTTGGAGAGAATGGAAACTTGAAAGATATCATTCTTTCATGTCAAAAATCACCCCAGATTTGATACGGAGTGAAGATTTTTCCTTGGAATGGTGCGGAACAAACGTGATGCTAGATGCACTCAACATGGATTTAAATCAAGTTTATCACATGAAGCTACACGAGAAGGCAGCCAGACAAAAAGGAAAAGCACCAATAAAGGGAGGCAGTACGGCTCAAGACCGTTTAGCCGAACAAGAACGACAGAATGAAATTTCACTTCAGTTAGCTCTGCAAAGGTCAGTTTATGACACACATCATTATCCAGGTAACACATCTCTTGTGGATAATGAAATTTTTGATGAAAGAACTGAAGGGACGGCACTCATCGATGTACCAATCATAAGCACTAAAAATCATATGGACATACCTGTGAAAGTCCATGATGCTTCTTTATTAATATCTGATCTGACCCCCACAACAACTAATGTGAATCTGGAGTGCAATGAACAACTTGTGGGATCCAATGAAGCAGAAGTGTCAGTGCAAGAAGAAATAAGAGAACAAGTGTCAGAAGAAAGAAGAAGAGATATACCAGTTGAAGTTGCAGTAGAAGTTGCTACTGAGAGTAGACTGCAAATCACAGAGGATTTATCCAGTGTATTGCCGGTACACCATACCGAGTCTACCATGCCTACCATGGACCCTGTTCTAGAAAATGAAGAATTATTTGCAGACAATTACACGAGAACAGAAGTCCTAGAAGAACAAGTTGGTGATCTCAATCAAGAAGCCGAATCACCTGAAGAAGAAGGGATGCAACTTATTGATACAGTTGTTCTCACAGATTCGAATAGAAGTCCATTCGGATCTCCTCAAAACTTTGTGCAGATGAATGATCAAGATAATGGCATATTTTCATCCTTATTTGCCAAAGTGGCCGAATCCAGTGATGTTGTTTGTCAAACAATTGGAGAAAAGTTGGTTGAACAAAATCAAAAGATGGATCAACAACACACGGATACACGAGTCAATCTGAAGGAATTAATGGAGCATCAAAATATCATGAAGACTCAGATTGACAAAGCAGAAAGAATTTTGAAAGGAGAATTAACAAAAGGCTTACTTGAAGTGATTCAGCTCATGAAGAAGGAACGTGAAGCAGCTGAAAAGATTAACAACGAACGTCACTTGAGACAGATCAAAGCAATTCAAGACCAAGAAAGCCGAATCAACAAACTTGAAGCTGAACTCGCAGTTACAACAAACAAGCTTGACAACGTGCAAACCGTTTCCATTGAAACACACAACAGTGTTGAAACTGTGAAGGCAAACCAAGACCGAGACTTTAAGACCCTTGCATTTTTTGTTGATAACGCCAAAAGGGGGGAAGAAATTCTCAGTCACTTGGCTTTGCAACAACAAGAATTTATTCTTGGAAGCCAACAAAAGCCAGTAATGTCTACTCAAGGTAAAGGCCGAAGCCGCGGACAATCCTCACAAGGACCATCTCAGATTGGTTTTGCTCAGTTCGCGAATCCTAGTCTTGGTACGAGTACATCGAAGGTTGCTGAACAGATTGGCTGGTTTGAATGCTCTAAGGGTACCGCCACTCAGACAACAATATGGACTAAGGAAAATCTACCAAGCATGATCAAGAAATGGCCTGCAGCCGATCAAGCCCAATGGATCTCGGAGAAGAATAAAGAAGAAGAAGGCAAAAGGAAAAGAACCGAGATGTGGTATGAACTAAGAGATTTCACCGAAAATATGGGCATGAATCTTGGAGAAGAAAGAAGCTTCGAAGAATGTGTCTTATGGTGGGAAAACGGAGTTCTTCCGGGCAACAATATCAAAGAAGCTTTTGGACACTATATGGCCGGACAGCTTACAAAGAAATTTCAGAATGCAAAGTTCAAAGATGATTTCTTCAAGCCCAGAGGACATGTCAAGGAAATTTTGAAGAAAGACTCTGGTGTGAAGAAACCCAGAAGGTAATCTGAAAATTATCTTAAGCTGATATTTTCAATCTTCGAACCTCTATTGCGTTTTTCTCTATAAATTCGAAATATATCAATAATAATTTCCCATGGTCTATTTTGAGTCTTTAATTCTATTTGTTTAATGTAATTAGACTTTCGTGAATTAAAAGACAAGAAACATGTCAAACGCACGACAAAATTAAAAATTGATGATGATCAAAATAAAAATAATTCAAGATGCGTTTAGGAGCTTGTCTAAAAATTTAATTCACAAGTTTCTTTTGATTGTATCTAGAATACCATTTGTTAAACTCATCTTGGCTTTGTCAAATAAAATTGAGCAAAAAGATTATTTTTCAAAGACTTAAAGCCAATGACTGAGTGTAGGTTTTGGCATTATCAAAAGGGGGGAAATTGTTAGGAATAAAGTGTAATGGTTTTGATATGCCAAATTTGTATTTGTAGATCCCCCAATTTTATTTCATAGGTCTAGTAGAGTCTTAGACCATGATCGGGAAATTATTTAAATTGGAAAAGAGAAACAGAGGAAGATGCATGAAAATAGAAGAAGAAGATATAAAGCCTAAAATCAAGAATTTGTCTGGAGAAAATGACAAATTGAAGAAGAAGATGAATGATATGAAATCACGTCAATGCTACTCAAAGAAGATATCCCAGAAGAATTTTCGTGAAGAAAATTAGTATTGGAAGAATGCATGAAATTGACTTGGAGATCAAGCATCTATGGAAAGAAAGGAGTACATCAAATGTGATTGGAGATTTTATCAAAAGTTGTACGGACGAAATGGATGATGCTTGATATATTATGCGAAATGGCTCAAGTTCGAAACTCATTATCAACAATTTTACAAGGTAAAATTTGAGAAGCCAAATTAAATTAATCTGATGGAGTTGGGCGCCGATTACAAGTGGAAATTGGGAAGCAATTTCACTGGGGTGGCAATTGAGATGCAATTCCACTTGGGAGCCGATTTCATAGCAATTGAAATTCGAAGCAAGTTTGGAGCCAATGTATTCAATACCAGGAGAAGGATTCGAAGAAGACATAGGAGATAGGAGAAGTCGCACCAGGAGCAGTTTGGGAGCCAATTGCAAGTCAAAGTCAATTGGGAGCCAATTACAATGGAGAAATTCAAATTGGGTGGTGCCAATTAGCCAATTGCAAGTCAAAGTCAATTGGGAGCCAATTACAATGGAGAAATTCAAATCGGGTGGTGCCAATTACAAGCCAATTGAAATTGGGTCTCAATAATTAAATTAATCTGATGGAGTTGGGCGCCGATTACAAGTGGAAATTGGGAAGCAATTTCACTGGGGTGGCAATTGAGATGCAATTCCACTTGGGAGCCGATTTCATAGCAATTGAAATCAATTGAAATTCGGAGCAAGTTTGGAGCCAATGTAGAAATTCAATACCAGGAGAAGGATTCGAAGAAGACATAGGAGATAGGAGAAGTCGCACCAGGAGCAGTTTGGGAGCCAATTGCAAGTCAAAGTCAATTGGGAGCCAATTACAATGGAGAAATTCAAATTGGGTGGTGCCAATTACAAGCCAATTGAAATTGGGTCTCAATAATTAAATTAATCTGATAGAGTTGGGCGCCGATTACAAGTGGAAATTGGGAAGCAATTTCACTGGGGTGGCAATTGAGATGCAATTCCACTTGGGAGCCGATTTCATAGCAATTGAAATCAATTGAAATTCGGAGCAAGTTTGGAGCCAATGTAGAAATTCAATACCAGGAGAAGGATTCGAAGAAGACATAGGAGATAGGAGAAGTCGCACCAGGAGCAGTTTGGGAGCCAATTGCAAGTCAAAGTCAATTGGGAGCCAATTACAATGGAGAAATTCAAATTGGGTGGTGCCAATTACAAGCCAATTGAAATTGGGTCTTAATTACAAAGGAGAAATTCAAATTGGGTGGAAGTTCACAACCAATTTGAAGTCTGAAAACACCCAGACGTGAGAATGAAGAAGATGAAGATGAACTTACAGTGAAAATATTCTCACAAGGAAAAATACTAGTTTTAACTAGTATGGGATTAAATTGATGAATATTTTTAAATCCCAAAGATACAAGAACCACTTCAGAGCTAATCAGAGAAGCCGTTCTACACCCAGATACTCCCACTCAACGTAAAACCAGAGGAAATATCAGATGAAGTTTGGGAACCCATTTACATGGAGATGAAGCTCTAACAACGGCTAGCTTATCCTTTCTGACATCTTTGCAGAAGATAAGATAAGATCTCTGACAAAAAGATACAATATTTCAAAAATGGGAGCGTCTCTTTCCAACAGACAGATTCTCATTACCAGCTATAAAATGATGAAGATATGAAGACTTGAAGATGGGGAACTCACGAACAAGAGAGCAGAAAATTCGAAACTCTTCAAGGAGATCGAATAGAGCAATTAAGCTTGAAAGAGCATAGAGCAAAAATCTCATTTGGTACAGAGCATACCAAAAATCTTCAAGTGCGAAGTGAGAAAAGAAAAAGAACTCAGAGAGCTTCAAAGAAAATATTCAGAGAGTTCTTAAACAGAGCAAAGCAGAGCAAAAATATCAAGTGCTTTACTTGATATATTCAAAGAGAGAAAACACTCAGAGCTATCAAGAGAAATCATTCCAGAGTGTTTATCTTCATCAAAGAGACCTGCGCATCATTGAAGATCATCTACAGAGTCTCAGAAGTTGGAAGCAAGACAACACTTGTTTTGGAGCAAAACAAGAGAAGGGAGGAAAGTAGCACGAAGCTGTGAAATCTTGGATTGTCACACGGAGCTGTGAGATCCGAAGCAGCAGTGTCGGAGGCACTGGGCGTGATTGGTGTGGGCTTGGTGATCAAAGCACCAGATCACGGGATACGTTTCTACCGGAGTGTGGAAGACGGGGGGAAAGTAACGCGGAGTCGTGAAATCCTGGGATAGTAGCGCGGCGACGTGAAACCCGAAGCAGCAGTGTGGTGTCACTGGGCATGATTAGTGCAGGCTTTGTGATCAAAGCACTAGATCACGGAAATTCATTGTACCTTGAAACCAAGAATTGGTAGATATAGTGAATTGCTCTTGGAGATAAGAGCAAGTGGAGTAGGAGGATTACAACACCTCGCGAACCACTATAATTGTCTTGTGTTCTTTACTGCTTTCTTTACTTACCGCTCTTTACATATTCGCTCTACACGAGATATACTGCTCACAAAATCTCACACACACTTTATGTTTATTTATTTCCGCTGTGCACCATACTCTAACAAGCTAGTTAAGAGTTTTGGTTTATCTCTGGCTTAGCAATTGTTGTGCTGTGCGAAAAAGTTTGAAAGTCTATTCACCCCCCCCCCCTCTAGACTTTCACCTTACCTCTTTTGGGACCAACAATCTCTTCATTTCATTCACCAACTGTCTAAACACAAAATCTCTATCTTCTCTCTAAGAAGTGGTAGCTTCTTCTCCAAGCTAGAATTTGGGCATCCTAGATCTTGCAAGTTGTTTTCCAAGATTCCTACTTTCCTTATCTTGAGCATAGGGGAGGGTAAGATCCTTGATCTTTTGGTGTTTTTAACCTCCTTTTAGATGTCTTTTTCTAAAAATAGAATCTTTGTTGTCTTTTGGTTTGTTTATGAAGTTGGTGTGGAAGAAGAGCTTTAGGATGGGCTTTCTAAGGGTGAGAAAGAGAAGTTTTAGGCTACAAAGGTAACCCATGCTTTACAAAACCTATTTTCTTATTTATATGATGATTTCTTGGCTTCTACTTGTGATTCTTGTGTTGAAATGTGAGATTTGATTCATTGTCTTGTGGTAATGCATGTTTAGAGCTTGTTCTTAGGGTTCTTGAATGCCATTGCTTGGTTATTTCTAGGGTCCAAGTCATATTGTTGTTTTGTGTGAGATTTTGGGTGTTTTGGACTTGAATTTGGACTTGTTGTTGAAAATCCCCGAAGGGATTATTTTGGAGTACAGGGTGTACCTGCGGGCAGGGCCCTAACCGCCGCGCCACCCGTGGGAAACGTGGCCGCTAGGGTTGTGTACCCTCGGGCGGAACCGCGGGTGGTTGTCCACCCGTGGCCCCACCCGCGGGTGGTTGTCCACCCGTGGCCCCACCCGCGGGGAAGATGTATGATGATGGGCGGGGATTTGTTCCCTGTGATTCTTTTGACTCGGTATTGATGTTTTGACCTCCCGATGTTGTTTTATTGGGCTATTTGTGAGTCTTCTTGATGTTTCGTATGTATAGAACGGTATGTTAGGAATCCATGTAGGATTTGGTGTCTTAAATCGTGCTAAGGGTCCAACCTTTGTATTCGTTGGACTATTGTGAGTCTTTAATGTTCTATGGAACTACTTTTGGTTTACCCGTTTGATGAGCATGCTAGTTTGATGTTGAAATGCTAGTGAGTGCGGTTTGTTCTTTCCTATTGAGATTGGCAACTTGTGTTGACCATCATTTGGTGTCGAATTCTGATCCTTCGTTGTTGAGTACGGTTTCATATCTTTGTTTTGATCCATTGATTGATTCCTATGATGTGAACGTATGTAATCGTTGTACCCTTTAATTGATGCTTGATTAAGGTTATTGTTGAACCTTAGTCTTCTTGGTAATGATGATGACTTGTGTGACCATGATTGAAATTGGTTGTGTGTTACCTGAGTAAAGGCTAATATGTTGGAGGCTATGTGATTGAAATTAATGGTACTGTCGTGTACTGAGAGTTCGGCGGTATGTTAGAGGCTATGTTGGAGGGGGGACGACGGTCCCTGGCGGTACAAGGTTGGACTCAGAAGTACAGGGTGGCACTCGGGGGTAATGGTTGGAACTGAAATAAGGCCGGAGGTAGCCATAAGGTTGGAACAGGGCATAAGGTTGGAACTCGGAACTGTGATGCTTGTGACATGTAGTTTTCACTGTGGCATTTAGTTGCCAAATGTGTGAATGTGTATTCTTTGCTATTGAGCATGTCTTGATGTATTCTACTTTGTGATCAGTAGAATGCATCTCGAGTTGTATTGTCTTACACGTTTCTTGTCTTGTTGCTGTCGTAAGGATTTTGATTTCCTTTCCTTTTGAGAGTGTGAATGAGTCCTTGAAGTTGACTTTTGTAACACCCCGTGTTACGACCCCTAAAACCAATTAATCATTTAATCAAATATCCGAAGAAAGAACTAAATTACAATAATTAATTTAGGAAAGGCCCACCATAGTCCGTGGGCCCTCACCCCTAAAACCCAACCCCTAGCCCTAAAAGGAATAGAATTAGCAAGCCTATAATATTAGTTCCTAATTAGGACTCCTAGGTATATAAATAGGGGACTTAAGAGGCACCTAGAACCCCCACCACAATAATCCCTCACCACACAAGAAGTTCCAAGAATTCCCTTAGGAGAAATCAAGAAAGAAGAAAGCTTCAAGAAAGACCCTTCATAGCCAAGGAATTAATTAAGGCTAAAAGGTAACCCATGTCTCAACAAAACCTATTTTCATAGCTATTTTTTTTTTGGTGAAATTGAAGCCCTCCCAAGAGAGCATTATCTAACCCTTAGAAAAGGAGTGTTGCAGGCATCAGCAAGAAGCAGGTTGTGCAGATCAACCGGAGGGTCTTCGAGGAAGCTTGTCCCCCAATCCGCCTCCTGACCCCGATTGGCTAGCCAGCCCGCACATTTGTTCCCTTCTCTGTCAATATGAGAATTCCGAGTAACCGTGATCCTTTCCATTAGATCCAAGCAATCTTTAACGAGGGTATCTAACGTGTCCTTACGAGTAGCTTCGCTGGTCAGAATGGCCACCACCGCCGCTGAGTCCATTTCCACCCACACCCTAGCCAGGCCTTCTTCCAGACAGAGCCGTAGACCCTCCCTCAGGCCCCACAGCTCCGCCGAGAAGCTATCTGTAAGCCCGATTTTTGTCACAAAACCCTTAACCCAATTCCCCTGAAAGTCACGAATGAGACCCTCGGCGCTAGCCATACCTGTGTTAGCTTTCATAGCTCCGTCCGTGTTCAGTTTCATCCACCCTTGTTGAGGTTTCTCCCAAGAAACCCATTTCTGATGACCATGCAACGTGTTTTTGTGTTTGGCTATATAACACCGCGCCTCCATTGCCATGTTGCATGCTGATTTGATAATGGACGCCGCATTGACTCTGTTGCCTATTTTCATAGCTATGATTCCCCTCTTAGGATTTCCCCCATATTCTTGTGTGTTGATGATTCATTTTAATGATCTTGATAATTGGTGTTATGATTCCATGGGTGACCTTGATGATAAGAGGTTCTTGATGATTATATGGTGTTCTTGATTTCTTGATGATTATATGATGTTCTTGATGTTTATATGATATTCCTACCGAATCTTGATATTAGAAGATGAATTGTGTTCTTGTTGATTTAAAAATAATTAAAACCCTAGGTTATATCGTGGAATTCGTATGGTATTATTCTTGGTACATGGGGTGGGAATTCGCATGTTTGGGTGTTGATTATGTTTAGAAAAGCATGATAGGTTATGTGCCGTATGTTCTTGTTTTTGAATCTGTTAACTGTCTACGTGTTGTTGTCAATTGCGTTTGAAAGTGTCTAAGCATGGTCTCGGGTTCCACAATGGTTCCCGGGGCGTTTTTCTGTGATAAAAGAGTCAGTGGGGGGTAGGTGGGGGTAGGGGACCCGCCACCTACCCGCGAACTATGATGGTAACGCCGGCAGCTGCCCGCCGGGCACCCGCTGCCCGGAACGCTGCCGCCGGCGGGTGACCCCTCACCCACTGGCTACCCGCTGGATTTTACCCCACCTCGGGATTTTGGCTTCCCCGTTTGATGTTCCCCCGACCCCCGTGGCGTCCCAACGGACTCCGTCCATCGTGCCTATGTCTAGTTTGATATTTCGGGTACCGTTCGCAGGTTGTATGATTCTTATATATTGCATGCTAGTTGAATTGGTATCCCGTTGACCTAGGTAAAAGAAGTATGTACCCCTTAGGAATATTCTTAGTATGTGAAGGATCACACATAGGTTTTGTTATACGTTTTCTCCCCCTTCCCAATGTGTTAATGTGGGTTGCATGTGCTTGCTATGTGTTATGTATGCATGATACCCCAATCCGGTTGCGATCAGATTGGTTATTCCTGAGCTGCGGTTCAGAAGCTGGCTGTAGTCAGATTTACAATCTAGGGCTGTAGTCAACCGTTTGGTTGCGATCAAACGTTTCTACATGAGCTGCGGTTCATATTTCCTGGCTGCGGTCAGATGACATACTCTTGGGTTGCGGTCCACTGTTTGGTTGCGATCAAACTATGATGAGCTGCGGTTCATCGGTCGGTTGCGATCGACCCCTCCGTGTTGCGATACGGGGTAGGGTGCTGCGGGGCCGTGTCAGAGCTATATGCGCTGACCCTCATGTATGGGCATGCGATTGGTCCTGTGGTGCCAACAAAGTGTGCTATGTGATGAGATATGGATGATTGGATTGTTATGGAAGCGTGACCCTAGGATACATGCTAGTAACTGTATATGCTTGTTTATGACTAATGGCTGTGCTTATCTCTATCTGCCTGTGAATTGTGCATGCTTGATTATGACTGTTGGTTGTGCTTATCACAATCTGTCGAGTCTAATCCCCGTTTGAAAGCTAGAGTCTCTTAGGATATATCTTCATGCTTCGAAATGGTTTTTCGTATATCTATGTATATATCTATATGTATTGTATTCCAACTCGTTGGAGTGGGTTACCAGTATCTCTCGCTGAACAGATATATTTGGCTTTCAGGCACAGACGAGTAGATCACTGGAGCGCGCTAGAGGTTTGGGGCGTAGATTAGATAGTTTTTCCTTTCGGCCTGCGTGCCATGAATTTTAGTGATACTAATTGAGATTGTTAGAATCTAGCCTGTGCACCTGAGTTCTCTAGCTCAGGTGTGGCATAGCACCCCGTACTCTTTATATTTTGTAGAGAACTCAGGTGTGGCATAGCACCCCGTACTCTTTATATTATGTTTTGAGAATTAATGAGATTTCACCTTTATTATATGAGCTCCAAAAGTTTAAAAATTTCGGGTTGTTACAGTTGGTATCAGAGCCTATGTTTGACCCTAGGATAAGACTATTAAAACAAGCCTTAGGACGAAGACTTGAACTCTAGGTACTTAGGGACATAGGACTCAGGAATCTTAGGACGCGCGGTGAGACTGTGAAACCTACACATAACCTCCCCACACTTTATCTCTCCCTTATCTAAAGAAAACTTTCCCTCGCTTATCACAGCAAAAGAAGAGCACCGAACTCTAACTTAACGTTCTTACAAACGCTGACCCAGAAAGACGACAGCATGGTACCAAACAGAAGACAATGAAGGACTCCAGAACCCGCCGCACACGACCCCCTGACCCAAACCCTACAACAACTAACACAAGTCGCCCAGGCACTAAGTAACGTAGCTCTTCGCAACAACAGGCCCCCGCCCCCTCCAACAAACGCGAACTCAGACGTCGCCCGACAAGTTTCGAACCATCGACCACCCACGTTCTAAGGAGAAGAGGATCCCGTAATCCTGGAGGAATGGATCCGGACCCTCGACAAAATTCTAGGGATAGTAGAATGCCCGGAAGAACGTCGCGTAGAGATAGCCTCGTTCTACTTCGGACACGAGGCCGATCTCTAGTGGATCCACGAGGGGCCCGCTTACCAACAGGAACCAGGGTTCGACTGGGAAGACCTCAAAACGCGACTACGAGAACGATTTTACCCAACACACGTAAAAGCGTCCATGTACGAAGAGTTCCTCCATTTGAAACAAGGGACAACTATCGTCATGGAATACCATAAACGATTCCTCGAACTAGAACGCTTCGCGCCAGAACTAGTCCCCACCGAGGTTACCAAAATAGAGAGATTCGTATCAGGCCTCAACTTCGAGGCCCAAAAAGCACTAGTAGTAAGTAGACCTCGGACCCTCAACGAGGCTTACTCCAATGCCGCAAATCTCTATCGAATCCAACTACTCCAACGTGGGGTTCAGGAACAGATACGAAAGAGAAACACCGGAGGTAGAGCACCACCGGTGAAAAGGACGAGAAACGACACCAACACAAGACCGAGCAATCTGACCAACCAAAGGCCGCCCGTAGGGAACAACGAAGCTAACACAAGGAGCTTCCCTTGCCCGAAATGCAACAAAAGCCATAGGGGTAAAGACTACATGGGCAATCCCTGGCGATGCTTCAACTGCGGTGAAGAGGGGCACAAGGCCTTCCAGTGCACTCAACCCCAAAAGCCACGCCCCACCACCATGGGTCAACACGGGGACACCACCCACCAAGGAAACTACGGCGCTCCTGGGAAAATATTCGTCATGAGCCGCACCTAGGCCGACCTCGGGAACGAGAGCAATCTCGAGGAGGGGAACCTAACCCCAGAAGACGAGGACCGCGCAAACCCCGCGGAAGAAAACCAAGAAGATGAATTCTGTCTAGGATAAACCGGCAAATTCCTTGTAATCACCTTCGTAGTAAAACTACTTACTTACCTCAATTACTTCGGAATTTTTATAAATAAAAGATTAGATCGAAATCCGATCCTATTTACGAAGATAAAACCAAAATTATATTACAAGACAAGCCTCCCACCACTAGAAGACAAAAGAGGGAAAAAGACAAGGACCACACCCTCAAAAGCCAAGTGTTATAAATGGGAATTGAATAGTCGACCTCCCACACACAAGATCAAAGTCTTAACCACTAAGCTAAGAGTGTTTCTTAAAACCTCAAGGGAACACTATCTTCTTAATGCCCCCCATCAAACCCTAAAACCCACAAAACCCCCAAATCAAAAACCCTTTTTCTTCTTCCTCTTCCTCACTTTCCCTCCTTCCCTCTCCCACTCACCTCACTGTCCTCCCCCCACGCCGAGCCCCACGAACCACCGCCGTCAGCAACCAGACCACCGCCAACCGCCCAGACCACGCCCTACCGTACGCCGCCCTCGCCGCCGGAGAATGCCCGCAACACCAGCGCCGCCCGCCACCTACCCGAATTCCACCCGCTGCCACCACTGTCCGACGCCATCAAGGACCGCCGCTCCACCTCGCCGAGCCGACACCGGAGCCCATTCGCCGCCGCCTCCCTCCCAACGAAGAAAGTCGCACCGCCGGAAAACTCGCCAGAAAACGCACCGAAGCCCCGCCGCAGTCTCGCCGGAAAAATCGCCGGAAAGTTCGCTGGAAAACTCCGCCATCAAGTGAAGCTTCACAATGCCAAAGAAACCCCTCGGAACCTGCACCCCGAAATGGAGCAACGCCGGTTATAACGTGATCGGAGGTAAAGCCCTTGAACCCGACCAATTTTCTCCGAAATTGGTTGATATGCTTAATCACCAAGGGCTTTTGGATACGTATCTCACCATCAAGGGGGATACATACCCCGTATTGGTGAAAGAATTATACCAACATCTAGTAGCCACCAAACGGGGTGATAAGCTAGAAATCACCACCAAGGTCCGCGGCAAGGAAATCATACTCTCCGAGGGCCGCTTGGCCAAACTTTTAAAGTTGACCACCACGGGTGTGTCAAACTACGATCGAAAGGGGTGGATTGATACCCAAAATACGGGGTACAAGGACTATCTCGGGTACCTACTCAGAAAAGAGGAAGGATTCACATCGGCCACACGACCGAATAGGAAGTGGTTATCGGCGGAACAAAAGATATTGGTTATGATTGTAACCGATAGCCTTTTGCCCACAAACAATAAGAGCAAGGACATGGGGAGTTTAGAGTGCACCTTTTCTTATCTCTTGAAACACAAAATCAAGTTCAACCTACCGGCCCTCATGCTAAAACACATGGAGTTTTGCAAAACAAGCAACCGACTTAGCCTACCCTACGGGATGATCTTAAGTTGGATCATGGAGAAGAAGGGGGTGGACCTAAGCCACACTGAGGTTAAAACCGCGAATGGCATGATCTTTAACGCCCAGAACCTCCACTGCAATGATATCTACTACACTGGAGGGGGACATTACCTCACCCTCGAAGAAATTTGCCTCAAACCCGAGGAAGAGCGAAGAGAATTGGTCGACCAATTGGACATCTCCAACAAAAAGCTCAAACGAGCAATGCAGGATTGTGGGGGTCTGGAGGGAAATGAGGATCAGGAGGGGGATGACGAGCCTATCCCATCGGTGTACCCACGATCGGGAGGGAACCCAAGGGAGCAAAACGAGGGTTCGGTCAATCAGCGCATCCTAGCGCAACTCAACCGGCAAAACCAAATCATGGAGGAAGGGTTCTCGTCCTTGATCCGTATGACACGCGCGTTAGATCAGAGAGTGGCAGCAATCGAGGCCGCTTTGGGCACTCGCGGGGCATCCAACTCCGGAGCAGGAGACCAAGGTAGACCCAAACTTTCCTATCACCACACCACCAGAAGACCAGTCTACCCCAGCTAAGACAAAACGTGGGGCCACATTCCTAACCAGGAGGCCAAAATATTGGATGTCCAGGGGTGAAAGAATGGATTAACACACCGGGCTTCGGGGACAAAGGCCCTCGTAAGTGGGGGAGAGTGTAACACCCCGTATTATGACCCCTAAAACCAATTAATCATTTAATCAAATATCCGAAGAAAGAACTAAATTACAATAATTAATTTAGGAAAGGCCCACCATAGTCCGTGGGCCCTCACCCCTAAAACCCAACCCCTAACCCTAAAAGGAATAGAATTAGCAAGCCTATAATATTAGTTCCTAATTAGGACTCCTAGGTATATAAATAGGGGACTTAAGAGGCACCTAGAACCCCCACCACAATAATCCCTCACCACACAAGAAGTTCCAAGAATTCCCCTAGGAGAAATCAAGAAAGAAGAAAGCTTCAAGAAAGACCCTTCATAGCCAAGGAATTAATTAAGGCTAAAAGGTAACTCATGTCTCAACAAAACCTATTTTCATAGCTATGATTCCCCACTTAGGATTTCCCCAATATTCTTGTGTGTTGATGATTCATTTTAATGATCTTGATAATTGGTGTTACGATTCCATGGGTGACCTTGATAATAAGAGGTTCTTGATGATTATATGGTGTTCTTGATGTTCTTGATGATTATATGATGTTCTTGATGTTTATATGATATTCCTACCGAATCTTGAAATTAGAAGATGAATTGTGTTCTTGTTGATTTAAAAATAATTAGAACCCTAGGTTATATCGTGGAATTCGTATGGTATTATTCTTGGTACATGGGGTGGGAATTCGCATGTTTGGGTGTTGATTATGTTTAGAAAAGCATGATAGGTTATGTGCCGTATGTTCTTGCTTTTGAATCCGTTAACTGTCTACGTGTTGTTGTCAATTGCGTTTGAAAGTGTCTAAGCATGGTCTAGGGTTCCACAATGGTTCCCGGGGCGTTTTTCTGTGATAAAAGAGTTATTGGGGGGTAAGTGGGGGTAGGGGACCCGCCACCTACCCGCGGCCTATGATGGTAACGCCGGCAGCGGGCAGCTGCCCGCCGGGCACCCGCTGCCCGGAACGCTGCCGCCGGTGGGTGACCCCTCACCCACCGGCTACCCGCTGGATTTTACCCCACCTCGGGATTTTGGCTTCCCCGTTTGATGTTCCCCCGACCCCCGTGGCGTCCCAACGAACTCCGTCCATCGTGCCTATGTCTAGTTTGATATTTCGGGTACCGTTCGTAGGTTGTATGAGTCTTATATATTGCATGCTAGTTGAATTGGTATCCCGTTGACCTAGGTAAAAGAAGTATGTACCCCTTAGGATTATTCTTAGTATATGAAGGATCACACATAGGTTTTGTTATATGTTTTCTCCCCCTTCCCAATGTGTTAATGTGGGTTGCATGTGCTTGCTATGTGTTATGTGTGCATGATACCCCAATCCGGTTGCGATCGGATTGGTTATTCCTGGGCTGAGGTTCAGAAGCTGGCTGCAGTCAGATTTACACTCTAGGGCTGCGATCCACCGTTTGGTTGCGATCAAACGTTTCTACATGAGCTGCGGATCATATTTCCTGGCTGCGGTCAGATGACATACTCTTGGGTTGCGGTCCACTGTTTGGTTGCGATCAAACTACGATGAGCTGCGGTTCATCGGTCGGTTGCGATCGACCCCTCCGTGTTGCGATACGGGGCAGGGTGCTGCGGGGCCGTGTCAGAGCTATATGCGCTGACCCTCATGTATGGGCATGCGATTGGTCCTGTGGCGCCAACAAAGTGTGCTATGTGATGAGATACGGATGATTGGATTGTTATGGAAGCGTGACCCTAGGATACATGCTAGTAACTGTATATGCTTGTTTATGACTAATGGCTGTGCTTATCTCTATCTGCCTGTGAATTGTGCATGCTTGATTATGACTGTTGGTTGTGCTTATCCCAATCTGTCGAGTCTAATCCCCGTTTGAAAGCTAGAGTCTCTTAGGATATATCTTCATGCTTCGAAATGGTTTTTTGTATATCTATGTATATATCTATATGTATTGTATTTCAACGCGTTGGAGTGGGTTACCAGCATCTCTCGCTGAACAGATATATTTGGCTTTCAGGCACAGACGAGTAGATCACTGGAGCGCGCTAGAGGTTTGGGGCGTAGATTAGATAGTTTTCCCTTTCGGCTTGCGTGCCATGAATTGTAGTGATACTAATTGAGATTGTTAGAATCTAGCCTGTGCACCTGAGTTCTCTAGCTCAGGTGTGGCATAGCACCCCGTACTCTTTATATTATGTTTTGAGAATTAATGAGATTTCACCTTTATTATATAAGCTCCAAAAGTTTAAAAATTTCGGGGTGTTACAACTTCTCTCTTGGCATTGAAATGATATATACTGTATTCCATTTCGAAAATGGTTTTGACTTATACTTATCTATATATGCTATTTAACGCGTATTGATGGGTTACCAGCAATATTCGCTGACCAGGTGTTATCCCCATGCTATGTTTTCCTTGTTCTACAGGTTTTGAGTAGAGCCCCGAGTGTGCTAGACTTGGAGCATTAGATAGTTTTGTCCTTGTCTAGACGTTTTGTAGTTGGCCTGTGAGCCTTTCGAGCGGCATGTGTGCCTTGACTCTTTATACTTTGATGTATGATTTAGTTTTTCCCGCTTGTGCATCTTTTTGGGTTTAAGATGTGGCATAATGCCCCCGTATAGACTTGCTTCCGCTTAATGTTAATGGTTTATTAGATTGCTTTTCTCTTGCAATTAAGTTTTAAAAATATGGTAAAATCGGGGGTGTTACAGACTGGGATAGACTTGCACCACAGATTTCGGTATTCTTGCTCTTTACAAACTCTTTAAGGAGTCCCTCGAATACTAGAGCGATGACCATGGTTGTAAGAGGTCCTGATCTATCCTTGGTGTGTGTCTTAGGGTCTCGTAAGTTCATAGCACGAGTTCCCAACTCGACTTCTTGGTTTGCACGATTCTCTTTGTCAACCATTCCTAGTTGGTCGGATCGTAGAGGTTAACTGTGGCTTCGCGTTTCACGCGATCGGTGGTATCCTTTCAAAAACGTGACGTGGTCAACGTTGTTTACCAAAGTCAACATTTTGAGACAACCCATGGTTCCCTACCCAAGGATTCACGCTTGTAGGTCGGATCTTGTTGACAGTCAACAACCCTGCAACCATCACAATGGAGTTGGTTATGGTCCAACTTTGTCTTTCCTTGTCTTGGTTAACGACAAGCCCTCTGGTTCTTCTTGAAATCTGGCTCGTCGTCCATTCCCCGTTTAATCCTCTAGTGATCACAACGCTTAGGGGCGGCTTTCTCTTTCTTGGAATGCATTTGATCGACTGCCCTTGTCATTGCATAACATTTGGCGTCCTTGGGTGTCGCACGTAGTGGTTACGGTCTCTTGTAAAACCATCAAGGCTTTTGTGCAAAGATAAGATCTTCACTACAGCGGTGCTTAGTGCACGACACTTTCCATGCATTCGTAACTTCTGCCTAATCCGCCGATCCCTACTTAGCAACCATCTTAATATCGAATCAACGAACACCAATTCTTCTTTGGGCAGAGCAAGGGTTTTACTCTGCTCCAAGGGTCTTAACAGGGTTTCCAAAAGAGGGGAATATAAACTTAGAGAAATTGCAATGATTCCAATGCTCATAACAATTTAAAGTTTCCAAGGGCTCCGGTTAGGTACCACAAAGAGTGAGCAAAGGCATAATGGATGTGAACTGTTTTCAAGAATAATTAAGGATTCGAGGTAGGACTTTCAACAAATAGAGATATAAAGACGCTGAGATTTTAGGGCGGATGATAGTTGAAACTGAGGAAAAGGGGTCACAAGACATCGCAATGTACTTACCTTGTACCAAGGATTTAACTAGCAGTGCCGTCCATCCGCTACTTCACTTTCTGGTATTAATTAGCGTCCTAGTTCTCTTTCCTGTTTGTTGTAGTCGTAACCTGCACTTACCGAGATAAAGCAACTTATCAGAAGGTGCACGCCACTTTCTTGAATTGGGGGTCGTGGTAGCTGACTCCAGGTTTGTGAGTATTGCAGTCTGTCTTCTTCGAGTTAACCTCACGTCCCGACGCAAACACCACATCTTAACTGCTTTGCTTTAGCAGTCATCCAAGTCTTCCTTCTCTTGGTCACGGTCTTCATCAAGTCTTTGGCGGGAACTATAACGGGGCGACTTACCGGGTAAATGTACATTACCTGTTTACGGAAGTAAACTTATCTACTCGCACCCTTACCTGGTGCCTTAACTAAAGGAACTGAAGCTAGGTAAATAACAAGTATAGGAAACTTAAATGAAAGCGATAAACTCACAGTCTCACCGCGTGTCCTTAGATTCCTATACCCTAAGTACTTAAACACCCTAGAGTTCAAGCCTATTGTCATAAAGTCCTTTCCAAAAGATCTCAAACACTTAGAATTCAAGCCTAACGTCTTTAAAGTCTTATCCTAAAGGCATTGTCCTAGGGTCGAACTTAGGCTCTGGTACCAACTGTAACACCCCTAATGTTTAAGATATTTAAAACCTATAAAATAAAGGTTGATCTATTATTATTTTCCAAACAGAACATAAGCTAAACATGATAGTCAGGGTGTTATGCCACATCTGAGCTAGAGAACTCAGATGCACAGGCTAAACTATCTAACAAAGCATAAACCACAATTGATATCTAAGTACAAATCAAGGCACGCGGTCATCTCATCAAGGCTAGGACTATCTAAGCTAAATCCACGAATCCAACTAGCACGCTCTGAGCTACTCAATTGTCCATGAAAAACATTCGGTGTAACAACCGTCAGTGGATAATGCTGGTAACCCACTCCAACGCGTTAAGTACAATATAGGTAGATATAAGAAACTAATTTTGAAACTGGAATACATATATACTTATGAGACTCTAATTTAAATCCAAGATCAAGACACAAGGCACATTAGCATACTCAACAGTATAGAATACTCATAAGAACTAACATGCACCCTAAGAACACAATACAGGACATAACAGGCAAATAAGTATACAAATAACAATTAGAGGCAACGAAGGCATTCAAGACAATCAATTAACAAATAGTCATCAAAGCACGCAATTCATCTTCCAACCTTATACCAAGTTCCAACCTTGTAGCTCCCCTCCGTCCTTATATCAGTTCCAACGTATACCTCCAGGCCACCCTTATATCACCACTCCTTATTCCTCCGGTCAACTACATGCCCCCACCGACAAACCGCCTATCAACCACCAACATATCAAGATGGTGCGGTAGTGCCATTCACATGATCCGCACCTCTAGTGCCAATATCAAGGGGTTAGCGCATATAGCTCTAACATGACACCGCAGCACTTATAACTTGACCCATTCTCAACGGAGAGCTAGTCGAAGGTGGGTGTGTGCCTTCAGCACAGTCACCGCTATGGCCTGTACCTTTAGTATAATGACCAGGCACAAGTTGTGCCAATCTCCAACAAATAATTTCCACCAATCACAATCTCAACATCATCATCATCATCAGTCACACCGGCCATTGCGCAATGACCACGATACTCATCACCATTCAATCAATCAACACATAATCAAATAACAATCAAGACACAACAACAACGACACGTATTACACATAAATTCCTAGGACAATACCTAAAACACCAAACGAGACTCAGACACGAGAAACGGGGTACAACGGGACACGGGGAAAAACATCACGAACCACACACCTTTTCCAGCGGGTGGGTGACCACCCGCCAGCCACCCGCCGGTGGCATCCTACTGTTCCAGCGGGTGCTGGACGGGCAGTCGCCTGCCCGCCAGCTATCCGCTGGAACAGTACACGGGCAGCGGGTAGGTGGCGGTCACCCCTGCCCCCACCAACCCCCCACTGACTCATAGGTAACTTTCGGTCCCGAGATCTCTCGTGGAACCCGAAACCATGTCCGAACACATTATGACAACACCACGTATTCAATTAACGGGATTAAACCAAGAATCATACCAAATATGTTCTAACACGACTCCTAAACATACCAAGACTCCACATTAATCATATAACGGTTCGGGCGCATCCGGAACCAGAAGAATATCAAGAAATCTATATTCAAGGTCCTAAACACAAGTCCTAGGCTAGACTCAACACCCGATCATGCATAATCCCACCCAAATATAGCAAGAGCATCATAATACGAAATTCACGATAAAAACCATAGGGTTCTAGACATAATCAAAATACAAGATCATTCATATAATCAATCATAATATCAATAACATCAAGATTATCACACAAACACAATATAAACCCTAAACAAGGCTCTATCAAGACTCAATCACAGAATTACACGTACGATTATCAAAGGAGCTAATGAATAAGATATAGCAAAGAAAATAGGTTTTGTAAGACATTGGTTACCTTATTCGCTTATCAATCCAAAACAACGTCATGGGACCTGTGAATCAAATCACACTTTGCTCAATTAACAATTAAACTAGATAAGTAAAACTATCTTAACTAACTAGGGTTCAAACCCTAGCCAAACCCCCAATATTAAACACGCTTAACCATTATCCTAATGTCTCAATTACCATTATCCTAATGTCTCAAATATTACCCTTTAATCAACAGTAAACCACTAACCACTCGGACGTACGTATGTATCTCTTCGTATAAAGGTAATCTTATACTCTATATATATATATATATATATATATATATATATATATATATATATATATATATATAGAGGCGGGTTCAGGTGCGGCAGTGTGTTACGGTGCGGTTATTTCTTACGGTGCGGCAACACCAATAGTTCAGCAAATATGCACCATCAACGTTAGGAAATACACCACACAAAACAGAGTAAACAGAGCCCTGCATCACCAAACACACACCATTAGGTGTGAGTAAAAACACCATACACTGTTCGGAAATACACCATTGGGGGTGGTGAGTTATATGGTGTGTTTTTTTGAGTCTGTGGTGTATTTTGTGATGTTTTATTACATTTCATTGGGGTGTGTTTTTATTACACTGTTGGTGCATATTGTTAACACTGTTGGTGTATTCTGGAATTTGACCGCACCGCCGCACCGTAAGACCCCGCCGCATATGAGCGCTCTTATATATATATATATATATATATATATATATATATATATATATATATATATATATATATATATGTGTGTGTGTGTGTGTGTGTGTGTGTGTGTGTGTGTGTGTGTGTGTGTGTGTGTGTGTGTGTGTGTGTGTGTGTGTGTATTCAAATGAGGACAAGTATATTATAGAGGACTGTGAGGACAGATGTAGTGTGTGCCATTAGCCGGTATGTCGTGTGCATGGCCGAATGTAGTCATGTGCCACAGCTTGTATGTCGCGTGCTAGATTTTTAATTTATAGAGCCTGGGTTCGAAACTTGATGTTTACATTTATTCTTGTGTGCCATTATGTATTAAGTTGTGTGCCTTGTATAAATTTGTTGTGTGCCCATTATTTGTCCTCACAGTCCTCTATATATTGTTGTCCTCATTTGAACTCAACCCTATATATATATATATATATATATATATATATATATATATATATAGACTTGCACTCGGGTGCGAACGACTCGCCCAGGTGCGAAATAGGAATGGATTCTGTTCGTCCACGTGTCCAGATCTAATGGATGAGAAACATTGATTTATAAAAAAAAATGCGGTGGCATTTTCGTAAATAATTGAACATCGTGGTGCAAGTAAAATGTATTACAAGTGCATGTAAAATGTATTATAGGTGAAAGTAAAAATTTACACTGAGCATCAATACTTAGTTGCACTTATAGTTCTAAGTAGTTGCACCAATAGTTCTAAGTAGTTGCATACATAGGTATAAGTATTTGCATCTAGGTGTATGAATGTTTGCGAGTGGTTTTCAAGAGTATTACTACCCGCGAACTCAGATCAATGAATGTTAACAAGGCAAAATTACATGCACTTATAGGTGAAAGTAGGTGCACATATAGTTATAAGTAGTTGCACCTATAGTTATAAATAGTTGCACATATAGTTATAAGCACACCCAGGTGCATGAATGGTTGCGGAAAGTGAATGCTAACAAGGAAAAATTACATGCACTAATAGGTGAAAATAGGTGCACTTATAAGAGATTTTACTTGCACTTCGATGTTCAATTATTTACGAAAATGCCACCGCGTTTTTTTTAAGTTATTAGATCTGGACACGTGTCGCGCGCTGATTCGTTCGCATTTCCTTCCTGGACACTTATTCGCACCTGAGTGCATCCCTATATATATATATATATATATATATATATATATATATATATATATATATATATATATATATATATATATATATATATATATGTGTGTGTGTGTGTGTGTGTGTGTGTGTACATATATGTATGTATATATACATATGTATATATATATACATATATACATGTATATATATATATATACATATATATATATATATATATATATATATATATATAGAGAGAGAGAGAGAGAGAGTATACCATTACTGTTGAGATATTTGATGATATTAATCATCTATATTAATAGTCATGTGTCTCTTGGAATTTCCATATGTCTCTTGGGTTTTCCATGTGTCTCTTGGGTATTCCATGTGTCTCTTTGTTTTCTCATTTGTATTTATTTTTCATCTTGTTAGCACTATAGATACAAGTGCTTGTATTGAAGTTGACACAAGACACAATATATTAACTTTTCATCTTCTTCTTGTTTATTTGTATTCTACATGGTATCAGTCGTCAAGGTTTATACCTGCGCATAAACTCATCAATGGCTGACGACGAGCAGCCGCAGGCATTAATAGGGCTGATTAGTGGTATAGAGATTTTTTATGATCAATTGAATGCTAAATTTGATCCACGGTTGTGGATACTTGACACAGGGGCTTCTCGTCACATTACTGGTGATTCCACTCGAATGACTGATGCAAAAGATATATTTCATTGCCCTGTTGGTTTACCAACGGAAAAAATAGTGGTTGCAACTCGAGAAGGCTCGGTTTGATTAACAGACAAAATTGTTCTTAATCATGTCCTTTATGTTCCGTCTTTAGGGTTGCAATCTTATTTCTGTTTCTCAGTTAAATGATGCTATGCATCGCAATCTCCACTTTAACTCTTATATGTGTGCTATAGAGGACCAATCGGGGGAACTGATTGGAACGGGTGTTAGACGGGATGGACTTTACTACTTCAAGGTAATCGATTCAGTGCAACATCCTACAGTAAATGGTGTGACAAGTTCAGTCAATCTTTGGCATCAACGAATGGGTCATCCATCTGAAAAAGTGGTAAAACTACTTCCGTCTGTTGGCACTGCTGTGGGAAGTTTTAATAAAGCTTGTGAGATTTGTTTTCGTGCTAAGCAACCTAGAGATAAGTTTCCTTTGAGTAATAACAGAGCATCTCGAATATTTGAGAAAATACATTGTGATTTGTGGGGTCCTTACAAACATCAATCCTCTTATGGTGCACGTTATTTCTTGACTATAATAGATGATTATTCGCGAGCAGTTTGGATTTATTTGATGATGGATAAAACTGAGGTTTTTTAAATGTTCTTGTGTTTTGTGGCTATGATTGATAGACAATTCTCTCAATCAATCAAAGTCGTTCAGAGTGACAACGGTACTGAATTCAATTGCTTGCGTGATTTTTTTTCTGATACTGGAATTCTATTTCAAACTTCTTGTGTGGGAACTCCTCAACAAAATGGTAGGGTTGAGCGGAAACATAAACATATTCTCAATGTAGCGAGAGCTTTGAGATTCCAAACCAATTTGCCAATTTATTTTTGGGGTGAATGTGTTTTTGCGGCCACACATCTTATAAATTGGACACCAACACCGTTGCTTGGTAACAAAACTCCTTATGAAATTCTTTTTGGTAGTCCTCCATCTTACAACACAATTCGTGTTTTTGGGTGTTTTTGCTTTGCCCACAATCAAAAAGCAAAAGGAGATAAATTTGCTAGCAAGAGTCGAAAGTGCATCTTTGTGGGATATCCATTTGGGAAAAAGAGTTGAAAGCTGTTTGATATTGACACCAAAGAATTTTTTGTTTCCCGCGATGTGAAATTTTTTGAGGATGTTTTTCCATTTCCCCTCACAGATACGACTACTAATCCTCATGAAGAATTTGTTCACGAAGATTTTCTGTAATTGTTGAAGAAGCCGAGCCCAGCTCCACAAACGAGCCAAACCCTCAACTTGAGCCAAGCTCCACACCCGAGCCAACCTCTCAACCAGAGTCAAACTCCATACCCGAATTCAGCTCACAACCTGAACAACACACTAGTACTCTTTCTCTAAATAACCATGATCCGAATGTTGAGATGGGTCGGGGTATGAGAAATAAAGTTCCTCCAGTGTGGTTGCGCGACTATGTTATTAATTCTACTATTGCTAAAAGTCCATCCTCCGTCACACCGTCTCCACAGTCACCCTCAGGTACTCCCTATGCTTTAGCACATTATATAAATTGTGACAATTTTTCTCTACCATACAGAACTTTTCTCGCAGCAATTCTTTCTAAAAAAGAACCAAAATCTTTTAAGGAGGCAATGACACATACCGGTTGGAAAGAATCGATGACAAATGAAATCCGGGCCCTTGAAGACAATCAAACTTGGACTCTTGAACATCTCCCACCTGGGAAAAAGGCTCTTGGGAGTCATTGGGTGTATCGAATCAAATATAACTCAAATGGGTCAATTGAAAGACTCAAATCAAGATTAGTAGCTCTTGGTAATCATCAGGAAGAAGGCATCGATTACACAGAAACTTTTGCTCCTGTTGCCAAAATGACTACTGTTCGTGCACTTCTTGCCATTGCAGCATCTAAAAATTAGGAACTACATCAGATGGATGTGCACAATGCTTTTCTGCACAGTAATCTCGATGAAGAGGTGTATATGAAGCTTCCCCCGGGCTTTGAGGCATCCGATCCTAAATTAGTGTGTCGATTGCGCAAGTCCTTGTATGGATTAAAGCAGGCACCGAGGTGCTGGTTTGCAAAACTTGTTACGGCCTTGAAACGGTATGGTTTCTTACAATCCTATTCCGACTATTCCTTATTCACCTTTACTCGGGGTGGAATTCAGATAAATGTACTTGTTTATGTCGATGATCTCATCATTTCTGGGAATGATTCTGCTGCTCTTAAGACATTTAAGGCTTATATCTGCGATTGTTTTCATATGAAAGATCTCGGCACTCTAAAGTACTTTCTGGGTATTGAGGTTGCTCATAGCGCTTCTGAACTATTTTTGTGTCAAAGGAAATATACTCTTGATATTATTTCTGAAGCAGGATTGTTGGGGGCCAAACCCGTTAGTGTTCCTATTGAGCAAAACCACAAACTCGGTCTAGCTAGTGGCCCAATTTTCTCTAATCCCGCAGCTTATCGGCGTCTAGTTGGAAGACTTATCTACTTAGCCGTAACTCGACCGGATCTCGCATACTCTGTTTATGTGTTGTCTCAATTCACGCAAGAACCACATGATGAGCACTGGGAGGCAGCTTTGAGAGTTGTCCTTTATTTGAAAGGTACACCAGGTCAAGGGATTCTCCTACGAGCAGACACTGATCTAACGCTACAGGGATGGTGTGATTCGGATTGGGCCGCATGTCCTATTACTCGGCGATCGCTTACGGGTTGATTGGTTTTTCTTGGCCATTCTCCAATCTCGTGGAAAACAAAGAAACAAACTACTGTTTCTCGTTCTTCTGCAGAAGCAGAATATAGGTCCATGGTAGCCGTTACTTGTGAACTCAAAAGGTTAAAGGGCTTGTTGTTAAGTCTGGGGGTTCATCATTCCAAAACCATAAAGTTATTTTGTGACAGTCAGTCAGCCCTTCATATTGCAAAGAATCCAGTCTTTCATGAACGCACAAAACACATTGAAGTGGATTGTCATTTTGTTCGCGATGCAATTAAAGATGGTTTGATCTTCCCTTCCTACATTCCTACCAATTCACAATTAGCTGACATCTTCACAAAGGCTCTTGGGCAAAGGCATTTTGAATTTCTTCTTCGCAAGTTGAGCATTTCAGATCCGCATGCTCCAACTTGAGGGGGGGTGTTGAGATATTTGATGATATTAATCATCTATATTAATAGTCATGTGTCTCTTGGATTTTCCATGTGTCTCTTGGGTTTTCCATGTGTCTCTTCGTTTTCTCATTTGTATTTATTTTTCATCTTGTTAGCACTATATATATACGTGCTTGTATTGAAGTTGACACAAGACACAATATATTAACCTTTCATCTTCTTCTTGTTTATTTGTATTCTACAATTACCTTTGTACACCATGCTTGGCCCAAAACCCCTTTCTAACCCAAGTGCCCAACCCATAATAGTAATCATATTACTATTATTATAAGGAGTATATGTATATATATATATATATATATATATATATATATATATATATATATATATATATATATATATATATATATATATTTGGGCTCCGGATTTGGGCAAGGGTCCATGATCCACTGTGGGCCACATTAATCCCTTAAGGGGAATTAAATCATTTTTAATTGTTCGAAGCAGAATTAATTACATAAATAATTCCGGGCTTGAAGATCGTAACACGGGGTGTTACACAACTTATCAAGGAACTTGCGACCGTTCCGAGAACGTTTTTGCACGTATCTCAAGGTGACCGCGGTGAGACGGAAGAGTTGGTGGAACAGCGGAAGGGTGGTGACGGTAATAATGTTACCGGTAATAATAATATTATAATAACGCTATGAGAGAGAGTAACAATAGTTGTATTGCTTTTGTCTCAGTATAGAAAATACAGTCCTTTGCTAGCTGAGGAGAGCCCCATTTATACTTAGAGTCCTAACGGTAACAACATGGGACATAAATGGGGAGCCTAAGCCTTTAATTCTTTCATATCAATGGGGGCTTCAATGCTGGCTTCAATGACAGTAAAGGTGGCACCTGTTGGAATTCCTAACCGTTGGAGTTCTGCCCGTTGGGTTCCCATGTGATGCTGAGTCAGATGCCCATTTGTGATCCGGGTTGGGTGCCAGCCCTATTATCCTGTCACCAGTCCCCCCTACTCCTGAGTCAACGGATGTGTTTGAGTTGACTTGGGAGTAAGGCTGAATCTATCTTGATCCTATGTAGAATACTGCTTGATTTAGGATTTGTGATCTTATTTGATCTAGTGTAGAATCCTGCTTGATTTAGGATTTGTGATCTTATTTGATCCTGTGTAGAATCCTGCTTGATTTCGGATATGTGGTTTTATTTTCCAAATCCCTAATTTGTGCCTTCCAAATCCCTGATTTGTGCTTTCCAAATCCTTTCCTCCTTCACTTAACTTTTTTATCCCAGGCTCCTCTCGAATATAAACCCTTGTCTCTGAACAGTTTGAGAGCACATCTTCAACAACTTCTGCCCCAGCTCTGTAAGTCTCTGTTGTCATTATTATTTTACAATTTATTTATGTATTTAATATATATGAATATACATGTCTTGCTCCTCTTTTTTTTTTGTTTTTGTTTTTTTTTTGATCGACGCACCGCGCCTCGGCTTGTGGCCGAGGCAACGGCTGAGGCGCGGCCTCAGCCATCTGGCCGAGGCGTCGCCTCGACCAGGAAGCCGAGGCGTGCGCCTCGACCAGAAGGCCGAGACGTGCGCCTCGGCGTAGCCTCAGCCCTGTTTATGTTTTTTTTTTTTTTTTTTTGCTTGGCCGAGGCGGACTTCGGCTCTTCGGCCGAGGAATGCGCCTCGGCCACCCGAGTTATGTCTCGGCCAACTCGTGGCCGAGGACTCGGTTCTCTATTTTTTTTTATACGCTTCTTTCCTGACAGGCAGTTTTGTACCCAAGTCTTGCGAGCTTAGCTTATCTGTAACCGAGGTGAGGTTAGTGTCTTTTGCTTATAATGGATGTTACTCCCTTGATTGATGTCGGAGAACTTGACTTTGATGAGGAATACCTTCTTGAGCATGATTCCCCTCTTTTTGAAAATTTTCCCCCTCTTCGGTTTGTTGTTGACTCGCCCACATCTAGGCCCCAACTAAAAAAGAAGAAAAAGCGCAAGGCCTCATATTCTGCTCTTGATAAGTCCCTCGTCCTGTCCATACGGCCTTACTAGGGCTACGGGATTGGGATGAGATGAGATGTCTCCTTAGTCCTGACGTTCTGACTCTCTTTGCTGACCCTCAGGATAATATCACCAACCCACCCCTCGATAAGTATTTTGGGGTCCACCTTCTGTCGCTACAGGTTGGGCTGCGGATTCCCCTTCATAGGTTTGTGATAGATTTTATGAACCACTACGAGATAGCCCTCGGCCAGCTTGTTCCCAATGGTCACCAGGTAATTGCGGGCTTTCTTTCTATATGTAAGGACAAAGGGATAGAACCCACGCTAGATCTTTTCCAGGCTCTTTCCATAGTTGGTAGGGCTTCTCATGAGGGTAAGGGATTTGTCATGGTTTTGAGCAGGCCGCATTTCAAACTCTTTGAGGACCGTCCTACTTATAACAAGGATTGGAAACCCAAATATGTCTTTGTCACCCTTGTGGGTTGTCCGTCTCCCTTTCGTGTCACGTGGGGATCCCATTTACGTTGCCCTCCTACTCTTGACATGAGTCCCTCCCTCTGCCGAGATGTAGATGATTTACTAGGGGATGGTCTTCTATCGATCGTTGATTTTACTACCGAGTGGAAGCTCGCGGGCTTAGGCTTCGTGAGGGCTCATCCGGTTGTTCTTTCACCCATGGGTACTCTTCTGTTACCACTCAATCTTTATTCATCAACCACTAATTCTAACTTGTCTTCTTTTTATTGCAGGTACCATGTCTTCATCTTTGAGAATCGGTCGATACTTGTCGCGACAGGATCCCCCCTCCAAGAAGAGCAAGGTAGAGAAGGGTAAAAAGAGTCAAGCCGAAGCCGCGGAGGTGATGCCGCCTCCGCCGGCACGCACGCCGACTCCATCCAAGGTCGTTGAGCGTACGCCTACCCCAACCAAGGTCGCCGAGAGGGTGCGTACGCCTACTCCAACCAAGGTTGCCGAGGGGGTGACGCAACCTCCACCGACTCGCACACCCAAGGTCGTTACCTTTTCCCCTCAACCCCCCCAGGTGCAAGGATATATTTCCACTGAGTCTGGCTCGCGTGTTCGTACCAACTTGATCCGACTGGGAATGGACGTGCCACCCGGAGTGTCATTAATAAATAAGAGTCTTGATGCGGTTGAGTATGCCGCTCGTATCGCTCCTCCTGCGGACTTGGAACACCTTGTCGCCACGGATGTCAACATGCTGCAAGAGCATTATCTTAGACACATTTTTTAGGTCAGTTTCCTCATACTTATGTTCTTTCTCTGCCCTGGCGTGTCTTACTTCGTCTGTTACTTTCAGGCCCTGCTAGAGAGACAGATCATTCATGCCCAACGACGGCGGGTGACGGACGCGCTCATTGAGGATGTTAAAATTAGGGATGCGGACAACAAGAGCCTGAAGGACCTGCTATCGATCTTGAGAAGTGGCTTTGAGCAAGATGGAAGGACAGCTTGGGGCGCTAAGGAAGGAGCACCAAGTGCTGTTGGCCCAGGAGGAGGCTCTGAGCAAGATGGAGGGCGAGCTTGAGGCTCTGAGGAAAGAGCACGGAGCGCTTAAACTTGCCCTCGTGACGCAGCGGGAGGACCATGAGAGGACCCGTGCTGGCCATGCTGACGCCCTCGGCCGAGCTGTGGAGGTCTACAAGAGTTCAGCCGAGTTTAGAGAGGACGCCATGCACTATATGAGTACTCCTGAGGCTATTCGGGAGTTCCTCAAAACCGAAGCTGGCCAAGAGGCGGTCAAGGCCGAGGCACAGGTGTCTTTTAACGTTGGGCAGTATACGAAGCAACAGGAGATTTTTTCAGTGCTGAGGGAGAAGGTTCCAAACATTGATCCCGTGTCCCTCGGCTTGCCTGTCATAGAGAAGAATCCCGACCCTGATGTCCAGAATGAATCCACTGATGATGTTACTGACGCTCGTGAAGATTCTTTGGTGGACGAGTTTCACGGCATCGACACTAGCAACGTCCCCAATGTTCCACTTGATCAGATTGTGATGGAGGAGCTCTTGGACCATGAGTAGTTCGTAGTTGTACTTGAGATTTTCCCTTGCTTTCTATCTATGTCTTTGAACAATTTGCTTTCTGTGTTTGAACAACTTGCTACTATTTTAGAATATTCGGAATAAACCAGTTACTTCGGAATAAACATGTTGCCTCTTTTTTTTTCCTTGTCGAGACGGACTCGGCGTTGGTCGAGGCGTGCCTCGGCCAAACCGTGGCCGAGGCGTGTGCCTCGGCCAGCCCTTGGCCGAGGCGTGCGCCTCGGCCAACCATTGGCTGAGGCGTGGGCCTCGGCCATCCGAGCTTCTCTTTTTTTTTTTCTTTTTTTTTTTTTGCCGAGACGGATTCGGTGTTGGTCGAGGCGTGCCTCGGCCAAACTGTGGCCGAGGCGTGTGCCTCGGCCGAACCGTGGCCGAGGCGTGCCTCGGTCATCCGAGTTTTTTTTTTTTTTTTTTTTTTTTTTTTTTTTTTTACAACACAGGCAGACCATGAGCACGAGATATTATTTCAGAAAGTTTCGTAAAAGATGATAACGAACTTGTTTTACTAAATAACATGGACGGACCATGAAAATAAGATATCATTTCAGTGAACTTTAGTGTGTAGTGCGGACGGACCGCGATTACCAAGTACTAGTTCCAATGATTGCTACTACAGGATTTTTAAGGAAAGTACTTGATCAAATGTTCCGAGTTCCATACCCGATCGATCATTCTTCCCCCTGTAGTTTTTTAACTTGTATGTTCCTGGGCGAACGACTTCTTCCACGGCGTAAGGCGCCTCCCACTTCTTTGCGAATTTTCCCCCTGAAGGGGTTGGCTGGTTTCCCTTCGTCGCAACACAAGGTCGCCGACTTGGAAATACCAGGGTCGGACTTTTGCATCATGGTAGGTCTTTAGCTGATGACCGTAGTTCTCCATCTTGCAGAATGCCGCTTCTCTCTTTTCATCCAAGAAGTTCAGATCCACCCTTTGGTGGAGTTCATTTTGTTCTGACTCGAACTCCTCCACCCTTCTACTAGGTATGATTACTTCCACCAGGGCCCCAGCTTCGAATCCATAGGCGAGTGCGAACGGGGTTTCTCCGGTGGCCCTTCTTGGCACGACGATAGGCCCAGGGGATGCCGTCGAGTTCCTCCACCCAGGCTCCGCCGGCTACTTCTAGCTTTTTCTTGAGGCCGTCGAGGATGGTTCTATTCGCATTCTCCACTTGCCCGTTTGCCTGAGGATAAGATACCGCCACTCGGCTGTGCTTAACTGTAACACCCCAAAATTTCAAGACATTTAAAACTTATAAAATAAAGGTGGAATCTCATTAAATCCCAAAACGTAATACAAGAGTACGGGGTGCTATGCCACACCTGAGCCAGAGAACTCAGATGCACAGGCTAACTAACTAATATCCTTGATAATGTAAATGCATAAGCATGGCACGGAAGCCGAAAGGGAAACTATCTACTTCTACGCTCCAATTTCTAGCGCGCTCCAGTGACTTATTCTTCTGTGCCTGAAAGCCAAATATATCTGTTCAGCGAGAGATGCTGGTAACCCACTCTAACGCGTAGAAATACAATACATATAGAGATATATATATATATATATATATATATATATATATATATATATATAGATATACGAAAACCATTTTGAGCATGAAGATATATTCTACGAACTCTAGCTTTTAAAAACGGGAATGACTCGACAGATAAGGCTAGACACAAGCAACAGTTATAACAAGCGTATACAATCCACAACAGGCAAGACAGATAAAGCTGAGCACAATTAATAAACATAACCCAACATAAACAATCCCCAGCATAAATCCCATAGTCACATCCCCCAAGATACACATAACTCATCCATATCTCATCACATAGCACACTTTGTTGGCGCCACAGGACCAATTGCATTCCCATACATGAGGGTCAGCGCATATAGCTCTGACACGGCCCCACAGCACCCTGCCCCGTATCGCAACACGGAGGGGTCGATCGCAACCGACCGATGAACCGCAGCTCATCATAGTTTGATCGCAACCAAACAGTTGACCGCAGCCCAAGAGTATGTCATCTGACCGCAGCCAGGAAAGTATGAATCGCAGCTCATGTAGAAACGTTTGATCGCAACCAAACGGTGGACCGCAGCCTAGAGTGTAAATCTGATCGCAACTTCTGAACCACAGCTCAGGAATAACCAATCCGATCGCAACCGAATTGGGGTGTCATGCACACATAACACAGAGCAAGCACATGCAACCCACATTAACACATTGGGAAGGGGAGAAAGCGTATAACAAAACCTATGCGTGATCCTTCACATACTAAGAATGGTCCTAAGGGGTTCATACTTCTTCCACCTAGGTCAACGGGATACCAATTCAAATAGCATGCAATATATAAGACTCATAAACCTACGAACGGTACCCGAAACATCAAACTAGACATGGCACGATGAACGGAGTCCGTTGGGACACCACGGGGATCGAGGAAACATCAAACGGGGAAGCCGGGGTCCCGAATGGGGGAGATTTCCAGCGGGTAGCCGGTGGGTGGGGGGGGGCACCCGCCGGCTGCCCGCCGGTAAGCACTGTTCCGGGCAGCGGGTCGCCGGCGGGCAGCTGCCCGCCCGCCGGCTGCCCGCTGCCAGAGACGTCCCTTCTGGCCGCGGGTAGGTGGCGGGTCCCCTACCCCCCCACCTACCCCCCACTGACTCTTTACACACAAAACGCCCCGGGAACCATTGTGGAACCCGAAACCATGCTTAGACACTTTACAACGCAATTAACGATCAACACGTAGACAATCAACGGATCAAATACGAGAAACGTACGGCACATAACCTATCATGCTTTTCTAAACATAATTGACACCCAAACATGCGATCGATTTGCCCACCCGATACACCAAGAATAATGTCATACGATACAACCTAGGGTTCTAATCACTTTTATACCAACAAGAATACGATTCGTCTTCTAATTACAAGATTCGGTATAAATAACACATAAGCATCAAGAATGCCATACAATTATCAAGAACGACATATAAACATCCAGAACTCCACATGATCATCAAGAACACCATAATTATCAAGAATCTCCCAATATCAAGATCACCCATGGAATTATCCCATCAATCATCAATAATAATATCACAAATCATCAATACACGATAATATGGGGAAATCCTACGGGGGAAATCATAGCTATAAAAATAGGTTTTGTTGAGACATGGGTTACCTCTTAGCCTTAATTAATTCCTTGGCTATGAAGGGTCTTTCTTTAAGCTTTCTTGCTTTCTTGATTTCTTCTAAGGGAATTCTTGGAGCTCTTTTGGGGTGGTGAGTCGTTTATTGTGGTGGGGGGGGGGTTCTAGGTGCCTCTTAAGTCCCCTATTTATATATTTAGGAGTCCTGATTAGGAACTAATATTATAGGCTTGCTAATTCTATTCCTTTTGGAACTAAGGATTGGGTTTAGGGATAAGGGTCCATGGTCCATAGTGGACCATATTAATTAATTAATTAAAGGGAATCCTAATCGTAGTCTGAATAGTAAAAGGCCTACTTCCTTTATTCCTAATTGATAACTAGGTCTAGGATTCCTAATTAGAGTCTGAATAGTAAAGGGTTTAGTTTCTTTATTCCTAATAGGCTTAGAACTCTAATTTAGGCAAGGGTCCACGGTTCATGGTGGACCTTATTAATTAATTAAAGGAAACCTAACCGAATTAAATCATATTTAATTATTATTAATGGGATTAATTAAATAATTAATCCGGGATTGAAGGCCGTAACACGGGGTGTTACATTAACGCCCCATCCTGCTAAGAATTCTGAAAATTCTCAAGCCTCGAACTGACGACCATTGTCTGTGATTACCTGGAGAGGGATACCGAAACGATAAAGGATATTTTTCTCGACGAACCTTTTGCATCTTGCTGCGGTGATGCTTGCCAGGGGCTCGGCCTCCACCCACTTCATGAAATAGTCGATGGCCACGATGATGTATTTCCTGCTTCCAGTCCCCGTGGGAAGGGCCCCTACCAGGTCAATTCCCCATCTTGAAAAGGGAATCGCGGTGCTTACCGGGGTGTAATTCGTCGCAGGTCGACCTGGTAGTGCCTGGAATTCTTGGCACTTGGGACATCGCTTTGTATACTCGGCGCAGTCCCTCAGCATTTTGGGCCAAAAATACCCCTGTAACATGATGCATCGTGCAATGGTGTACGTTCCTTGGTGGGCGGAGCATACCCCCTCGTGGACTTCTTTCATCACCAACTTGGCTTCATCTGGATATAGACACCTCAGTAAAGTGCCATTGTAGGAGCGTTTGTACAGCTTATCGCCCGAGACAACGTAGCTGGGTGCCCGCAAGTTTGTTACCTTTGCTTCTGCCTCGTCTTGCGGTAGGGTGCCATCTGCCTTGTATCGCTTGATATGATCAATCCAACATGGCTCCCTAGCTAGTCTGCACAGGGAAGACCCACGAAACGTCGATACTTGAAGTCTTGAGGTCTTCTAGTCGAGCGATTTTCCGATGCTTTGAGAGCATGTCAGCGTCGGCGTTTTGCTCTCTCGGTACCTGGTGTATCTCATATCCCTCAAACTCGCACAGGGTTCTCAACACCGCGTCTCTATATTTCTGCATGCTTCCTTCGTTGGCTTCATACTTCCCAGACACCTGGCTGACAACCAGCTTGGAATCGCATCGAATTCGGACCTTTTCAGCTCGTAGTCCCGCCGCCAACCGTAGTCCATTGAGGAGGGCCTCGTACTCCGCCTCATTGTTAGATAACTTGAAGTGGAACCGGATGGCATAGTAGGCGCGGAATCCCTCCGGAGTGACGAGTACTGCGCCGCCGCCGCAACCTTTGCTGTTGGAAGAACCGTCTGTGGACAAGGTCCACCACCCTCCATCTTCAGTTTCTACTTGGTCCGTCACTTCCCGAGCTGTGCACTCCACTATAACGTCTGCAAGAGCTTGGCCTTTGATGGCGGGCCTTGGTTTGAAGTCTATGTCAAACTGATTGAGGTGGATGGCCCACCGTGCCATCCTGGCGGAGCTGTTAGTATTCCGGAGGAAGCTCCCCAACGACTGGTGTGAGAGTATGTGGATGAGGTGAGCTCAGAAGTAGTGGGCCAACCTTTTTGATGAAGTGACTATGGAAAATACCGTTTTCTCCAACACACTGTACCGGAGCTCCGCGTCGTGTAGGGCTTTACTCACGTAGTAGATGGGACGCTGAGTCGCTCCTTCTTCTTTGACCAGCACGGAGCTGATCGCACCCTGTGACATGCCCAAGTATAAGATTAGGGCTTCACCTGCCTCTGGCTTTGCAAGCAGGGGCGGGGACAACAAGTATTTTTTCAACTCCTCAAAGGCCTTTTGACAGTCTGGCATACACTCGAACCCTTTGCTCTTTTTCAAGATTTGGAAGAAGGGGAGGGAACGTTCAGCCGATTTAGATAGAAAACGGCCTAAAGCTGCCAGACGCCCGTTGAGTCTCTGGACTTCCTTTATGGACCGCGGAGGCTCCATGTCAAGGATAGTCCATACCTTTTCTGGATTCGGCTCAATGTCGTTCCTAGTGACCATGAAGCCCAAAAATTTGCCCCCATCAACGGCGAAGGTGCATTTTTTTGGGTTCAAGCGCAAATTAAATTTCTTCATAATGGAAAATACCTCGCTGAGATCCTCGGGCATGGGAGGTGGCCTTGCGACTTTCGTCCACGTATGCTTCAATGTTTCGTCCCAGTACTGACTTGAACAGCTTTGCCACCATGCGAGTATATGTGGCCCCGGCATTCTTCAATCCGAACGGCATGACCAAGTAGCAGAATATCCCATCGGGAGTGGTGAAAGCGGTCTTCTCGGCATCCTACTCATGCATGGATATCTGATAGTACCCACGGAAGGCGTCCATGGAGCTCATGAGTTCACATCCTGCCGTCTCATCCACCAATTGATCTATATTGGGTAGTGGAAAACGGTCCATAGGGCATGCCCTATTGAGGTCCGTGTAGTCCACGCACATCCTCCACGTTGATCCTTTGGGAGCCAAGACTACGTTGCTCAGCCACTGTGGGTAGTAAATCTTCTTGATGTGCCCTACGTGGAGTAACGCGGTCACCTCCTTTTTTTCGAACTCTCTTCGTTCTGCCGACATATACCTTTTTCGCTGATGCACAGGTTTTCCGCTGCGGTCGACAACGAGCTTGTGGGCTATGATCCTTCGATCTATGCCCGGCATGTCCTCTGGCCCCCATGCGAACACCGTGTGAGAACGGTGGATTACATCCACTATCTGGGCCCTTAGCTCTGGGCTTATGCCTGTGCCGATCTTCACCACTCAGTCTGGTCTGGAGGGATCCAGAACTATATCCTCCGTTTCTGACACGGGCTCGGCGCGGGGCCAGGCCTCTTCTTCTTTGAAAATTTTCTCCGCGATCGTGTGGACCTGTAGGTCCTTACTGCCAATCTTCTTGCATGCCTTCACGTAGCAACTGCGGGCTGCCCGTCAGTCCCCTCTGACGACTCCTATTCCATTCGGAGTAGGGAACTTCATACACAAATGTTCCACCGATACTATGGCCTTGAGGTCCTCCAGTGCTGGCCTCCCCAGTATGATGTTGTGCGCACAAGTGAGTCTTACCACGATGAACTCCATGTCCAGCTTGCGAATGTTGGGGCTCGTGCCTATCTCCACGGGCAAGGTCACCGACCCTTCTGTTTCCACCGAATCCCCAGTAAACCCAGGGAGTGGAGTTCGTACCTCTTTGAGCTGGCCTCTAGGTAGCACTAACTTGGTGAAGGTGTCGTAGAACATCACATTGACCGAGCTCCCTGTGTCAACCAAAATACGGTGTACGATCATATCATTGATGCCCATCTTAATCACTAGTGCGTCGCGATGGGGTAAGGGACCCTCGGGGAGGTCCTCGTCAGAGAAAGTGATGGCCTCCCACCGCTGCTTCTTTCTTTTGGGAAGACTTACCACTTCTCACAGGTACAGCTGTCTGCTCCACTTCTTCCTTTCTGTGGGTGTGTCGCCCCCCGCAGGTCTACCATAGATAAAGTGTATGGTGTGCTTCCTTTGTCGTCTGGGCGCCACCTCGGTTTCATTCTCGCTATCATCCTGCTCAGATATCTGGTTATGTTCTCTTTTCTTGGCGTTCGAGGTGGACGCCTCGGCGCCATCCTCCTTCCACCAGACATTTTTTGGTGGATTTTTTGATGGATCGTGTTGCGGCTGTTGTTGTAACACCCCGTGTTACGGCCTTCAATCCCGGATTAATTATTTAATTAATCCCGTTAATAATAATTAAATACGATTTAATTATGTTAGGTTTACCTTTAATTAATTAGTAAGGTCCACCATGAACCGTGGACCCTTGCCCGAATAAGAATCTTAAGCCTGTTAGGAATAAAGGAAGTAGGCCTTTTACTATTCAGATTATGATTAGGATCCTCTTTAATTAATATGGTCCACTATGGACCATGGACCCTTATCCCTAAAACAAGCCCTAGCCCTATAAGGAATAGAATTAGTAAACCCATACCATTCAGGCCCTAACTAGGAGTCTTAAATATATAAATAGGGAACTTAGGAGGCACCTAGAATCCCCACCACAATAATCTCTCACCACCCAAAGAGTTCCAAGAATCCCCTTAGGAGAAATCAAGAAAGCTTAAAGAAAGATCCTTCATAGCCAAGGAATTAATTAAGGCTAAGAGGTAACCCATGTCTCAACAAAACCTATTTTCATAGTTATAATTCCCCTTAGGGTTTCCCCATATTATTGTATATTGGCGAGTTATGATGATTATTATTGGTAATTGATGTGATGATCCCATGGGGGATCTTGATGATCTTGATATTGGGAGATTCTTGATAATTATGGTGTTCTTGATGATTATATGGAGTCCTTGATGATTATGTGTTGTTCTTGATAATTGTGTGATGCTCTCGATGCTTATGTGTTATTCTTACCGAATCTTGCAATTAGAAGACGAATCGTATTCTTGTTGATATAAAAGTGATTAGAACTCTAGGTTGTATCGTAAGATATTATTCTTGGTTTATCGGGTGGGGAAATCGCATGTTAGGGTGTTGTTTATGTTTAGAAAAGCATGATAGGTTATGTGTCGTACGTTTCTCGTATTTGATCCGTTAATTGTCTACGTGTTAATTATTAGTTGCGTTGTAAAGTGTCTAAGCATGGTTTCGGGTTCCACAAAGGTTCCCGGGACGTTATTGGGTGAAAAGAGTCAGTGGGGGGTAGGTGGGGGGGTAGGGGACCCGCCACCTACCCAAGGCCGAGAAACACCGCCCGGCAGCGGGTAGCCGGCGGGCGGGCAGCTGCCCGCCGGCGACCCGCTGCCCGGAATAGTAGTTTCCGGCGGGCAGCCGGCAGGTGGCCACCCGCCGGCTACCCGCTGGAAATTATCCCACTTTGGGATCCCGGCTTCCCCGTTTGATGTTCCCCCGTTCCCCGTGGTGTCCCAACGGACTCCGTTTATCGTGCCTATGTCTAGTTTGATGTTTCGGGTACCGTTCGTAGGTTTATGAGACTATTACATTGCATGCTAGTTGAATTGGTAGCCCGTTGACCTAGGTGGTAGAAGTATGAACCCCTTAGGACTATTCTTGGTATGTGATGGATCACGCATAGGTTTTGTTATACGTTTTCTCCCCCTTCCTAATGTGTAATGTGGGTTGCATGTGCTTGCTATGTGTTATGTGTGTGTGTTACCCCAATTCGGTTGCGATCGGATTGGTTATCCTGAGCTGCGGTTCAGAAGCTGGCTGCGGTCAGATTGATACTCTTGGGCTGCGGTCCACCGTTTGGTTGCGATCAAACGTTTCTATACGAGCTGCGGTTCGTCCTTTTTCCTGGCTGCGGTCAGATGACATTCTCTTGGGCTGCGGTCCACTGTTTGGTTGCGATCAAACACTATGATGAGCTGCGGTTCATCGGTCGGTTGCGATCGACCCCTCTGTGTTGCGATACGGGGCAGGGTGCTGCGGGGCCGTGTCAGAGCTATATGCGCTGACCCTCATGTATGGGCATGCGATTGGTCCTGTGGCGCCAACAAAGTGTGTTATGTGTTGTGACATGGACGAGTTGTGATTACGAGTGTCTTGGGGGATGTGACTATGGGATTTATATTGGGGGATTGTCCATGTTGGGTTATGATCATTGTTTATGCCTTACCTTATCTGCCTTATGTGTTGAGGACTGCATATGCTCGTTATAACTGTTGCTTGTGTCTGGACTTATCTATCGAGTCATTCCCGGTTTTCAAAGCTAGAGTTCGTAGGATATATCTTCATGCTCAAAATGGTTTTCGTATATCTATATATATCTCTATATGTATTGTATTTCAACGCGTTGGAGTGGGTTACCAGCATCTCTCGCTGAACAGATATATTTGGCTTTCAGGCACAAAAGATTAAGTCACTGGAGCGCGCTAGAACTTGGAGTATAGAAGTAGATAGTTTTCCCCTTTTGGCCTGCGTGCCACGTTTACGTAATTACGCTTTGAGGATATTAGTTAGTTAGCCTGTGCACTTGGGTTCTCTAGCCCAGGTGTGGCATAGCACCCCGTACGCTTGTATTTATTTCTTGAGATTTAATGAGATTCCACCTTTGATATAAGTTTTAAAAAGTCTTGAAAATCTGGGGTGTTACAGTTGGTATCAGAGCTTAAGTTTGACCCTAGGATAAGACTCTTAAGACCGGAATTTTGGACACTAGGCTTAAACTCTAGGTACTTAGGAACATAGGATCCAGGAATCTTAGGACGCGCAGTGAGATTGTGAAACCTACACATAACCTCCCCTCACTTCATCCCTCTCTAACTTAAAGGAACCTCCCCCTACGCTTACCACACCAGGTAAGGGTGCGAATAGATAAGTTTACTTCCACAACTGGGTAACGTACACTTACCCGATAAATCGCCTCGTCCTAACTCCCGTCAAAAGACTTGACAAGGACCCTGACCAAAGAAAAGGAAGATTTGGATGACTACTAAGAAGAGGCGTTACAGTCAGGACTGCTAAAAGGGACGGACTGCAATACGCACCAACCCAGGGTAACCACGATAACCCCCGAGTCAGACAAATGACATGCACCTTCCGACAAGTTGCCTTATCTCGGCAAACCCGGGTTGCGGCTACAACAAACAGGAAGGAGAACTAGGACACCTATTAAAGCAGCGAAGGAACAACACCATTAGTCGAATCCTTGGGTGCAAGGTAAGTATATCGCGACACCTTGCGACCCCACCACCCAAATTTAAAATATCATCCGCCCTGAAACCCCAGCATCTTGATACCCCTATTTGTTGAAAACTCCCACCCCGAATCCTTAATTACCTTAAGAGCAAATTCGCAACCGTCATGACCTTGCTCACCCTTTGTTGCGCTTAACCCAAACCCTCGGAAACCCTAAATTGTTATTGCCCTTACTCTAAGTTCATATCCCCACTCCGTTTGGAAACCCTGTTAAAAACCGTAGAGCAGCATAAGGCCCTTACCCTGCCCAGGGGCGTGAAGAACCGACATTCATTGATTCAATATTAAAATAAGTTGTTAGATAGGAATCGGCGAAGTAGGTGGAGGTTGCGAATACGTATCACCCCACCCTTACAACGAAAACCGTGAAGGCTTCACGAGAAACAATAGCCTGTACGTACGCCACCGAAGAACGCCATGCGTTGACAAGAGCGGGCAAACAAATACGTTCAATGTGTCAGGGGCCCTCGCTACAGAAAACATCGTCAAATAGGTGCAACAGGCCGAACCTCAAGGAGGACATAAAGCCTTGCTAAGAATTTCATCCACCAAGGAAGGGATGAAACCCAATAGAACAAGAAAGACTAACCCGAAACCCCCCTTACCCTTAAGAACCCTCGGCAAGGATTAGGAGTCAAGACCTAAGGGTTTGACCCACTAAACCGACTGGGTCCATACTTCTGGACATCCGAGGGGAACGTGCACGGAAACCATCACGAGAATTCCCCTGGAAGCCATAGAGACGAAGGGGACTTCGACACGGGAAGAGAAGATCAAACGAAAATCTTAGAATCAAACAAAGCCAAGGAAAAGGGATTACCAGTTCGACTGCACGCCACAACCAAGCCCCAAACAGGCATAATCACTCGAAGCCAAGAGTCCTTAGCCCCTTTCCCTCCCCTTGCCAATCAAGTACCATTTCGTTAAAGAATCTGTCCTATCACTCCAAACCTCGCTCTTGATCCCTCATTACAGACAAACCCGTACAAGGTGGCAACCTTCCTTCCTGTATTACGACCTTGAGACATCGACCCTATCCGCCCCTCGACTTTGAAACCTAGCCCTTGCACTTCTTACACCCCTTTAAACCCAGACCAAGAAAACATAGATATATATATATGTATGTATATCTACCTCTAGAACTCGTGCTTAAGGATCAATGAACATTGTACGATGGGTCATCCTATGTATCCAAGTCCCTTTTATTATGCACAAGGGCATGGGACTTGTCAGGACATGAATCTGTGCATTTTTGGGGTCTTTCCCGAAGGAATTGACTATTCCTAGTCACTTTCCCGCGGGTCCCCAACGGGTCCTTGACGGGACCTTGGCGGGTCCTTGGCAGGAGCTTGGCAGGCGGACGACCGCCCACCTCGCGCCCACTGGTACAATGTGCTGATTTCTTAACCCCTCATTTTATTGATTTGTGGCGCACTTGTGTGCCTCGATTGAGGAATGTGAGTCTTGGGTAAGGAACCATGGACCACCCAAACATAGTGTCCTACGTAAAAGACCTTGACGCACGAGACACCATCGGGAAATCACAATCAATTACATTGCACGAGTAATTGAAATCGGATCCTACGATACAACCGACTGGGGATGTTTAGCGTAAAGGATTGCGAAAACCAAGGAGGCGAGTTGGGAACTCGTACTAAGAACCCACGAAAACCTTAAAAGTCAAAATGCTAAGGAGGGACCGGGACTCTTCCAAACCATGGACATCGTTCGAGCAAATCAGAGGACTCCTTACAAGTTGTATGGAATCAAGAACTACGTAGCCCATGGTGCTAAGCAAAAGAGTGAAGAACACATTCGCGCCAAGACTTCGAGGGTCATTAAGGACCCACAAGGAAATGAGGTGACTCGTAAAATCGACGAGTCATCCCACAACGAGATTTGGTAACCGACTGCGCTTTAAAAGAAAAAGGGCACGCAAGGACACCTTCATCATTAAAAATAACACAAACAGGGCACAACAATGCCGAACCTCGGGTAAGACATGAAGTCTTACTAAGAATTTCATCCACTAAAGAGGAGATGAAATTCAATAAGAAGAGAAATTCAACCCAAAGTCCATCGACTCCCAAGAGACTTTGGGAAGGATTTGGGAAGTGCGCCCTAAGAGATTGGCTTGGTTGACCCAACTCGGTCAAGACCTTGGGCGCATTAAAGAAGTAAGTGTTGAATCACCACGGGAAATTCCCTCAAGAAAGAAGAGAAGGATGAAACCTTGGCCTGGGAAGCAAGGTCTAACAAGGATCTTAAAGTCAAGCAAGCACCAGCACCAAGGAAGGAGGATCATCAGCTCGTCGGCGCATCGTGATCAAAGCATCTAACCAGATTATTCACTTGGGATCGAGAAACCTTAACCCATCCTAGCCGAATTCCTTTCCCTCCCTCGGAAAATCGGCCCCTTCCTTATTTCAAAACCCTTTCTGTTGGTCCTAAAAGAGGTAAGGTGAAAGTCTAGAGGGGGGGGGGTGAATAGACTTTCAAACTTTTCGCACAATATAACAAAAGGTAAGCCAGAGATAAACCAAGACTCTTAACTAGATTGTTAGAGTCCGGTGCACAGCGGAATTAAATAAACGATGCGGTGTGTGTGTAGATTGTGTCAAGATTATTGACGTGAGAAGCAAGCAAGAGCGGTAAGTAAAGAAAGCAGTAAAGAACACAAGGCAATTTATAGTGGTTCGCGAGGTGATGTAATCCTCCTACTCCACTTGCTCTTTTCTCCAAGAGCCAATTCACTATATCCACCACTTCTTGGTTCCAAGATACAATGAAATTTCGTGATCTAGTGCTTTGATCACCAAGCCCACACTAATCACGCCCAGTGCCTCCGACACTGCTGCTTCGGGTTTCACGTCGCCGCGTTACTTTCCCAGGATTTCACAACTCCGTGCTACTTTCCCCCCGTCTTCTACGATCCGGTAGAAACGTATCTTCCGTGATCTGGTGCTTTGATCACCAAGCCCACACCAATCATGCCCAATGTCTTCCCGAAACTGCTACTTCGGATCTCACAACTCCGTGTGACAATCCAGGATTTCACAACTCTGTGTTACATTCCTCCTTTCCCTTGTTTTGCTCCAAAACAAGTTTTGTCTTGCTTCCAACTTTGAGATTCTGTAGATGATCTTCGTTGATGCGCTGAATCTCTTGAAGTTGATGAAGATTTCAACACTCTTGGATATTTCTTTTCTAAGCTCTGTATCACTCTGAGTGTTTATCTCAAAAAAGATATATCAATTTAAGCTTCTGAGATGGAAAGCTTTCTTTGAATTTTGTATGCTCTGTTTAGCTCTGTATTCTTGCTTCTTGCTATTTGCTTCTCGCTTTCCTCAGCTTCAATCTTCATCTATTTATAGCTGGTAATGAGAATCCGTCCGTTGGAAAGAAACGGTCTCATTTTCGAATTTTGCTTAGCTGTATAGCCTTTTGTCAGAAGATAAGATAACGTTGCAGATCTTGTCAGATATTTCAAATTGAGCTTGAGGTTTCAGCAAAAATGGCGTCCCATGAATCTCCATCTGGTGTAGATCACGCCTCTTGGGATTTTTATCTTCAAAATATATTCTCCAATATAATCCCTTACTAGTTAGACTAGTATTTTTGCTTCTGCAACTTCTTCTAATATCTTCCTCTGTTTTTTTTTCGTGTATCTGGGTCTGTATACTGCTTCCAATATCTTCCTCTGTTTTTTTTCGTGTATCTGGGTCTGTATACTGCTTCCAGACTTCATCTCTTCAATTGACTTGGAAATCTCTTCCCTTGTGAAACTTCATCCCTTTCTATTTTGGGAAATGAAATCTCTATCCCTTGCTAGATTTGTCAATTGAATTCTCATCCCTTACTTGATTTGGAATTGCAATCTCTTCCCTTGCAATCTATATCTCCAATTGAATTGAAGCCTGGTAAATCTCATCCTTCAAATTGATTTCCCTGTACCAATTTGAACTTCAATTCTTCTGATGAAATTGCATCCCTATTTCAATTTCGGGGTTCCAATTTGTTTGGGATACCAATGTTCAATTCTTCTGATGAAATTGCATCCCTATTTCAATTTCGGGGTTCCAATTTGTTTGGGATACCAATTTGAGAAACTGCATCCCTTCTCTGGTAAACTTCATCCCTTAGTCAATTTGGAAATCTCATTCCCGACTTTGCAAATTGCATCCCTTGAAATCTCATCCCATAGTCAAATTGGAAATCTCATTCCCTTTGACTTTGCAAATTGCATCCCTTGAAATCTCATTCCCTTTGACTTTGCAAATTGCATCCCTTGAAATCTCATCCCATAGACTTGCAAATTGTATCCCTCCTTGAAATCTCATCCCATAGACTTGCAAATTGTATCCCTTCGCCTCTAACTTGATCAGATGGAATTTTAACTTGGCTTCTTTAAAATATGTGGGATGTGAGATTCAAACCTGTGACCTTGCACATAATATTTCAAGCTTCTACCATCTTGTCCGTACAGCCTATTGGTTATCTTCTTGTTCCACTTGGTGTACTCCTTTCTTTCCATAGATGCTTGATCTTCAAGATAGCTTCATGCATACTTCAAGTCACGTTCTTTCTTCTTCGGGATTTCTTGAGGGATTTTCTCAAATTTCATACGCATACATCTTCCTCTTCTGTTTGCCATTTTCTCTTGACAAATTCTTGATTTTTGGCTTGATATCTTCTTCATCCATTTCCTCAACTAATGAATTTATTTTTCCCTTTCTTGGTCTAAGACTCGACTAGTCTAATAAAATAAAATTGGGGATCTACGAATTACAATATGGCTTATCAAAATCTATTACAATTTATTCCTAACAATTTCCCCCCTTTTGATAATGCCATAACCTATACTCAAACATTGGCTTTAAGTCTTTGAAAAATATTTTTATTTTTACTCAATTTTATTTCGACAAAGCCAAGATGAGTTTGACAAAAAATATTTCTAGGGAAAATAAAATTTTGTGAATTAATTTAGACAAGTCCTATACGCATCCTTGATTAATTTTTAATCAATTTTTATCTTTATCAAAATTTTGCATGCGTTTAACAACTCTTGTCTTTTAATTCACCAACTAATTACATGATAGGCAAAAATTAAATCATAAACAAACTTAGATCAGACCAAGGGAATTTTTATTCATATTAGTCGAAAGAGGAAATATTGTAGCTGGCCAAAATCATAGAAATTTAAAACGTCATATTTCTTGAGGAATTTATGCTTGATTTACCTTCTGGGTTTCTTGACTCCCATATCTGCCTTCAATATATCCTTGATATGTTCTCTCATCTTGCAGATATCATTCTTGAACTTTTCACATTCAAACTTCTTAGTCACATTCCCAGCCATGTAATGTCCAAAGGACTCTTTAATGTTGGTGCCCGGAAGAGCTCCGGCTTCCCACCAAATTATGCATTCTTCAAAACTTCTTTGGAATCCCAGACTTTCACCATTATTCTTGGTATAGTCTCTGAGCTCATACCACATTTCGGTTTGCTTTCGTTTCGCTTCTTCTTCTTTATTCTTGTCCGAAATCCATTTAGCTTGATCAGCCTTTGGCCATCTTTTCACCATAGCCGGCACATTTTCGGATGTCCAGACTTTCTGCGGTGTTAAGGTTCCTTTTGAGCATTCGAACCAATCTCGAGTTTCGGCCACTTTTGATGAACTTGATCCAAGACTCGGATTTGCAAATTGAGCGAAACCAACTTGGGATTGTTGACCACGTCCTCGTCCACGGCCTTTCGTAGGTGCGGCGGTCTGAGCTGGTTGTTGTGACTGATTTCCAATGATGAATTCATGTTGTTGTAAAGCCAGATGATTGAGAATTTCTTCCCCCCTTATGGCATTATCAATCAAAAAGCCAAGGGATTTGGAATCTTGCTCTTGATTGGCTTTAACAATCTTAACTCCATCATGTGTTTTGAGAGAAACATCCTGCAAAACAGACAATTTATTAGCCATGGAGGATAATTCCACCTCAAGGTGATTTATCCTTGTTTCTTGATCTTGTATGGCTTTGATTTGTCTCAGGTGTCTTTCACTATTGATTTTCTCTGTGGCTGCTCGTTCCTTCTTCATAAGCTGGATGATCTCCAATAAACCTTCAGTGAGATCTCCTTTCAAATGGCGTTCGGCTCTTTCAATTTTTGTCTGCAAAGTGTTTTGATACTCCAACAACTCCTTCAAATTTGTTCGTGTGTTCTCAAAATGTTGCAAAGAAAGATGTCCTTGCTCGGTGAGAGTTGTTCCAATTTTCTGACACACCATATCACTTGATTCAGTGACTTTTGCAAACAAAGAAACCAATAAATCATCTTCATCTTCTTCTCGGGTTCGGCCTCCTTGCATATTCAAAGAGTGTAAACTCTTGAATAAATTTCTTCTTGAATCTCCAAGAACCGGATTTTCGGTGAGTTGCAAATTCTCTTCTGGTGATTCGGCTTCTTCAAGATGATTTTCCACTTCTTCTTCAATTACCTCTATTCTTGAAATAAGCTCTGCATTTAGAGTAGCTTCCAGAGAGGTATTTTGAAGTGACAATATAGGGGTGTTATCGTGTACTGGCACTTCATGTGAATATTCCCCCCCAATTGATGGTCTGATTTCACCATCAATTTGGTCTCTAAATTCATCCCTTGTAGGGTCCATAGCATTAATATCAATGTTGGTGGGGGTCACATTTGATATCAAAAGTTCAGCACAGTGAACTCTAACAGGAATAGACTCATGCGTTTCAGAAGCTGAAATTGGTACCTCAACAAGTGTACTTCCTTCATTCGCCCTTTCTCCAAAATTTTCAAGAAAATCATTGGCTATATTAATTGAAGTATCACCTGGATGTCCATGAGTGTCATTCAACGATCTGTGTAGAGCAATCTGTAACATCATTTCATTCTCTTTTTCAAGATCATTGGGAGAGATTTGATTGGCGGCTTCTTGAGATGCTGTGGCCACTCCCTTTCCTTTACTGTTCTTTTCTTGAAGCTTCAGCCTATAAACTTGATTTGCATCCATGTTTAATGCTTCAAGCATTGAGTCAGTTCCTAGCCATTCAAAAGCTAATTCCTCACTTTGTATTAACTCAGAATTAACTTTGGAGACGAATGAATGATATTTTTCAAGTCTCCATTCCTTCCATGCTTGAACTCGGTTTAATTCCTTCATCAGTTCCGGATCATCTCGAGTTTGTGTTTTGTCGAACACAATGGGTTCAACATTGACTTCAACTGCAGATTGATTCGAGATTCTCCTTTGCAAATCATTTGAAACTTGCACTTCAACTCCTGCAAATTCCATTCGGGTAGTGTCTTCTTCTTCCATTGGCATCACGGGTATCTCAACTTCATGAGCTTCGGATTCTGCTACTTCTTGAGATGGAATAAGTGCTATAGCCGAGCTTACGGCTTCTTGATCTCTGTTGCTTGGGTTGCTCGATCCCATGTGTGCACTTCCTGCAGATTGAGTTTTTCTCCTTCGAGAACTCTGTGGTGTACTGGTAGAACCACCTCCTTCTGATCCTTTGCGTCGATTTGTCTTTTTGCCATAGTCAGGTCCAAATTTTCTGAAAAGAGTTCTGTATATTCCAACATTTTTGTGTCTTCTGAGAGGCACATTCTTCTTTCTCAGAATTTCTCCAACAATGAGTCCATACCCAACTTTATGCAAAAAGTGATTTCCTTCAAGTGGTCTGCCATGGGGTTTTGCATTGTTTACAAAGAACAGTAGCCGGTTGAAGATGTATTTTGTCCAGTTGAATTTTATTCCTTGCATGATTCCATTCATCAGACTCACAGATGTTCCAGATAAATCATCCACACTTCCAAGCTTGTTGTCCAGAATCTTGTACATCATCTCAATGAGCATATCATATTCCGGTTTCAGCACATTCTTCGGCTTGGTTGAGTCGTGAATCACAGGTGCTTTTGGACCACGAATTTCGTTCCAGAATTGTTGAGAGTTATAATGATGAGCTTCTGGCATAAGTTCTGAATCAGGAAAATTGAAGCACTCCTTGATGTCTTTTTCACAGATTTGAACATCTGTTCTTCCAACTTTAGAGTGAATCACGTTGTTCTTCACAGTGGCATGCAAATAGAACTCGGTCACATCTGTTTCAAAAACTCCAACATATTTGTAGGTGAAGAAATCGTATAGTCCACAGTCCTTCAAAGCATTGAGAATCTTCTTTGCTAATTCTTTGTCGACGGCTCCAAACATGAAAAACTCCGGATTGAGTGTCATCCCATTGATCAATTGTTGTTGTAGAGTAAGCAGATTTTTGGGTTGCATGGCTTTGGTTCCAGACATGCTGTTCGCCGGTGAGATTGAGGGCTTGAGAGAAAAAGATTTCTGATCTTGGTAGAACTGGAAAAATTTTGGCTGAGAGGAATACGAAAGGTTTCATATGGTTTAAGAAGGATTATAGAAGAGGTATAAATCTTAGATAGAAATCTCAATTGAGACCCTTAGAATAGGTGTGGTGACAAGGCACTTGTAAGGGTGGAGGTGTCTTTTGGTTAAGGTGTTACTAGGAGAGAGAAAAAGGTTATCATTAGCAGACAAGGGCATTAAATGCCTCACAGTCTCTTAGGTACTCTATATACGTAAGGTGTATAGAGTAAGATGATTATGAATGGACACCTCTGATTATTTTTGAAGATGTGAGAGAGAGGTTGGATTTGGAGAGGATTTGATTTACGAGAGAGGGTGAGATTTTTGTGGGATGTAATTTATGAGTGGGAGATCAGGAGGTGTAGATTTGAAAGGTGAAGAGTTTTAATGGGATTGGGTTTATGGGGTAGAGGTTTAAGGGTGAAGGTTTTTAATCCAATCTGATCTCTTCCTTCTTTATCTCAAAAAGAACGTTAGATGTATCATATAAATATAATCACACACAAATTACACATAATTTCGGAAATCTCACATATAATTACACAAAATTCTGAAACATATATGAATATTAAAAGAAATTAAATCACATCCATATATAAACATGCATACATACGGTAAACTCCTAATCAACATAATCATAGATTTAGAAAATTAGACAAATTTCAATCAAACACCAAAAATTAAACATACATAAACAAGGTAGTTTCTAAAACACAAATAATCAAATAATCAAATATTTAGAAACTAGTCAATTATTTTAGATACCAATTAAAAAGATTAACTAATTAAAAACACTTAGCAATTAAATTATAACACACATATTGGTACGGCAATTTTAATATAAACAATTAAATCATACATGTCCCATATTATGCTATAGCTAAAATTAAAACACATAATCATGCGATTAAAATAAATAAACACAGATTTTCGAAAAAGAATTGCATGGCACATATTTTCACGTTAAAATTTACATGCAATTTTATAAGTAGATACTAAACACATTGAACTAAATTATTCATGCAATTTTCGAATAAATATATAAACGTATATATTAAAATATATATATATGAGCACAAGTATCAATTTAAATCGTGAGATTAAGTCCAGTGATACTTAGCTCATTTCAAGCATTCCCAACTCATGCCTTAAGGTAGAAAATCTCGTTTCGCATAAAGGCTTCGTGAGAATATCTGCAACTTGGTTCTCCGTAGGGATATACTCGATTTTTAGATCTTTCTTTTCAACATGATCCCTTATGAAATGATGTCGTATGTCGATATGTTTGGTTCTTGAGTGAAGCACTGGATTGTGGGTGATAGCGATTGCACTTGTATTGTCACAAAATATGCTAACATCGTCGCAATTCACTCCATAATCCTTCAATTGTTGCTTCATCCACAAAATTTGAGCACAACAACTTCCTGCAGCAATGTATTCAGCCTCGGCGGTACTAGTTGCGATGGAATTTTGCTTTTTGCTAAACCAAGAAACAAGCCTTCCTCCCAAGAATTGACACGTTCCGGAGGTGCTTTTTCTGTCTATTTTACAACCTGCAAAATCCGCATCTGAAAAACCAGTTAACGTAAAATCTGTACCTTTAGGATACCACAATCCAACATTGATTGTGCCCTTCAAGTATCTTATGATTTTCTTTGTTGCGGTGAGGTGGCTTTCTTTTGGATTTGCTTGGAATCTTGCACACACTCCCACAGCATAAGAAATGTCCGGCCTGCTTGCAATGAGGTATAGTAGTGAACCAATCATTCCTCTATACTTCGTTTGTTCGACATCTTTTCCATCTTCGTCTTTGTCTAGCCTTATTGATGTACTCATAGGAATTTTGATCGATGATTTTCCATCAAGGCCAAACTTCTTTATCAAGTCACGGGTGTACTTTGCTTGATTGATGAATATTCCTTCCTTCAATTGTTTGACTTGTAAGCCCAAGAAATAATTCAATTCACCCATCATGCTCATTTCAAATTTATTCTGCATAAGCTTCGAAAATTTCTCACCCAAAGAATTGTTAGTGCTTCCAAAAATAATATCATCAACATATATTTGCACTAATAAAATATGATCACCATCTTGAATTCTAAAGAGCGTTTTGTCAACAAGGCCTTTGGTGAATCCACAGCTTATCAAGAACATTGACAAGGTATCATACCAAGCTCTAGGTGCTTGTTTCAACCCATACAATGCCTTTTTAAGTTTGTAGACTTTATTACCTTCGCCTTTTACCTCAAAACCTGGGGGTTGTTCGACATAAACTTCTTCTTCGAGTAGACCATTCAAGAATGCGCTTTTCACGTCCATTTGATAAACGGTGAAATCTTTGTGTGCGGCGTAGGCTAGAAAAATTCTGATTGCTTCAAGTCTGGCTACCGGTGCAAAGGTTTCATCAAAATCTATTCCTTCTTCTTGAGAGTATCCTTTTGCAACGAGCCTTGCTTTATTCCTAACAATCACGCCTTCTTCGTTTGCTTTGTTCCGGAAGACCCATTTAGTTCCTACAACATTGTGGTTCATTGGTCTTGGAACAAGTTCCCAAACGTCATTTCTTTTGAATTGATCGAGTTCCTCTTGCATGGCGTCAATCCAACTTAGATCATTTAGAGCTTCGTCCACTTCTTTTGGTTCAATCTGTGATAGATAACATGTGAACAATGCTTCCATGGTTGATGATCTTGTTTTCACGCCATCTCGAACATTTCCGATCACTAATTCTGGTGGGTGACTCTTGAGCCATCTTAAGTCTGGTTCAAATGGGTGCATGGTACTGGGTGGATTTACTGGTTGAGAAGAGGTAGCACTGGTTCGAATTTCTGCTTCATTTTGTAGATTTCCAACTTCTCCAGTAATTGCATCCAAGGGTTGACTTGCAATTTCCACTTCAACTGCATCCCTGGGTTGATTTGCAATTTCAATACCAATTGCATCCCGCACTTCATTTCTTACTGGATGATGGATGGGATTTTCTAGAGAATTAATTTCCAACTCATCCATTCCCTGCAAAATATTTTCTTCACACGTATCATCAGTATCACAAAAATCAATATGACACTTGTTACCATTTTGCTCAATATTTTCGCCTTTTTCGTCCAGAGCATCAATATTGACGTGTGATTTTTCATCAAATACCATGTGTATGGATTCTTCAACCACCATTGTTCTTTTGTTCAAAACTCTGAATGCTTTGCTGGTAGTCGAATATCCTAGAAAAATTCCTTCATCTGCACGCTCATCAAAAGCTTTTAGATGCAATTTATCATTAATATGAATAAAGCACTTGCATCCAAAAATATGAAAATAACCAATATTTGGTTTTCTCCCTTTATAAAGCTCATATGGCGTCTTCTTATACTGCTTATGGATCATGCTTCGATTTTGTGTGTAGCAAGCAGTGTTGATAGCTTCCGCCCAATATCTTTTCGAGAGACCGGCCTGCACTAATCATCACTTGTGCGGCTTCTTTAAGCGTCCGGTTTCTTCTTTCGGCAACACCGTTTTGTTGTGGTGTTCTAGCGGCAGATAATTGATGAGAAATTCCATGTGAATTGCAAAAAGCTTGTATAACTCCATTCACGAACTTGGTTCCGCGATCGGTTCGAATTTTTTATATTTGCAATTCTTTCTCATTTTGTAGTTGCTTCAACAGCTTCGGCAACACTTGTTCAACTTCATTTTTCTTCTTGAGAAACACGGTCCAAGTGCACCTGGAAAAATCATCAACAACAACAAGAGTATATTTCTTACCACTTACACTTATTGGATCAACCGGTCCAAATAAGTCCATGTGTAGCAAGCTTAGCGGTCTTGATGTTGATTCGTGCGTCTTAGACTTGAATGATGATTTGATTTGCTTTCCGCGTTGGCATGCATCACACACTTGGTCCTTCTTGAAGATAATACTTGGTAGTCCTTCAACTAGATTTTTCTTTGCAAGCTGATTGATGGTCTTGAAGTTTAAATGGTTGAGCTTTCTGTGCCATTCCCAATTTGCTTCATTCGAATTTCTGGCCATTAAGCATACTGAATCTTTGCTTGTGCTCCAATCAACAACATACATATTCTTTCGCCTTTTTCCAGTGAGCACAACTTCATTTGAGAACTCATTTTTGATTAGGCACTTATTTTTGGAAAATTCCACAAGATAGCCTTTGTCACAAAATTGACTAGTGCTCAACAAATTGAATTTTAGGCCTTCAACAATGAAACATCTTTTGATCTTCAAACCATTTCTTTCAATTGTACCAACTCCTTTTGTAGTTCCATAATTTTGATTTCCTCCAAATATAACTTTTGGTCCATCGATTTTCTTGAAATTCACTAGACAAGATTTATTTCTAGTCATGTGGCGTGAGCAACCACTGTCGATGTACCAAACATCCTACAAAAAAGATTAGTTGGTTTTAGGTACCCATACTTGCTTGGGTCCTTTGCTGTTAGTAATTTTTGGTAAC